>NW_020955342.1:376080-460452 GCF_003031625.1 Empidonax traillii | reverse complement strand
AAATTAGAGTTGTGGTCAGCAGTAGTTGGCTGGAACAAGGGACCCTGCAAAAGTGTAACTGCAGACTGAGTCTGGGATCAGCTTGCAGATAAATCCCAAGCAAGTGCTACAGGCATACATATCTGAAACAAATACTTTCCACATCTGAGGATCAAGCAAAAAGGTGAAATGCTGTTCAAGAGGAATGCTAACAACGTAGAGAGTTTAAAAGGCTATTCTGCTTTTGGGGCTTAATCCTATACTCAGATGCACAAATCTTGTTTCTATTAAGTCTCCTTTGCAGAACTGTCATGTGAATCTAGCCATCCAGGTACAAAATCATTCATCATCGTTACTTTGTCAATTTATGGGGGGAAATTATGAAATATACAACTTGTTTTTTACTCCTCGTTTAAAAATTATGACATGGCATAAGTAGAATTTGGCCATTCTCTATTCCCTTTGAGAAGAATTGTGCCAGATGTCTACAAGTAGACTGGGCTGTGGATTTAACTTTTCATGGCCATCAGTACTAGTTGAAACCTGACTCTGTACTGAGACGTGCTTAATAGGAATAAAAGGTCTGTTATAGTAAATCAGATTAGTAGTCCAGCCAATGTCTAGTCCAGATATCCTGTCTCCAGCAGTGGCCAGCATCAAATTCCTCAAAGACACACAAACCCCCACAATGGACGATCATGTTGTAATCATCTTATTTTCTAAGTTTCCGCTGCTGCCAAGGCTACCAGAGAGGCTGGTTTATGCCCTGAAGCACAAAACTTTGTGTCCTTTATAGCCTTAATGGCAGTATAACCCATTGTTAACGTTAGACTGTCTGCTGTTTTTCAGAAGAGTGGCATTCTCTCCAAACAATTTTTATTGCTGGGTTTGGTGACCACTTCGAACATACACCCCTAGACTGCCACTGAAAGCTTTTAGTGAAGTATTGTTCTCTAGTGTTTTCCCTCTGAGGCAGCTGTGAACAGTAGCATCTTCAGGAAAGGGAACACACCACCACAAAATTTCTTTTAAGGCAATTTCTGATTTGTCTCCAGATTTTCAGAGCAGCCTAAGAAGGTGAAAGGCTCTTGAGACAAAGGCTTTAATTCTCTAGTGTTTGGCTGTGGGACAGATCAGGATTCTTTCCCTCTCTGGCAGCCACAGAGGCAAGATATCCAGGGCAGCAAGGAACTCACCGGGTTTCTCAACAGGATACTTTTAATACCTTTGTAGAAACACGTGGCCTTTTTGTTTGTTTTGTTTTGGTTTTTTTTTTAACTCTTACAGAGACAAGTTTGCATGTAACTCACTGTGACTCAGTCACACTGAATTCAGGCCACTTACAAAGAAACATTCAGGCAAAAAGCTGCGCTGGAAGTGAGGGCTGGCCACCATTATAGGTTTCTCATTCTGGTCTCTGGAAAAAATTCGTACTTTGCATTTTCAGATTTTTCTTTTTTTTTTTTTACTAAACTGATTCCTTTTACCTTAGAAGAACATTGATTTTTGCCTGTTTGCTACTTCTGTGTCAAGCCAAACCAGCATGTGGGTCCTATCAGCCTCTCTGTCAATGCCAGCAGGCATCTGGGAACAGCATTCCTCAGGTCCTCACCTTTCTGCAAGCCAGCAGGAAGGCAAAAAGAGGACCTCTGACATTCTGCAGAGTTTATAGTACACGCTGCCAGCAAGAATCATTATTTATTTATTTACTTTATAAGTTACTCGTCAGACTGATCTTGCTGGAAAATAAAACCACACAGCTGTTTAAAACACCTCACATTGTTCCTCTAAATGCCCCAATACGCTTTAAGGATTTATTTTTCCCCCTCACATTTGCAGTACCTGTGTATAAACACAAGATGATAGGAAACAGCCAAGTGATACTGAGTGCTCGAGGTTATTCCTGACCTTCCTGATGCAGCTGAACCAGACAGGGTCCGTGCTCTGCCAATTCAATGGGTGTTGCAGAGATATGACATAGTGGTGTCACAGTTACTGATGTAATATATTATGACAGATAACTCTGTTATCTCCTAAGAGCAGAGGTGAAGATTGATAGAAGAGGGTACAAAGGTGGAATAAGGAGAAGGAAAGAAAAATGCAAATAAGAACAAGGAGTTACCAAGCCTGTTTTAGAGAGTACTCAAATCACCAGTACTCTTGAAGTGGTTTAACTATCTGTGCATTTAGGAATTATCCATCTATCCAATTCATACAGAAAAATAACCCCCAAAACAATTAGAAGAACTCCCTTGTTTTATAATTGATAAGAAACAGGAAGGAAAAGTTTTAGCAGAAAAGCATCTATCCTGGATCCTGACAAGGAGGTGGAACAAGGGGAAACATTGAAGTAATGCTCAAGATCCGAATTTGAAACTTGAATTTAACAAAACATAGCAGTAAAATACTCTTTAATATCAAGAAATCAAATATATGGAGATTAGGAAGTCCTATACAACTGATCGTTAGGGTTATGGTGGCAAAAATTGTCAAAATTTGCCAGAGAAGAGGAAGATCAAAGGTCAGGAAAAGTGCCATATCAAATTAAATAAGAGTTCTGCAGAAAAGGGAACAAGAATCTGTGGCTCTGGGGGATGACTGTTGCAAAGTTGAATGGTGCAAAAGAAATTGCAGAAGAAGAATGCATGGTTTATGTTCAAGAGAGGACAGCAGAAGAGCACCAGGTATTGTTCTCAGACAGATCAAGGATGTAGAAGAAAAATGGCTTTGTAAAACTGTTAAACATGAGAGCTGAAGCTTCAGTTGCTTGTTGGTGCTACCAGGATCCCAGGGTTTTTTTGTGCCTTACAGAAGCTACTGCAGCCCAAGGCTGAGTGTAGTCTGTTAGCTGCACAGAGCCGTGCTCAGCAGGGACCCTGGGGTACTGACTGTTTTATCATCCCTCTGTCCTGCTGACTGCAGCAGGTTATTTTTTACATTATTTGCCAGCTGAGTTCATTTATTTATTTATTTTTTACTGTAAGTGTCTCTAGTGGGCAGCTAAACATTAGTGAGCTCCCATTATTGCTCACATTTACTATTTATAAAATTAGTACTAAAAATACTAAATGGAAGCAAGAAATCATTTTTGCTTCTTTGATTTTCATGTCAGTTATCTATACTATGTTAGAACTCTTCAGGTTTTTTTCAGTTTAAGGACCTTCATATGCCTGTAATTTAAGGTTGTTACTTACATTATATTCATGTGTATATATACTTAAACATATACTTATATAGGCTCTAAATCTATATGCACACATGTGTATTAATTCTCTGAATGCTTTTTAAATTAGCTGAAGCTCTCAGATAGATTAGACACAAATCTGATTGCATGTTACTTGAACTGAAAACAAAAACCCATATCAGAATTTGCACTGAGTTAATTGTTGTTTACATATGCTATGTCAACATAATATAAGATTTAATTTGCCTTATTTTCTATCATTCACTAGTCTTCAAACTAGAATCAATATCTGAATGAAGCAGTGTCTAGAAATGCTATTTTTAATTGGCTAAAGAGATTGCTTGACCTCTGGTAACTGGCTACTGTTGTTGGGGAGACTCTCCATGAGTGGTGATGCATTGTTTAAACATAACTGGACAATAGTCTCATGTCATCCATAGGATATGGAGACACCAGAGTTTTGTGTTTCTTTTACTTTATTACTATACATGTGAGGCACAATCGACAAAGACTTCCTGAGGATGAATGTTGTCAGTATATGAAACACTGAATAACTGCTTTTTGTTTTGCTGAATAGTCCTCTTTCTTTCAGTTTTAAAGGGGAAAATACAGAAAAAAAAGTAGCTCTAGGCAATGAAGTATTGCATATAGGATTTTTGTAAACAGACTTTAGGCTGCATTTTCTTAAAATAATTTTATATGAGTTTGACTCCATTGATATAATCTAAATGACTCCTGGTTTACAATACGATAAGTGGAGGGATTGGACAAATTAATAGGACCCTGAATTCTGTGTTACTTCCGAGCTTAGAGTCAGTCTGCTGGGTCATGAATACTGCCAGTGTTGAGATTGATTTTTTTCTCTATTTTCACTGTCACTCATCGTGAGCATGAACCCAAGAGGGCCTGATTTCATTCTAACCTTCCTTTCTCATTCTATTCCTAAGGCCTCTGTAGACAGTAGTAGGTGTTAGGGCTGTAGAGACAGCTGCTCCCAAAACAGTCAGCACTAGAAATCTTCTCCTTGTTTTACTGTCAGTAAGAGAGCAACAGAGTCTGAGAGGCTGAGTGGACAGGTTTTACCGTGACGCATTTTGTTCTATATACATGTAATTGCTGTTAAAGAGCTATATTAGTGTTTATTAAATTTGGTTTTATTAAATTTAGTTGTATTAATTTATTAAAATTCTTTTAATTAAAAGTTAAATGAAGGGAGAATTTGTCAGACCTCAGTGTCACTGCTCACTTATGTTGTGTCTGTCACTGGCAGTGGGCTGGAGTCTTTGGTGCAAGCTGCAGGCACAACAGCTGAATGCAGAGCAATAGTGTCAAATTTTGCCCGTGTGCCAAAACTTACACCACATTTTCAGATTCCTTTTACTGGAATGCTAAGGATGAGATTCAACTCATCTGAGTTTAGTCCTCTAAAAGTTTTGCATTTCTTATCTAAGCTACTTGTCCGGCCTCTATCTTGTTATCGGTGGAGCAAGGCACATCCACCACCTTGACGTCTCAGATAAGATGCTTAACTTCCTTCTATTGAGCATTAAAAAGCCTACATAATTAGTTTAGACTAGATGCTTAATTTTTATACAGCTGAAGATAACCTTTGTGAACTCCCCCCAACTTCTTTCACTTCTCCCCCCCAGCACTGTGTTTTCAGCTCCTCATACTGCTTAGCTGAAAAGGTAACCGTGATTTGATACTCAGGATTGTTCTGCACCAACTCACCCAGACCTTGGCATTGTTCGTGTTCCAGAGTGCTGAGATTCAACCCCAGGGAAGCAGTACCACCCTGGCTGGAGTCAGTGGCACAGGCTGAAGGAATTACATAACAGCGAGCAGAACTAGCTGCATACTTAAGCAAGTGCATAAACTTTGGCAGGATCAAGGCTTAAATAATAATCACCTTGAGGCATGAAAATGTTCTTCCTTTGTTTCCTTTGCAGCACAAAACCTTCTATTGTCACTTAATTAACTCGGTTTTCAAACTGATGAATGATGAAGTAACTAAGGGAGCGTTACAATTATGGCGTCACTTGAAATGCCCTGATGCTCTCCGGAGAGAGATGAGAAGGTTATGGGTTGCCTGTTCTGCTAAATGAGGCTACTCGGTGATCACAGCATGTGTTCTGGAGTCTGCAGCATCAGGTCCTTGGGGTGCAGCCTGGCTGCTGTTAAACTGTGTGGGCAGAGTCCCATTACCCAGCTGAGAGTGGCATCAGGTCTGAAAACCTTTCATTTTTCTGGAAGGATCTTTATGTAGGACATGGAGGACACAGTGAGGGAGCTGATCATTAAAGGCTTGTTGGAAGAGAACAAGAAGAGAACATGAAAGCTTGGGGAAAACATGTCTAGATCTCTTTTTCTTCGTAGTTCTAATGCCATGTAATGTATGTATGCTTTCTAGTTCACTGCTGCAGATTTCTTTGTAGATGCAGCAAGAGGTAGTTCTTAAACAGAGACTGGTTACGCAGAATATTATAGTATTTCAAGAGCATTAAAAATGCCACCAAACAAAGATCTTGTTCACTTTCCCTGCCCTTTCTGTGACAAATGACTGCAGTAAAAGTGAACTCCTGCTTTTCCTTATTTATGAAACACCTCTTCCCTTTTGTATGAAAAACTAATTTTCCTGTGCTTTAGAAAGTGTATAAGTGGCAGTTGAAAAAGTCGGTGAAAGCTGCACATTAAAGTTGTGGAACAAGGCAAGTACTGCAAAAGAAAAAGCTATTCAGATGATTTTTTTTCCCCCCCTAAAAGAAAAGGAATGAAAACTCTCATCAGACTGAATTGTTCTATTCCTGATTACTGTGTGTAGCATGATGAAACAAAAAAAATGCATTTCCATTTTAGCTTTCGCAGGCAGTATATGCCTGCAAACCTTTTGATAAACAACTGATTTTCAAAGCAGCACATTTCTGTAGGCTGTCAGTGATCCAGCAGAGCTCTCATGCTGCTTTGACTTTTCCACCTCCCAAGAGTACGAGACCTTTACAATTCTTTCTAGGATCCTAGCAAATTTAATAATATAGGCAAACTTCCACACAGATTGATTTTGGATTTACAAGGCTCCTGGCTGTTTGCTTGCATAGATGTAACCAACAGGCAGAACCCACACATCACTCTTAAAAAAAAAACACATCCTCATCTACACAAAATAGACTTTACTCTTCAAACTCTTAACAACTGAGATTGGCAATATATCACACTTGGCCACAAAAAATTCTTCAGGAAGGAACTGGTCTCAAATAAGCCAGTTTAAATAAGATAAGCAAAACCATCTCCAGTAATACCATCTGGTGACTCTTAATCACATCCGAGCCTAGAATGTTGCAAATATGAGTCAGGTTAAAAAAAACATGAGAAAAACAGTGTGAACAGGGAAGCACAAGAGAATGAAGTTAGAGTAGCTCACAGCCTGTAGGATGGAGAAGAGCAATAAAGAGGAACATGTAGCCAAGCAATTCATAAACTCAGGGACTAAGGCAATATATTCTTGTTACAATGCAGGCATTTACCAACACTCTTATGTCTGGTTTTGGCTTAGTCCTCATGTACTGCACGGGTGCTAATAAAAATAGAGAGTTGAAAGATCAGTGCAGAGTTGAGCATTATGTGTTTGCCATAGACTCACGAGCACCAGACCATCCTGCCCCTCTCTGGTAAGGCATGGCAGCAGTATGTGCCCTCCTAAAAATACACAAGAACCCATCAACCACTGTTGCATTTTCTGTATTTTCTAAGCCATTGGCAATATTTTTTAGAATTTGAATTTTTATATGAAAAGAGGTATTTTTTCTTTTCCATATTTGTTTTTCCTTTTCTACAGTTGAACCCTTAAATAAACAACAACCTGTAGCAACCTGTATCACGAGTAACAAGGAGGTGTGTGACACCTGTACTTGTTTGAAGAAACAATTTAAACAGTTTGCTTATAAATTCTTCTGAAAAACAATTTTTTGTTGTTTTTGTTTTTGTTTTTGTTTTCCTGCTGGCATGCATCATTAGATTCAGTTTCATTTCACTGTCTGCAACACCATTCCTTCTCCACAATAAGCATCCAAGTGATGCATCACAAGATTGCTGTATCAGGAGTGTTGACAAATAAATGAGTGTGCTGATTTCTTTGGCATTTAAACTTTTCATTCAACCCTCTAATCTAAAGAGAGGTGATTTCTTGAAATGGATTTACCTTCTAGCAAATATAAATAAGAAACTAAAATGACAGGAGAGATGAGATCTCTATAGACTTGGAAATTATTAGAAAAAATATATTAAAAAATGTGAGAGTGGCTTCCCCATTTAAAAAATATTTTCCAATTAGTCTAACAGGATTTGATGCAATATTTTGCAGGCTGATGAACAAGTAGCTGAATAGTTCGGGTAGCATGTGTTTAATCTTGCTCTGAATATTTTGTGTGCAGTAAGCAGATAGTAGAGTGTGCATCTGTCTCCTCATCACTGACCTGTTCTCATACTCCTTCTTTTCCTTCTTTTGGCAAAGTATTTTTTGCACATGCTTAATCCCAAGAACATCACTAATCCCAGGCGATTTCTGTGTGGAAACTAAGCACAGCCTGCAGCACTTCATTGGCCTATGCTGAGATACGTAGGGACACATCCCATAGGAATCCATCCACTCCTGGGAATGTCTATGCTGTGTGCTCTGTGCATGGCGCTGACTTCTACTGGCCAGGGATGGAGAGAAAACATCCTCTCCCTGTGGCCATAAAGCAGACATCAGGTCATGCACACTGTGGCCTTAAAAATCAGGCTTAAGCACCTGCTCTGGCAACTAAATACAGGAAAACAGTGAACTATTGAGGTGCTCTGTTCTAAATGTCAAGATTAAGTGGCTTGCTTAAGTCCATTCTAGAAGTTTCAGCATGATTTCTGCTTGTAAGGTCTGTAGTGGGGCAAGTCTGGGTGCAGCTCTGTTTCTTTTCTCTCATTTTCAGACTGAATCCTGGCTTTGCAGCTCTGGAGGACAAGGACTCCAAAGCACCTCTCGCCCTTTTATCATACAGTAGGTGACCAGGTCTGTCAGCAGTCCCATGGGGACAGTGTCTTCGCATTTGTGACCTTGGCTCACTATTAAGGAATTTGTGTAAGAGGAAGCAATGTGTGATGGATGCTCTTGTCACGTACTGATCTGATAAATCCTCCTAAGAGAATCTGGTCACTTCCTCCTGCTAGGGTGCAGGAGCTCTTGGAGAAGCCAAAGAAAAGTGCTGATAAGAGAGGTGAACATAGACATATACACATACTGAAATATATGTTTATAAATGTATATGTGTGTGTGCGTGAGTAAAGCCAGTTGGTTTTTTTTTTTTTCCCAAAATCCCTTGCTCATGAGTTCTATTACCTGGTGCTTGGGCCCCTGGGCATTTTGCAGAAATGAGTGATTGTAGAACTAGTTGGCATATTTTGTGGGGTCTTCTAGTGAAGGGCATTTGGGGTGTTTTAGTTGTGAGTCCAAAGCACTCTGGGGCCCCAGGGAAGTTTTATGGATACTCTCATTCATTCTACAGAATCAGATATATATGTGCAAACAAAGAACAGAAGGATACACTTACTGTTATGATTAATCCAACTTGAAAAGTATGGGAATAGAGAGTTTCTTTGTCCTTATACAGGACAGGTTTGTTGTTCTTCAAGCACTTTTGTGAGCAAATGAATATGTTAAATTAGATCCTGTAGAGACTTGCTGGCAAGTGGCATAATGAAGCTTGTTTCCAGCTCTGCAGGGATAGCTTCTTTTGTTAATCTATCAAATTAAGTATTGGGTAGACTTGTTTCATGGGCAAGTGGAAGAAGACAAGCCAAGAGCCCTATTCTTTCACCCTTCTGCTCTCAGCTCTGTGACCACCCTCTCTTCTCTGAGGGTGAAACAGAATTCTGTGTTCTGAGGTATCAGTACATACTTTTCTCACATACAAGCCTGTCTCAGATCAAACACCTCCCTTGGAAAACACTGACACACATAAGAAAAAAACGAACCAAGACAGAAGAAAAACCCATCTGTTAGTTTCCAAACAGGTTTCACATTTGTTTCAAGCATGCTGGTTGAAAAAAACCCACCCCAACAGCATAATCACATGGAGAAAATATAAGTTACCCAATTCAGAGAGAAGTCTTCTACAGCAGCTTTGAACACTCAGGAGTAGACTCCCCTCAAAGCCATCTGAAAGGCTGGCATTTTCCTTAAGATCCAAATGAACTACAAAAGCAGGAGCAGAGGGCAAATCATCCCATCTACTCTGGCAGCTGTCTTCAGAGGGGTGAACCATGTTTTGGCAATGCATCTCTCCTCTGACCAGACAGGCAGCCACTGTGACTGGCTTAGATTAGATGCCTGACTCCTGAAAAGTTAAATTTAGATAATGGGAATCCCAACCTTAAATTTTTAATCTTAAAACAAACTGAGTGGGTGTGGATCCCCCAAGAGAATTTGTTGTTCCTTTTCCAAAAATCCAAGCACTTCATGGCATACCAGGTCAGTTTAAAAGAGTGGTTACCTCTCAGCTGAGATGTGGTACTGTGGTATTCCTGCTGCCAGAGCATTCCTGCTCTGATGATAATGCAAAAAAAGAAAAATGCTCCTCCAGCTTCACACTGAGCAGTGAGGAGCCTTGGGCTGAGAACAGCAGAGTGCTCAAGTAGTTTGGACCGGCACATCTGAATTACACAACCTTCATAATATTCAAACAACAAAACACTTTACTGCTCTTAGAACAACAAACCACTTTGCGTGCAGTAGTGAAATGAGATATCCTTGTTGCCAGAGGACAGTGATATCCCATCAAGGGATCCATGCCTAACCTTTCCAGCATTAATCACTGGAAATGCTCACAGTACCAATGAGCTTTTACTTGTACATTACAAAAAGAATGGTCTCACCTATACATAGCGAAGTCAGGGGGAAGACAATGACACAGAGTCCTAGGTAGCTTAAATATCCTGTATATTGAAAGCTGGCAGTGGCTCTGTGAACAGGAATTAAAATATTTTGCTTGAAACAAAGACAACAAGAAACACTCAAAAGCTGATGTATTTACTGCTTCTCACTTTGAAACCAGAAAGTGCTTGTGCCTTTTAAAAATCTAAACACACAGAAAACAGAAAATGCAATAATTTAGTTTTGTAATAAGACCCAGGTGCAGGAACCCATGAGGATTTTCTTCCTGATGTTGAACTCCGTATCTCACACCCAGAGAAGCCACATGCTGTCTTTGGCTGACAGCACTGAGTGCCTTCCGACTTGGAGAGAAGGAAGCCTTCTCTGGTTACCTTCAGACTTGTCCTTGGAGTGCAGGAAGAGAGGGAAAGGGCAAATCCATGCTGACATCCAAAAAAGACTTGTGTCTGAGCCCCTTGCTAAAAAGTCGGTTCACAGCACTACAGGTGATGCCGGAGTTTCCTTTAGCCAAAATGCAAGTGTCTGCAAAATGATTCCTCTCTCTGGACATGGCAGCAGAAGGTCCATTGCCACTCCTACACTCCTTCAGGCATGCTCTATAAAACAGAGGAGGCAATGTTAGATAAAGTAAATATTACCAGTCCCATTCTGTTGCATGCTACTGTTGCATGCTACTGCTTTGCTCCAGCTTTGAAAGCACAATGAAAATCATCTGTTTCTACTCTTGGATGCAACAGAAGTCATGGATTTGATGAAGAGCGAAGAAAGAATAAGTAGCAGTACCCAGAAACAGATCCCCATAGACACAGTGCTTGCTGGAGGCATGATCAGAAGTAGTTGCTGTGCTCCCTGGTTATTTCCATAGCACATGAAATTCTATTGCAGCAGCTTGAAGCATGGTTATCTGTATTTGGATTAACTTACTAGTGTACCAGGCTTCACACTTACAGTCATGAGCCCAGATACTGTCATCTTTCCCCTAATTCCTCCCAGTACATCAGTGACAGGGAGAGGAGAAACAACTACTTTCAGAAGAATTATTGGGCTAAACCCAAAGGTGAATACTGGTTTAATATGAGGGATATTTCACACAGTCAGGAAGAAAATCACAGAATCACAGAATATTCTGAGTTAGAAGGGACCCATAAGGATCATCAAGTCCGACTCTTAAATGAAAGGCCCCTACAGGGATCAAACCTGCAACCTTGGCGTTATTAGCACCACGCTATGATACTATAGACCTACAAAATTCCTGGTGTGGTAATCTCAGCTGCACCTACATGTCTTGGAGTGACTCCTTGCCTTTTTCAGAGCTGGACCTCATTTAGGAAAACAAATTACTTTTTTATTCCATCAGCATCACACCCTGATACCAACACCTTTGCAGAAAAATGGTCCTCACTTATCTTTGCATGTGGTACACCTCTGTGCATAGAGCCAAAGGATACAGCCGTGAGGCAGGAAAACATCAGTGTACTGAGGTACACAAATAGATTCCAGACTGTTCTGGCTGCAAGAGCCAAACAGGGTAGCCTGGGCAAGGGAGTGGAGGGGGTTCAGACCAAAGAAAGGATAGATGTAAGCTTCAGCCGCACAAACAGAAGCGAGAAACCTTTTGCTTAAAGTCATCCCCCCTCTTTCAGCATCACCAGTTCCTGACATGTCACCGTATGCCATGTTTGCAACACTGAGGAAGGGAAGCTGGTGGAGGTGATTTTCTTACACTTCTGGATCCTTTAAAACCTGAACAAAAGACTTATTACTTCTGACACTGGATTCCTCTTTCTAATGAACCCCTAACTTCTCTAACTCGAGTAAGTAGTTTAATTCGTAGTGGAGCTGATTTCATATGCTGCGTTGTCATCAAAGCATCTTTCAACACAGGATAGGAAGGTGACCAGGAAAAACTGAAATTAGTAATGCTTTCATATGGTCTTTCTACAAGAATGTGAACAAAAAAAGCCACAACTGTAGAGGAAATATTGCAATATCTGTATGGAAAGGATTCATGCTGCCATTTGCTCTCTGGTTCATTATATTTGCTTTCCACCACCACCACACCTTTGCCATAAGATGGTAAGTTTTCAGAAACCTCTTCTGCATTGATATTTCACCTTTATGTCATTGGTTCAGTGGCCACTTGCAGTGGCTTGGATAACATTTAGCCGAAGAAAAAGTCTGAATCAGATCAAATATTCTTTTACTTGACAGAACACATAAAAGCAAATCAACAAAAATATATATGAAATATATGTTTAATATCATCATATGTCCTTAATTTTGTTGGGCTACTAAATTACAGGGATTGTAAAAGGAGACATTATATAAATCTTATGTGAACATATGGCATTTTTTTTCCCTTCTAAAATTGCAGACTGAATCTAGGCAATCCCGTTAACAAAATGAGCCTTGTTGTTTGCAGAGTAACGCTTAATGACAGTTGTCAGTCATCACTAGGTACCACACTCAAGGGACATCTTGATACGCCAGTGACAGACAGATTAGATATTGTCTGGAGAGGGTTCTGCGGCAGCTGTAAGAAAGCCTTGCTGAGAGGAAATGAGGATTTAAAAAAAAGAGCTAGGAAATCAGATACTGCTTTTTCAGCCCCTGATCTCTGGAGCAGATGATTCCTCTGCTCAGGTATGAATTGTGTGTGTCTGAAGCTAATGGCTGAATGGGAGATGGCCACTGCTGTCATTTAGCTCCAGTCATCCAGAACTGCAGCCTTGTTGTGATCAGACCTGGGTGGATGGAAACCCTTTCTTCCCCCCTAATCATTTGCCATTTAATAGGCTTTCCTTCCCATTCTTCATAGTCTTTTACTATAAAGGAAAATGTAACCAGCACAGCTATGCCTAAAGCAGTAAAAGACTGAAATCATTAGACAACTGTGACTCTCTTTGCCAGCAGCAAGAGGTAGTGGGGGGATGCTGTTACCTGTCCTTGTGCCCAGAGGAGACCCATTCAGTGCCAGCAGAGGTCAGGAGCTGGCACAGGAGCTTGCTCCCGCTGCCAGGCTCCTGCTACCAGAGACTCTGGAGGCAGCTCTACGGCTCCCAGCTCAGGTATGCCTGCAGGGAGCACCTCTCAAATAGCTCTTTGCCTCACTTGTCCTTGTTAATTGTCTATACAGAAACCAAAGAGATGCAGCAGTCAGCTCAGGAGCTTTTGCACACACTGCTCTCACAAAGGCGTGCTCTGTATCCATGGGTGAACCAGAGACTGAGCCTGTCGACCAGAGAAAGGGCTTCTCATGCATTTCTAGTAACAGCCACAAGGTCATTCAGCATGGATATGGACAGCAGGAGACAGGTTTTGGAGCCTCTGCTGCAAAAGTCTTTCATCTTTTTTCAGTCAAGGGTCAACTGAGACCGCAGAGAGAGAAAGACAAATGGGACACCAGCCCCAGGAGATCTGATGCAGGAGGCCAGTGAAGGTTGCCGAGACAGCAGGTTGTAGCACACGTAATGCTACTCACATAAAGCTGAGCAGTGAAACTGCAGCACTATATGGGGGCCTAAAAAACTGCTTCCTGCTGCCTCACTGGGACAGCAATGGTGATGAATTACACTGGCTCTGCTCTGCGGGATGCCCAGCCCCAGGAACACTGCCTGCTCCCTGCTTCTGGATACTGCTGATACCTCAGGAGGCTGTAGCCAGCATCTCCCGCAGTGAGCTGCTCCCCAGGGACCAGCCCTCTGCTTACTGAAGCTTTCTTCTCTTGTGAAGTCAGGAAACTCCATGAGAATTCATTAGGTGCAACATACCTGACTTAATACCTTCAAGTCTTGATCTTCATGTCCAGGAAAGCGGATACGAGAAAGAAACAGTACAGAACAATAAAAATTGTATAAAAAGAAAGTAAATAAGTGACCTTGAATTGTGGAGGAGCAAGAGAAAATACAAGGTTTAAAGTTAATTAGCCCTTGAACTGTCAGGCCCAGTTACTTCCAGCAGGTTCTGACATTTTGAAGATTAATTAGGGAGTTTGCTGTCACATCTTACAAAGGACCACCATTATGCTAGAGAAAATTTACCTGCTTTCTGCACACAGTGTCTTGAAATTTTGCAAAAATCTAATTGGGGATCTTTTATAAAAGCTTTCTGATTATTATATTCATTTTGAGAAATGCACTCTATTTTTATGCTGGAATACATCCGGCTGCTATGAAGAGAAGATTTAACTCATTGGATAATGATTTTAAATACTTGTAGCTCCTGGGCAAAAGGTTTTTATATTCCTCTGCTTTTTTTCACAACACTCTTGTTGCATCCAGCATAGATTATGCTATAGTGTTGTACCCAGGATATATCAATTATTCAGCACATTTGCTCTGAAACAGATCCACGCACATTACTGTGTACCTGTCACTGAAATCAGCCTCCTTAATGGTTTCTGAGCAGCAGAACTGCAGCTTCCCAAACCTGAGTCAGCAGCAACCTCCTGCAGCAGCAGACCTCTCCTGGGCTGGACCAGTGAGGGCATAGCTGGTAGAGCAGGGGATGAGACTCTTACACTCTTCTACAGTTCATGGACCGTGTCCAGTTTTGGCATCCCTGGTTCAAAAGACACATTGCAAAATGGGAGAGGATGCACTGAATGGCTCAATGAGTTAAATGGTGTCTAGTGACTTAGAAAATCTAATTTAAGACACTGTTTTCAAGGGAAAGTCACGCCAGGTAATCTCCAGAAGCTCCTTACAACCTGTGCTTTTTTGGGATGACATGACTTTTAACCCTTTGTCCTTCCCCAGGACAGGACAGCTCCCTGCAGAGCTGGAGGGAGAGGCCATGCACCAAGTTTTCTTCTCACTGGTACAGTGAGCTCTGCAGCAGTGAACTAGAATTCTAACTGCAAATCTGTCCATGTACAATTCAAAATGTTGCTGTAAGCATCTCAGCAGATAAAACCCCCTCCCTGGCTCACAACAAATGAAGTGTAAAATGTCAAAGTAATGAATCATGGACAGGGTCCTTCAGAAAAATTGGAACAACAACAACAACAAAAACCCACAAAACAAAAAAACACCACAAAACAAAACAAAAACAAAAGAGAAAGGAAAAGGAAATGAAATCCCATTTTAGACACAAAATAGTTTCTGGCTTACATCCATATGGATATTTTTAACGTGTCCATCAATACAGTCTCTGTGCACAGCAACTGACTGATCTGTGGCTCTCTATTCATGCTTCCATCTCTTCCCCAATGACCAGAGAGTGTCTTTAAAAAATAATTTAGTCGTAACTATTTTTATTTTCCTTTATCATCCGGAGATACTTGCTATGTGAAAGCTGAGCTGTGGAGAGGTGGGACCTCTTGCCTACAGAGGTGGTAGATGTCCCATCCCTGGAAACATTCAAGGTCATGTTGGATGGTGCTCTGAGCAACCTGATCTAGTTGAAGATATCAATGCTTATGGCATAAGGGGGTTGGACTAGAGCTCCCCAGCTTCCCTGAGTCAGGCTGGCCTTCCCTGATCTGGTGTCTAGCTGGAAACAACAGTGTCCCTGACACTATAGGAATTGGTCCTTTCTGTGAATATCTTAACGTACAAAAGGTTAAGACAGCAGAAAGAATTGTTATTCCCAGTTCAAAGGCAAGGTTCTGAGAAGGTTAAGGCTAGTACTTGTCCTAATCACCTTCAGCCATCTCAAAATTAGGCCACTAAGCCAAGTTGAGAACCTCTTTTTAAAAATGTTCTTCTTAGTAGGTTCTCCAGAAGAGCTCTTCATCTCAATCCAAAATAGGCGGGATGATCCACCCTCATTCTCCATGTAGGAGAACCTACACAACCACTTTCAGGGAAGCCTGTGGTATTTGTAGGGCCTGACCCCAGAGCTCAGGGCATGACACTGACTCAGGTTTTCTGTCTCCAGGAGTTGGACTTAAACTTTTAAAACTCCAGAAACAGAAATACTTTCTTCTCCTCATAGCCCATTCAAGGTCACGCGGAATTGGTAGTCAGACCAGGAAATTATGTGCCCTATCCACAAGCCTGTTTTTTTTTTCTCTCACACTTTTCTAACCATTTTCAAACCAACCAGGAACAGATAAGGGGAAAAAAAAAGAAAGAAAAAAAAACAACTTGAGATGCCTTCTAATCTTCTGAACCATCAATGCCGTGGTCATAAATACCCACTGGAACCAATCCAAGACTGGTTTCCCATTTCACCTTCCAAGGTCTATTTTTTTTTTTTTAAGCCAAGAGAAAAACTAGTTCCTCTATAGACAACAGTTAATCATTAATGGTACATGCAAAACATAACATACTTGACCCTTTGACATGGTAGAAGCATCATGTAAGTGGAGACGACAGGATATATTGGCTTACACTTCTCTCAGACAAATCTGCCCTGCTGTGGGAAGGGGGGTCATTGAAATCTTTATCACCTGAGCTTAGTAAGGAGGTTTCTTTTGGAGGGGAGTAGCTGGTTATTTTAAGGCTGCTAGCTGGTAGCCACTTCAGTAATTCTACCTAATAAATGCAAAGTCATTGATGCTTTGTGCTTGATTTCCACAATGGGAAAGTGCTTAGTCAGCATTGTTTTGCTGACTCACTGACTCAGGTTTTGGAGGCACAGCCCGTCTTCCCTGGTCAGTGCTTTGCAGAGTGAAATGTAGGAGCTGGCAGGCGAGCAGGCTGGGATCAGCAACCAGCATGGTTCTCTGTCACCTCACAAGGCACTCTGAGATGCTGCATAAGAAATGTGTTCCTGGGTCCTCCTGCAGTCCAACCCAAGGCACTAAGTACCCTCAGCTCCTCAGTTTAGCAGGACGTGAGGATGCTTGGCATGTTGCACATCCAGCCCTTTATTTTCCAGGAATAAATGGGGAAGCATTCCTTCATTAGGTTTTGCATGAACAGACCTTTAGAGAAAATCGGTTTTTATAAATTTATTTTAAAATATACCCACCAAATGCTTTGCAGCTGTGGGCTCACTTGTACCTGAAAAAACAGTAATAATAATGATGGTGATGATAATAATAATAATAAAAAAATTAAACAGAAAAAAAAAATAGAAAAGCTGACGTTTTTCTTGGTTTCCCCGGTCAGGGCGTTGAGAGTGGCGATGCCATCTGCTGGCGACAGAAAACCGGATCCCCCTCCCGTTTCAGCACCTTGTACTGCACAGCCTTTGGTGTCACTGTGATGATTTTTAACACTGGTGTGCTCAGCCGTGGTCCTGGGGGAGCGTGTCCCGCTGGCAGGCTGAGGAGTTGGATGCTTAGCCGGCTGTGTTACAGGTCATTCCGATGGGAATGACTAATCCCTTGGGAAGCAGAGGTCTGTACACTTGCTGTCACAAGGTGTAAGAGGGTATATGTGTCTGGGTTTCGGGAGAAAAGGGAGATGCTGGACAAGAGGATGCTCTCTCTTCTCAGGCAATTCCACAGGCACTGTGGAGTCGTGTCCCCCGTTTCTCTTCTTTCTGTCACAGGCCCTCTGTGAGCTCCTAAGACAAGGTTTTTCATCAGTAGCAGTGGAGGCCCCCCTTGGTAATGCAGGAGCTCACAAGAAATGATGAGAAGATAAACTCAGAAACAAGCCTAGAAGCAAGGATTGGAAATTATGATCCTTCTGGCCCACCAGGTCTGCTGCCATTCAGCAGCATACTCACACTCCCCTTTCCCCCTGCCCTCCCTCTGGTTGTCTTAGCAGAGGGAATCAATTTCAACAACCACGCAGTCCCTTTTCTGACCTTACAAAACATGTCCAAGCAGGTGAGGAACAACTCTGACATGCTCACAAGGCTGTAAACCCCCTTATTCCTGCAGAGCTGCACCAGCCTTGCTGGGAAGGGAAGGCAGGCAACATGTCTGTGCCAGGCCCCTCCTGACCCCTAGGTACCATGGACACACCTCCTTCAGTCTCCCAGAGACCACAGGAACCATAAAATGTACTCTCTGGCCACCAGATCATTTTGGCCAGAGACAGTCAGTGCTGCCTAGGAGTTCATGTGCATCTACCCGTGCATTATTTGCCCAGACCCACACACGGAGTTGGGGTCAGAGCTGGCACTAAACACCTGCTTCATCTCTCATCTTGCCCTGGAAGGAGCTTGGTTGTTCATCTCTCCCAAATGTTTTGACCAGACTGCGTTGATAAAAACGGGGGGAGGTGGAAGAGGTGCACTTGGGGAGGCAAATGCAGTAATTCCAGAGTTAGGGAAGGTTTGGTCTATTCAGTTTGCAATTCACCTTGGCATCTAGAGTCCTCCCAAAGACTGTGCAATAAACTGTGAGCTGTAACTGAGGGGAAAGGCATGCTCTGGCACAGTAAAGGTGTTGCAGCAGCTTCTTATTCAGAGCAAACAGTTCTGAAAGAATAAATGAATGGTAAAGTGCATACAGAAATTTTCCTGTAGCCAAATTGCTGGCCCTAAGGCAAGACTAGGAACACTTGAGCGGGTTATACAGGGGCCAACATCTATGGGGGATGCTGAAAAAAAGCCTGGGTCTTTCTTCTAGACTTCTTGGAAGTGACCTTCACCTTGAAGGAGTGCTTTGCACTGAACAGCACAGAACTGAAGGAGGAGGAAGGAAAGAGGAGGGTGACAGAGCTGGGGGAGGAGGCAGCCCTGTGCAGCCAGTGGCCACAGTGCCACCATGCTCGTCCCCTGGGACGTAAGTTACCTGCATGTCACAGCAGAGGGTCTGGAGTACAGGGCACCATCATGGGACTCCAGCACAGAACAGTCAGCAGGCACCCACCGACTGACTCCCCCAAGCTATGCCTGGTGCCTGAGCCCTCACAACAGAGTAATGTGTGCCTTTGTCCACCAGCCTGCTGCTTCTCACAACGGTGTTGAGAGAGACTGAGTATCCAGAGCTTCTGACATCCTGGGAGCTGAGCACCTGGTTCTGCCCTTGCCAGCACCCTCCTGGGATCAGAATGGCACAGAGGAAGTGGGAGAGAAAAGAGATGCTTCATGCCTGGGCAGAGACTGACTGATCTCAAGAGGAAGCATAAAAAATAGTTTCTGATTTAAAATACCCTCAAACAATTTTTTACTGCCCTTTCTCATTGGTATGGCTTTGATTAATGACAACAGGAGGCTTCTGCCTGGCAGCTAGAATAGCTGCTCAGAAGAGTGAGAGGGAGTGTGTCTGGTGGAAACAGCTTCTTCCACAGCCAGCAACGGCTTGGGCACTTAGTGAAGACAACCCCTTCAGCTGCCTATGAAACATCAGCATCTCAGCTGTGACTTCTGCAAAGAACTGTGTTGAGGACTGCAGTGTGGGGACAGCCAGGCTGCTCCAGCACTGTATATGCAGCACTGGAGCTAGGTGGGTAGGTCAGCAGCTCCAGAGACCACTATCAGTATGGCTGGCTATTAATTCTGATGAGAAGATGCCCTCCATAAAGTCACAAGATAGAAAATGGGGGCAGGAGGGGGGACATAAACCATTTAATTGCTTGCATAACTCAGCTGTGGAAGCTGCAAAGAGGAACTTGCCATTCTTGGCTGTTTGCCCCAAGGCTGTGTGCAGCTGGCAAAAGAAGAAGTGAAAGGAAGAACCTCCAACTCGGGTATCAGAAGGAAGCACGGTGCCGCTCGAAGTCAAAGCTTAAGTCTGCAGTAACCAGGCCAAAAATGTACACAGTATGTAACAACCCTAAGGCAGCCCTGCCTAACTGTACATACAATGGGAACGTGTGGTGCCAATGGAATCTGAGCTCATTGCCCTTCTAAACTGCACTCTGACCCTGGGCAAGTCTCTTCACCTCTGTGCTCTGTGTTGGTCTACTCAGATTTCAAAACCTCCAGGCTCTCCCCACTCATTTGACACAGTGCCTAGGACTGCTGCAATGCCACTAATAATAAACTGGTGGTAAGGTCTTTTGCAATGTCCGTCAGCCCCAACTGAGCAAGACAAGCCCTTATAATCTCACTCTCCTTGAAATGTTTTATTTTGTACACTCTCCTTGCTATGTTGTGTTTCATACAGCTCTTTCTGTCAAGTAACTCCTCATTGTTCTATCAGAGACTTGAAAAATCTGACTCCGGATTCAGGAGTTCCAGAAACTTAATCTCTCAAATCCTGATGACCTACTTCATCATGTCTCAGAAGTCAGGCCATGTTTCCTTGGTACATATAAGGTGATTGTCAGAAAAATAGTCAGATCCCAGTTATTATTTAGTTTCCATTAATTTAATTCCTTAGTGTTTTATTGGTTATTTTCTCCTTGGTCGTCCTCCTCTTAGTTTGCCTAAATTGATATCTGAAAGGATTCTTGCTCCCTTTTGATTAATGTTAATTCCCTGTGCTTATTAGTTGCCCTCATCTTGCAAATTTTCTAAACAGTTCTGAGCTTATTTAAAGGAATATACAATATTTTATTTGTTTGTAGTGGGTTGATCCTGGCTGGACACCAGGTCCACCAAAGCTGCTCTGCCACTACCATCCTCAGCTGGGCAGGGGAGTGAAAATATAATGAAAGACTCATGGGTCGAGCGAGATACAGGCAGGGAGGGATCACTCACCAGTTAATGTCACAGGCAAAACAGGCTTGACTTGGGGAAATCAGCTGAATTTATTACCAATCAAATTAGAGTAAGAGAATGAGAAATCCAAATCTAAAAAAACCTTCCACCCCACCCATCCCTTCTTCCCAGGCTCAACTTCACTCCTGAATTCTCCACTTGCTCCCCTCCAGCAACACAGAGGGACAGGGAATGTGGGCTGAAGTCAGTTCATCACACATTGTCTCTGCTGCTCCTCTCTCAGGGAGAGGATACTTTACAGTCCTCCCCTGCTCCTGTTTGTGGTCCTACCTATGGGAGACAGTCCTCCATGAACTTCTCCAATAGGAGTCATTCCCATGGGCAGCAGTTCTTGACAAAGTATTCCAGCCTGGATCCCGTGTATGAGGTGCAGTCCCTCAGGAGCAGACTGCTCCAGCGTGGGTCCTTCATGGGGTCACAAATGCCATGGGGTCACTTCCTGCCAGCAAACCTGTTCCAGTGTGAGCTCCTCACTCCATGGGCCCACAGGTCCTTCTAGAAACCTGCTCCAGTATGGGCTTTCCATAGGGTCAAAGTCTCCTTCAGGCATCCACCCACTCTGGCGTGGCACCCTCCGTGGTCTGCAGATGGGTATCTGCTCTCCAAGGGACCTTCATGGGCAGCAGGCGAACAGCTGCCTCACCATGGTCTTTACTACAGGCTGCAGGGGAATCTCTGCTCCAGCACCTAGAGCACCTCCTCCCCCTCTTTCTTCACTGACCTTGGTGTCTGCAGGGCTGTCCTCACATATTCTCACTCCTCTCTGGCTGCAATTGCTGTTGTACAGCTTTTTTCCACCACTTCTTAAATCTGTTACCATAGAGGCCCTACCACTCTCACTGATGGGCTTGGCCTTGGCCAGCGGCAGGTCCATCTTGGACGTGGCTGGCGTTGGCTCTCTCAGACACAGAGGAAGTTTCTGGAATTTTCCCCTTTAGCCCTCCCCTGTAACCATGCAAAGCCAACGCACCATTTTATAAATATATCTAGTGGTATTGCATATAATCACTGGATGCAAATAATGACTCTTGCATCACTTCATGAGCAGATGAAGCATCTTCTGCTGGTACACGGTAAAAGGTATTGCCCAGTCTAACTCAGGCCACGGTGTGCAGTGCACTGTGCATGGAGGAGGTACTGGCTGTCCAAAGACCTGGAAGCTCCTTCTACCTGGGCAGAACAAGATGGGCTCCAGAAGATGAATTCCTGCAGCTCTGGCAGGCTCTTTCCCGGCAGAGCTGTTTGTTTCCCTGCAGGTGCTGCCATGCTCCCTGCAGGACTGAGCAGCCCTCAAAGGCCATCCCAGGAAATGAGCAGCCCTCAAAGGAAATCCCAGCACTGCCATACAGTCAGAAAACAACCAAATCCTGTCATGCAAACCAGATGGAGGTGTGAAAAACCCTGGCATGGCCAACATCCCTGGTACTTTTTGCTTTCTAACCCAGAAATCATGCCATGGACTTCAGTGATGCTATCCCAGCTCTAAGAAACCCATCATAAGTGGAAAGGAGAAATGAATATTTATATTCCTTCAGAGAGAAAAATTATCAGCAGAGATGGATATAGCTGAATTGACGTGAACATGCCATTCTCGCTACTGCTAACCAGGGAATAAACGGGGTCATTGCAGTATCCTCCAACAGCTGTTAGATGGGGCACCAGAAATCCTAGGGTCAGGATTTGACTGCAGAGGCTAACGGATCTTTATACCAATTGTCACTAGAAAGCCAGATTTAAATAGAGGAAAGTTGGAGGAAAGATCTTGTGGGTGGGCAGGAGACTCCTCTCCCTGGGAGTCTGCTGGCCTGCAGGTGACCACCAGTCCCAGCCAGGGCTCCAGGATGGTCTCTGGGATCTCTGGGTCCTTGCTGCATCCCTGCTGCTGTTTCTATACCAACACCCTAAACACTTTCAGAGTCTGCATGGCTCGCTGGGGTTTGCCAGATCAACGTCTCTGGTTGTTACTTCTTCTGGGCTTTGTCCTCACTTGCTCCTCCTTCCTAATGAGACCGGCGTGGCTTCCAAGCTGGTCAACCCTGACTGTGCTACATTATTTTCACCTGTGAGACTCATTTCTTCTTAGGTGAGAGATGTGATCGGGGTGCAATTCCCAGGCCTAATTCTCTGCTTTTTTCCCCTCCCTGAAAAGGAGATGAATTGATTTTATTGACTGATGGACGTTGCAGGCATCATCAGTGTTCAGGATCGGGTTTCAGCCAGCAGCTTGTCTTAGGGATCCCTGTGGGCTGCCAACCCCAGGACAATGGCTGGTTGTTCAGTGCTGTAAGCAGACATTGCTCTGCTCCACAATTCCCTTGCTGGAGGGAGAACTGTGCTAATGTGCCAGCCCCTGCCCAGCAGTTCCAGGCTGCAGTGCACTGAAGGGTTTTTGGCCTCCACAGTTGCCCTGGGGAGCTCATGGACTTCCCAGGAATCACACTTCAATGGTGAGAGATATTGTCTCTGTAGCCTGAGCTGCTGTGGAGGCAGGTCATAATTTTTTTTCTGCTTACAGAATTTACCTTAAAGAGCTTTTCCTACTCTCTCAGGCACTTGCAGAGGGCAGTAACAGCTTCTCTGGGCTTTTCTTTGGGTACACCACAAACATCACGTTTCTTTTTACAGGAGTCTCCATTTCCTTGGTCAACTGGTTCGCCAAGTACTGGTTCTTTGTGAGGCTCTTTGCTTTTGTAACTAACAGCAGTGTTTGTGCAGTACTAGAGCACTGCCTCAACCTGTGCAGACATACAGAGAAGTGCTGTACAGTATTGCCTTCTTTGCTTGGTTTTCTCACGTGTTGGGCCTTGTAATGCTGTAACTTGATCATTATTATTGGCAAATGGGCCTCTGGGCAGTTTTTCAGGTGAGGTGTTGACAACCAGAACCACTAACCCTAAAATATTTGTCTTTCCAGGACAAGCAAATAGAGCCTCCCTTGTTTCCAAAGCATTTCCTTACACTTACCCCAAAATAAGTAAAACTGGATTTTGTTGGCCTGCTTTATCCCCTCTTGAAAACATACGCAGCAAATTGTTCTACATCTTCTCCAAGATGAGCTCTGTTAAGTTATTCCAAGTATTTGTTTCAGTGTAAACACTGGCATGCTTATCTCCAGGTCTGGTGCCCTTTTCTCCCCCAAGCTCAGTTTAATCTGCCTCGTGTGTTGTGACCATTTGGAGAAAGTGTTGAAGCACAACTTAGGTTTTTGGCAAGTGTCTTAAACTGCTGTGTCCCTAATGTACCACAAGGAACCAGGTCAGCCTCAGACTGAGGGAGGTCTCTGGCACCTGCAACCCAACCTGTTGGGAAAAAGCTACAGGACCAACAAAAGCCCTTGTTATCCTCAGGGCTCGGTACAGTGCATCTAATGGAAACCCACTCTGACAGCCTCATCTACTGAGGAGAAAGAATAACCTCTCTTTTGTACCGCAGGGATTTTTTTGATTACTAGAAAAAAAAAACAAAACAACATGATTGCAGGTGAGAAGTATCTCTGTCTAAATGAAAGAGTATCAGATTAGAGACAGGAAAACCTGATTGTTTGAGAAAATTAGCCCAGAATAGGCTCATGAGTGGAGAGGAAAAGGATATTAGAGAGAGTCAGTGGCTGTGTTTTCTTTTCTTGTGTCTTCTTTTTTTTTTTTTTTTTTACAGATCAGATCTGTGTCTCATCCCCAGTAGCTAAACTCAGAGGGTATGGTGAGAGATCCTCTCTATGCCTGTCACACTGGGAGCTCTTGGAAAGGTTTTTGCTTAGTGCAAAGTGAGTCCAGGACCATCAGTGATCACTGGGCTCAGGGCAGAGGGGCTTCTGAGGGTAAAAATGGAGCAAACAGAACCCTCTCCGAGAACATACTCAGCAGGCCACAGAAAGCAGACAGAAAGCAGATTTGCTGTCATCTTTGCAGACCAAGATGCTTGTGGGACTGTGGATCTGCTGTTTGCGGGCTCAAAATCAGTAAGGTAAGGAGATGCCTTCTTGCATTCAGCCAAAGTATATGTTTCAGGACATCATGGGTGAATGTCATTTTGGTTTTGATTTTGGAGTAATGGTCAAGGACTGGTTTCGGTGTGATTCTTCTGGAACTGCTGCATCTGTAAATTTTCACATTTGGGCAAGAATTACACATCTGTAAATCTGTATCACCCCATTGAGCAGAAGATAATAAAACTAGATTCTACACTTCAAATTTAATCAGGAGGAGGACCTGGCTGGATGATGAGTGTCTTTGCTCAACTCAACTCACTTTAAGGGCACCAGATTTGTTGCTGAGAACTCTCACACAGGCCAAGCAACTTGACCTCTCTCAAACTGAGCATCTGAAAATAGAGCAACCTCAGCTGTAATTCACCTCATGCAGCATCATCCCTCCTCTGTAAGATTTCCTGGGTTTGTCCCTGTTTAGCACAGAAAAACGGGCATGGGGAGAGTGTTGGCTCACTGACTTGGGCACTAATCCTGGCTGCACAAGAAACACAGATGTTCAGCTGAGACTGAGGGAAGCTTTCACACTACATAAGCTGAAGAAACCCAACCCTAAGGCCAGAAGTCATGCTTGAAAATAGTGAACGTGGATTTTATTTCAGGTCCCATTGCTGTGGCCACTGGAGACTCTATGGAAAGCATATGTACTATTGGACAATGGATGTGAAACCTACAGAAAAAGAAACATAATAAAAAACTGAACATAATGGCCTTTTCATAGTTAAGGAGTCACCCTGATTACTCCAGTGCTCTTGTCCTGGTGGTATTTTAATCAGAGGGTCCCATGAGCGCATTGCACTTAACACGCACTAAACACCCTAGCCAGGAATGCAGGCAGCAGAGACAGGAACACTCCAAGATGAAGTGCCTCTTAATGTGTTTTCCTGTTTAAACAAAACCATGTACTCGCTAAACACATCTACGGAAGGAGGCAGCAGCCCTTGGCAAGCAAGTCTACCTGTAGCACGTTCTCTGCACATGTTTACTTGGTGGGTTTGAAAAGAGTACTGAGTATATTGACATTAGAATGCCGTGTTCATTGTGTGCTGTGCAAAGCAAGAAGGAGGGCTGGCAGTCTAATCACCGGCCCCAGAGTTACTCTAACCCAGGACATCATTATTTTATTGCAAATAGCTGGTGCTTGGAGGAACTGGATTAATTCTCACGCAAATTTAGACTGAAATTAAGTTCTATCACCAACCAAAGGTCCAATCACAAAGCAAACCCAAACAAAAGAACTCGAGGAGGAGACAAGGACCTTGTGTGGCAGCTCGCAGGCCCTGCCTGGTTGAAGAGAGACCATTACCAAGGAGACATCCTATGGTTGATATGCAGCACCCAAAACAGCATCTAATTTTTGGTGGAATCACAAAGGTCTGTCTGAGGCAGGCCAAATGCCCCACTCCCTCTCTACCTGCATTGAGGCCAAAGTTAATTCACAGGCTTGAGTCCCCACCAGCACATTCATATCATCCTGTTTTTGGGACAAATCCAGGTAAAGTCAGGATTGTCAGCTATCAGCATCTGGGCATTTCCTTTCCATTATGAAGTTGAAATAAAATATTGCTATTTAAAAAAAAAAAAAAAAAAAAAAAGGATCTCTTCTCTTTTTGTGTGTGTGTGTGTGTGTGTGTGTGTTACAGTGCGTGTCTCATATTGGCCAGGCCCAGATGCTACCCTGGTTACCCCCAGAATCTTCATCCTGCTTCTAAACACTGAGGCTTTAAAATCACAGAAGCTAGACATCTTTCATAAGCTCTTTGAAGGCTGATCTTCAGGACTTGGGGTTTCAAGCTTTCTTCCCTCACATATAGGAGGGAAAGAAGAAGCTGTAATGAAAAGTCACAGTGCTGCTAAAGCTGCACAACTGCAGCATCTTGGTCCTTAACAAAAGCTCCAGATACTGGAATTCAAGATGAAATAAATCAGATGGACAACTTTATATTAAAAGCACTAAATACATTTTCACTCTTATTATTCCATTTCTCTCTCTGTGACTGAACTTGTGATGACAAACCCTGCCGCTTAGATAAGGAACCAGGCTTTGAAGCCAGGACTTGAATAAGGTGTCTTTTCCTTTGGAGGAACTCTGCCTGTTTGGTTTGTCTCTTTCCCCATTAAAAAGAAATATTCTCAAACCAGGCAAGCTCTGCTTTTCTCTCAGTTCTCTTTTAATTCCAGCTCATTTTGGCTCAATACCTCTTTATGCCATCCAAAGTATTGCTCACAATACGAAGAACAGAAAAAGAGAAATCCATGCAATTAAAAAATGACATGAAATAAAAAGCACTTTGGAGGGCAAGTGTCAGAGCTGAGCAGTGTTCTCACCCTCTGGCTCTCCTGAGTTTGTTAACCTTAAGGATTATTAACAGAAAATTCATTTCCTGTTCTTACACAGGTTTCATCTGCAATTTGTTGAGGGGTGGGGTGTTTTTTTTCTATTCTGAAAATTTTTTCTCTTGTGTCTGCATATACTGATAAATTTCCATTTATATCTCCTGAGAAAAAGTAATATCTCTATTAAAAGGCAAGTGTGGTGCTCATGAAGTCCTCATTGTGCACCAGGGCAGAGGGACTCCTTCTCTGGATGCTTCTCATTATCCATCATGAGGATTCTCTAGCTGCTCTGAAGCTCCTAATTTTTGCTAAACCGGGTGAAACATCTATTGGAGGAATCAGTATGCATGTGGGCATTTCTCCAAAGCTGCCTCCCTCAGCATAGAGCAAATTAAATTCAGTGTCAGTCCCAGGTCTGCTTCCCCCTGGGTCCTTTGAAAACCCCAGCTTTTATGTCATGCTTCAGCCTTGCAGCAGTTTACTGTAAAGCTTAACAAGCTTAATTTGTTTGGTTTTCTTTCTTTTTTCCCCCAGACTTAATTTGTCTCATAGAGCACAGTCTTCACCATATACCAAAAGCCTCTTGAGCAAAAATGTGGCAATATAATATATACACACATAACTCCCTAAAGCGGTTCACCCATAAGATCTCCTAAAAATTGTACATGTTTAACAAAGCGAGGTAGGGAAGATTCCATCATGAGTTGGCCTTGTAGAGATATCAGTGGGATTTGAGCAGGGGGTGGTGGATAATAAAAGTTTAGGTGTGGGGCCACTGAGAGACGGAGGAAGAGGAACTTGCACATCTCCAGCGACAGAGGCGACCCAGTGAGCAAGGAGAGGATGAAAGGGCATAAACCCTAGACACTGACATAGCCACTGCAGCAGAGGTGGGAGCAGCCAGGGGCTTGGGGGTTATCAACACCTCACACTGAGCTTGTGTGCAGCAGTGCACAAGAAGTTTATGAACATAATTCCAGGGAGGATCTGTCTGAAGTGTAAGCACAGGCAATTTCCCTAATTAGGGGAAGTTCATTTAAACATGGAGATGAGCCAGAGCTAATCTCTGCATCCAGTTACCACTCTGCCTGGGAAATGCCAGTGCCTCAAGGTCTGAACACTGTTCCAGACTGAGCAGCCATCTGTCATGGGCCCACACCACCGGACACAGAGGGTCAGAGAGAAGGGGAAAAATTGTGAGGAGCAGGGCAATGCTTTCCCTGCTGTCAGCTCTGAGCACACAGATACTGATACAGAAACACTCACCCATTTCCCCAGAAAAATGAAAATATGAGGGTGGCTTTGCTGTTTCACTATTGAAATGAGGGAAATGCAGGTCTGCACCATCACTCCAGCTGCTCGTGCTGGAGGAGGACACGGAGAATTGAACTTGTCTCCCATGTGCTGGGTGAGGAGGAGGAGGGCTGGGACCAAGAGGAGAGGTGGACAGCCTCACCACCAGCGGCTCTTTCCAGCTGAAACACCTGACCTTTGATGGAAATACTGTATTGATTCAGGATGCTGAGAAAATTGCTGGTTAGTAGTAGAAACAGGAATCTCAGGCGAGGGACTGATGAAGAAGAGCCTTTAATTTCAGACAGCTGAAAGGCCTCCCAGAGAATGCCCAAGATGCAGTGCAGAGGAAGCCAGAAACAATTACAGAGGCAGGGGCTGCAGAAAAAGGCATGAGATACCACCAGCTCTCAGATATCGCAGCCACAAAACTCTCTCCTCTTGCAGATCAATAAAAAAGATGCAGAAAAAAAAAAGAAAAGAAGAGAGGGAAAAAAACCCATGTTGCCTCGTGAATACTTCTTAAAGCACCAACTGTTGGCTGTATTACATGATATCAGCCCTCTCTGAACTTGCTCCCCCTCCGTTCACTTCCAATCAGTAGCCATTGACCCAAGTTTAATTTGCTGTTATTTCATGTTATTTTTATTTTAGTAGTGTGAGGTAGTGGTATTGACACTGTGCTGTGCAGTGAGGGACAGCCTATGAGCAGAGGACACTAGGGATCATGGTGGCAAAGAGGCTGAGTGCCCCCATTTCACAGACACAGACCACGATTCATGTGCAGTAGCAAAGTCTGGAAACGGACAAAAAGATGACACCAAGCTTCCCCACAATGGCTCTTTCGTATTTTTGCTCCCCCTGCCAGGGTAAAACTTTATTTTCTCTCTTATTCCACATTAACATCACTCCTAGTAGGAGTCTTTAAATCCTTTAAAATTTTTAAAAGCCTTTGCACTTCAAGTTTGGATTTGAACTGGATATAAGTATATATATATATATATATATATATAAAAGTAGGTATGGTGTAGGCACGTACCTTAAGGAACCCTAAACTAAAAGACCTGACAAGATTAGGTGCTGAGTAAGCATTTTACTCTGTCATCCCCAGCCTGGTCCTCTTTCCTGGGGGCTGATCCTGTGTCTCGCATGGCAATGCACAGCACGCTGTGCTGACTGCTGGCACTCGGTGCTCAGCCCAGGACTGATGGCACATTCCCACTGTGCAAGCCTTGCAGCTAGGGCAGGATATCCACCAGACTGTTTCAGAAACACCAGTGTTCTCCTGGTGCTTGAGTTAAAAATAGCAACTGCAGGGTTGCAAGACTGTATGAGTACAGCAAGTCCCAGCTCAGGTCCAAGGAGGCCACACATTTCTTCAGTGTAGCCTCGAGCAGTCAGCTGCAGCAGGAAGCTCCAAGATCCACAGCCTCCCTGATTCACCAGCTCTGGGACTCTTCAACACCTCACCCCCAGGCATCATGCATTCTGCCCTGCTGCAGCTAGTCTAAGGGAAAACTTCACCCCAAAAGCACTGGCTGTACACAGTGGACACAGACTGCCTGGCTGCACTGGCTTCCCTTTGGGCAAATTGTTCCTGACTAACCTAGTGGCCTTCTACGATGGAGTGGCTGCATCTGTGGTCAAGAGAAGGGGTAGAGATGTCATCTGCCTGAACTTCTGTAAGGCCATTAACACGATCCCTCATGACGCTCTTGCTGCTAACTAGGAGAGATATAGGATGGATTGTTAGATGGATAAGGAATTAGCTGGATGGCTGTGTTCAGCAAGTTATAGTTATGTCCAAATGGAAAACAGTAACAAGAGGTGTTCCTCAAAGGTCTGTACTGGGACCAGTACTATTTAGTATCTTCATCAGTGACATAGAGAGTAGCATCAAGTGCACCCTCAGTGAGTTTGCAGACCACCAAGCTGAGTGGTGCAGCTGATATGCTGGAGGGAAGGGATGCAATTCAGAGGGACCTGGACAGGCTCAAGGAGTTGGCCCATGGGAACCTCATGAGGTTCAACAAGACCAAGCACAAGGTGCTGTACCTGAGTTGGGGCCCGCTCTGGTATCAAGAAAGGCTGGGGGATGAATGGATTGAGAGCAGCCCTGCTGAGGACTTGAGGACACTGGGGAATGAAAATCGGACACGACTCAGGAACATGTGCTAACAGCCCAGAGAGTCAACTATGTCCTGGGCTCCATCAAAAGCAGCATGGCCAGCAGATCAAGGGAGGGGATTCTTCCACTCTACTCCACTCTGGTGAGAGCCCACCTGGATGACTGCATGCAGATCTGGGGCCCCCAGTAAAAGAAATACATGGACCTATTTGAGTGGGTCCAAAGTAGGACCATGAAAATGATCACAAGGATAGAATAGGAGAAGAAAGGCTGAGAAAGTTGGGGTTGTTCAGCCTGAAGACTCCAGAGAGTCTTGTGGCCCTTCAGTACTTAAAGTAATTTTATAAGAATGATAATTATTTTATCAGGGGCAGGATGAGGGGTAACAGTTTTAAACTGTTAAAGAGTGTAAGTTTAGACTGGACACAAGAAAGAAATTCTTTACTTGCGGGTGGTGAGATGCTGGTACAGGTCACCCAGAGAAGCTATGGATGCACACACCCGGTAAGAGCAAGGGCTGTGGCACAAGGACCTGGAGAGGCTCTACTGTGCCACAGAAAGCCATCCCCACAGCACTGGGGAGCCTGAGCTGCGCTGCACACTCAGGGCTGCTCTGGCCCCTACAGATTCAGAAAGTGGTTCTTGCCTTTAGCATTATTAGGGAGATGTTGCTAATTTTATGCACTGTCAAGACTGACATTTCTCTGACCATTTGTCAGAAGCACCACAGCAAAAATAGTACCATTAAAAATGAATCTTACCTGTGACTTGAAACTCAAAGCCATTATGTGGGCCACCTCTAAAATTTGTACATTAATATTGAGAGATGGGTTTATAAGGGAGCTCCATTTCAGATTTCTATTTTCATCTCTTCATGCAGCCAGTGCTGAATGATTACAAGCGCTTTTCTGACAGGCTCTTTCTTTACACCATCTCTTACTCATCCCTAAAAATCACCAAGTGAGTTTTCCAATATCCTGTTACTCACCTAAGAACACAATTCATGCTGAAGTTCATAGTTTTCAGTTTAAGAAAGGTCTGTGGCACATGGTAATTAAAGTTTGACGAAAAATCCTTTCTTTCTAAACAAAAAAAAAATCATTTCCCTAATAATATTTATTAAAAATTTTTAGCTATCACCCCAAAAATTCCTTTTTATCAGCTGGGTACACTCAGCATACTCAGGTTCAGGTCACTCATACACAAAATGAATGACAGCAGGCCATAGACTCTGCACTAACGACTTTACAAAGGCTCTGCATACACACCAGCAAAAAAATAGAGGCTTTTATTCCCAAAGACCTGCTCACCTGTATGTGTCGTGCTTCTAGGCCCTCTGGAGAGGGAAGATAGTATGTCACCTCCCTTGGCAAGCCAGCAGGGAAAGCCAGGCAGGGAGAGCCCTTTGCCCTGCATCGGTGCCTATCTCCTGCCTTGAGCTGTACCAACCACGGAAGCCCTGTGACTCCTTCAGCGCCTGCATTTGACTGTTCTTACATTCGACCGTTTCTAAATTATTAACATGCCTAGTACTCTGTGCTGTGGCTTTGTCTGAAGCCTTTTCCTTTGATCTCCATTGCCTTTGAAACTTTGCCTCTGTGTGCGGGCAAGTCATGCTGCCTTTCCTGCAAACCATCACCCTGCAGGGTGATATTTCTCTTGTTGAAACCAGTGCCAAAGGTCCTGTAAACCCGCTGAAACTCAGGCTACAAACTGATGCATTGTTTTAATGTTGTTTTTTGTTTGTTTGTTTGTTTAAGAGCCTGGACATTTCCCTATGTCTCGCAAGGTGTGAGGCATCTCCTGCAGTCACCAGCAGCAGGTGAGAGCATCAGCACATCATCAGAGGCCCACAGCATCTCCAGTATTAGATCCATCTGTTGCTGCTGGTGGTTTATACCCTTGAAGCATAAATTCAGATTGGCTTATATCCTTCAAGTGCCATGCAAGAAAGCTCAAGCATCGTTACTGCACACATTTGTATTGCAAAAAAATACTCATGATGTGCCAGACCAGCAGCTGGGTTGCCAAGAAATCTGTCTGGGAAGTCACATCTCCTTCTGGAGGAGTGTCAGAAAAGGGATGTGCCAGAGCAATCTTGCACATGTTGTGTGCTTGAACCCTCCAACTCAAAGCCATTTCAAGAGATTATGAGGCTGTAGTAAGAAGCCAGGCTTTGGCATGCAGGATGGACAGATCATTGCTCCCCACCTTGACCTTAAATTCTAGAATGTGTCAAAGAAAAAAACACAGGCACAGGAAAGCATCAGCTATGACTCTTAGCAAATCCAGTGGACCAGCTGATTACCTGTTGATGAGCAATTTAATTTGAGCTCAATTATATGCTCTGGAAGTCTGGCTCTCAGAGAGGTAATTACCCAAATTTCTGCCCTCTGATGGGGCCCAGCATGCTGGGCATACGGATGGTGCCCATCCACAAGCATCCCACCAGCTGGCAGGCATCAGGCTGGCTGGCACTGCAGGCTGCTGCAGTAAACATCCTTACCACTGTGCAGGAAGGAATACAGTCCTGGCTGCTGAGCATGAAGATGAGCCTTGATGCTCATCTTCTTATGTCACAGCACTTTTAAAACACCAGTTAATAGAGACTATCCAAAGAGTGCTTTTAATTCAGAAAACACCCTGTGTTTCAGCCATGGGCTGAATCTGATTTGAGGAGAAGCCAGGATAGCTGACACCCCCTGACGTTAGCATGAGCTGACTGGAGCCCCAAGCTATCACAATTATATTTACTGTAGACTATCTTTCATGTCCAGTTTATATTTAGGCCTGGTTGTGCAAGGCTTTCCCGTGCTGTTGGGAATGCATTCATTTCCTCTGAGATTAATGGCAGCACTCACACGAGGGAGGACTCACTCAGGTGAGCAGAGGGTGGCTTCTGGGCTTCTGTGAGAAAAAGCAAATTTTCCAAAAAGGCAAAGGCCTTCCTCATCTTGGATGTTTTGGCTGCAGCTCACATTGCAGCAACCACCAGATTTGGTGAGGGCTCCACTGTGGGAGGGCATTGTGAAACCAAAGGAGGAGATAATTCTGTCTGTGCTGGGAAGTTCCGTTTCTTTTAACTCTTAACACTTCAGCACTTTCTCAGATGCTTCTGTTATGGTCTCTGGTAAAATGTTTCAACAACTATTTCTTTGCTGTATGATTATTTGTGCCCTGATCGTGCTCTTTCAAAGCAAAAGGAGACAGCATATTATAAACACAACTTCAGCAAAAGTAACACTACCGAGATTGCTTAAAAATCAGAAGCACTGGGCATGTACCAAACAACTGATAATTCTGAAGGTGAATGCGGCTTTTTATTGTTTTTACTGAGGGTCTACAGGAGAAAATCAGGTTTATATAGTTAATGATCGTATCATGTCATGCTGTACAGTGCAAACAGTATTTGTTGTGAAATAGCTGGCAGAGCTCTGTGGACACTAAAATGGATCATTATTTAAGACAGAATATTTCTGCTGTTATGAGATCATGTATTTTGGGGGTGGAGGGATGGTGCATAACAAAACTGGGGTCCAAGATCCCTTCCCCCTTGTGCTGCCAGCAGCAGTATAAGATCCTGGCTGAGCAGAAGCCTTCTACACCTTCTATTCATCACCCATTCTGGACCAGGTCTGTTCCCAGAGCATTACCCTTGTCTCTCAGTAAACACATGGCTGCTTGCAGCTTCAGTATCTGAAACCACCACTTGGCTGCCCAGATGTCCCAGTCCAGCTCCTCAAAGGCATGTCTAGCTGTGCAGTTTCCTTTACTTACTGCAAAAGAAAGAAAGGGAGGGACAAGAGATGATTATCAGTCAGATCTGTGTGTTCTACATTTCTATGGCAACCATATGCAGTTCAGCAATGACACCAGTACCTCCAGGAACTCTCTTAACAGCATCCACCTTAAATCAGCAGCCTGCAAACAGTGCTGGAAACCTGCCCACTCTGAGAGTAAGGCACAGGAGTTAGAGGGCCAGCACAGAAACCCTCCCAGAGGCATTTTGATGCCTGTACTAGAGGGCAGTCAGGCATGAGTCGTATGTGCCTCACACAGCAATGACATCAAGGCAGCCACGTTCCCCCCTTTAGGTGAAGGAACACATGGTCAGAAGGCACTTGAGGGACTTAGCAAGCAGCACTAGCAAGCACGCACCAGCTTTGGGGAGATGTGAGGGATCCAGAGAGCAAGGGAAGGTGGTGACATGAGGTGCAGGTTTTTGCCATACTCGTGTTTTCACTTATCAAAATGTGCCCAACTTTTCCTGATTCCCTCTCCATAGTTTTGGTTGAAGCTGTGATGATAGAGCACAGTGCATGGGAGATCAGCCATCAGCAAGAAGCGACATCAGTGGGCATGTGTTTGTTGTAGCTTGAGGAAGAAGCAAAGGACAAAAGGTCTGTGAAATGGCTAGTTGGGATATCCACCAACTGCTTGTAAAGGCTGTACACCCTCAGTCAGCACAAGCCACAGCTGCCCAAGCCCAGCCAGGTTTCTAGCAGTGTCAGAGCAGGGAAGGTGGTGGTAATACAGTAGAGTAGTTCGAAGTAAGAGGAGGGAGTGCTTCAAAGGTGCTTTGCACAACAGGACTCCCAGAGGGAGTGTGTGTAGAGAGGTCCCAATGCTGCCTATGGGGGGACCTAGTGTTGTTGTCCATTGCCTAAAGGGCATTACAGGGAAGAGAGAGGCAGGTTCTTCCCAGAGATGTATACTGAGGCAATGATCACAAGTTGCAACAAGGAAAATTCTGATTCATTATAGGGAAAGTATCTTGCCATGAGGGTGGTCAAACACCGGTACAGATTGCCCACTGAGGATTTGGGATCTCTATCCCTGGAGAAACTCATAACTGAAGGTTTGAGGACTTGGTCTAGCTTTGGAGCTGGCCATGCCTTGTGTTCCTTCCCACTGAAATTATGCTATCACTGCAATTCTCTAGTACACATTAAAAAAAAAAAAAAAGAAAAAAAAAGAGAGAGAGAGAGAAAATTAAAAAGAAGAGTAAAGAGAAACAGTTGTTCCTGTTTAAATTCCTATGGCAATAAAAAATAAAGCAGCAGGCTTACACTCAGCTCTGAAATGATTCAGTCTGATGAGTCTGTTGCTGATTGTGCCTGAGAATAACACAACTGCAATACATAGCTAAACATTGTTTATTCTAAACCTAACACAAGATTTACCCTCCCTTTTTTTTTCCTTACAAGTTTTCAGATTCACACAGGACTCTTCTGCCCCCCTAACGCACACATATCAAAAACAGATTTTGCTTTGCTATGTGAAAGCAGAGAGCTGGAACTGCCTGGTTTAAGGCTGCTAATGCTCCCTCAGGATGGCAGAGTGGCCATTTTATTTCCTTCTGCCTGGACCTGAAATAAAGCCTTTTTTTGATTTTCACACTTGATCTTGTGTATTCTCAAGACCCAGAGCCTTTATCACTGCATAGTGCAGATAAAAGGCCTAACACCCACTCTCCATGAGGTCTTTTTGCCAGGTGAGCCAGGGGCACAGCTCCCTGCAAAGAAGTTGTTTTATTCCCACTGCTTTCCTACAAACTCTCCTGGTGCTTTTGTGTGCCCCAGGTCCTTCGGTTGCCTGCACAGGTGGAAATTCCACTCACAGCAGCCTTTAAACTCCTTTTCTTTCTTGAAATCTCTCAGGTATACAATTCAGATTAAAATCTCCCTCTCCCCTCAAAGGTTATTGACCCCTGATTTCTCTAGGAAGTGGTGTTTCTGGCTTTTATAATCTCTTTGAAAACCCAAGGGTTTATTGAGCAGAGCATATACCATTTTGCAGGCATAAGGTGCTCTCCCCCCGGGCAATTCCAGCCTGTGGCCCCATCATCACTAAATTGAGCAAAAACACCCATTTGGGCACATCTGACCCGGGTTAGACAGAGGTACATACATGGGTTGTATGTACAATTTCTGTTGAACTAGCTATGGAGGTTGCATAGGATTGCACAAACCACCCAGGGACAGACAATCCCTGATGGGACACAGAATTAACCTGTCAGCATTCAAATAATGAGTTCCCACTGGCAGAGCATGTTTAGTCTAGATAAGCTTTTTTTATCACTGCACCGTGGCAGTTTTGGATTGCTGAAAGAACCCAGAGAGTCCTTTCTGTTCCACTGATCACGGATCCTTCAAACACCGCGTGCTCCAGCAGCCACGCTGAAGGTGTTGGCATCGGCATGGTGTGAATGCCTGCAGATCCTTCCCACCATGTGAACAAGGCAGGCCTGGGAGTAAGTTGGTGTTTAAGGTGGTGAGGAGGTTGGGCTGACCAAACCCCAGCCCACCTCCAAAGAGATCCCACATCACGGAGCCCTATGGAAATTGCAGGTGGCAAGATGATGGCATGGCAAGCTCGGCTGTCCCATGACACAGGCACTTCACACAGAGCCCCTGGGATGGTGGTCACAGCCAAACAATCCAGAGATTACCTGAAGCAGCAGCTGGAGCCATGGACACTTAGACACACTCATCTTGGTGCCTACAACTCCTGTGAAAGCTTGAACAGCTCTTATGGTGGTTCCCTTTGGCTGGTCTCTGCTGCTGGGAGCTTTCCCCTGCTTCTCCAAAGGAGTGCTCAGCTCCTGCAAACTCCCATGGGATTTTAGGCACCAAACCTCCTGAAGGGTAGCAGAGAAAACTAAAAGGGAACTTGGAAGTCTCTTCTGTGTGATGCCAGAGAGACAAAACAGTGGGGTTAAGGAACAGCACAGAAGAGGGTAACTCACAGCTGCCAAGATGAATTTCCCACGGGCTGCCTGAAACTAATCCTTTAGGCATGGCACTTCTCTGTCAGAGGAAAGGAGTCACTCTCTTGCATATGACCATCAAGGGTGATGAGAGATTAGGAAGGAAGAGAGCTATCATGGTGACGATCTCGCATACTGCAGCACGGATCCAGATGAGACAAAAATAGCATCATGATTGTCTGACCTCTGACAGGTCAGAGGATGATCACGAATTTGGAAGGGCAGTTTTCAGGGCAATTAGAGAAGTATCTCTGCAACATCCGTGCCCTGTTTTTGTGCCTTACAGGTGGTGCCAGCTCTCATAGCCAGTCACAGAGCATCCCCATGGAGCTCAGGGCCAGCACAGGGCATTAGGAGGAACATCGCAGTGGTCCACAAACCACTGTCCCATGCAAGGGAGGACGCTCTTCAAGGGCCATTGGAGCATGAGGGACCTGCCAGGAATGGGTCAGACAGAAGTGCATGTCGAAATGATTACAACAGCTCAGGCAGAGCAGGTGCCCTGTGAGTCACGGAGGGGTGGGGAGCTCCCAGATGTGTGACGACCCACCCTTAAGGGGAAGGAAACATAACACAACAGCTCTGGCTGGGCACAGATGTGTGGGAGGAATGCATGGCACTGCCATCTGCAGATTGAAGGCCCTTGCAGCTCCTCCATGATGGTATCTTGTTGCAAAGGGGTCACCTTAGAGGTGATCCCCTGGTCCTGGGCTTTTCAGACTCTTGGGGTTTGCCTCCAGACTCTGTGCTGAGGGAGATGTGCTGTGAAAAGCAGACCATTCCCACATGCTCCTGTTGTTTCTCTTTTACTATTTTTATCCCTGTCAAATAGAGAACAAAGCCAGGACCAAGGTAAGGCAATCCATATCTCTCCAAAGTGATGCTCTGGGGATAAACCAGAGAGATATCCACACATTGCATGGGATATATATATATATATATCTATACATATGTCTGTGTGTGTATAGAGAGAGATCCAACCCCAGGAGATTTCTCTACAGTAGCTGGCCACCTCTGGGACAAGGTGACCATGTTTTGTGTCCTGCTCCCACCAGCTGCAGCCTGGACTGCTGGCACAGTGCCTAACTGGGCTGCTGGGGTAGGGCCAGAACAGTTGGTTTCAAAAAGCACAGACTTTGCCTTCACTCCAGGCTCAGCTCAACTATCATCAGGCTTTCACCCAATTCCTCTGGAATACTGTGACCTTTATAATCAAGGGGTCAGAGCAAGCCTTTGGCCCAGGGTCTCACCTGTGTGTTACAGGAAGCCTACTGAGTCCAGATGGCCAGCTGCTCTCCAAAATTTTATTGCACAGAAAAGTCACTCAGCCCAACTGCTTGGGATGTTTGAGCATTGCCTTAGCATCTGAGGAGAATTTATTGATCCCCAGGCAAGGAATGAGTGAATTTGCCCACCTTTTTCCCTGCCCCTGCCCTCTCCCCATTTCCCCAGTGCCTGCCTTGTACATCTCATGCTCAGGGAACCAGTGTTGTATTTCCATTTTTACCTGTTTGTCTTGGACATGCGCTCAGAGCAATTATGGCATAGAGGAAAACAGCAGTAAGAAGTACACATAGCAAAACGGTCATCTCCTTTTTTAACTTCAGAGTTGTATTTTAAGCTGGGTATTACAAGGCTTGCTTACCACCTTATTTTTAATGGTAAAGAGAATGGAAGGGCCAAAATGATTCATCTCATTGGCCACCAGAAAGCTGTACTGCTTCTGCTCTTCCCTCCTCAGTTCCAGCAGCCAGTGGAGGGTCCCTCGAGCATGATGCTGCTAAGAAATGATCAGGAACTAGTTTCTGTGGCAAAACAGTTTTGGATACCCAAGCCCAGTCCAGTGTCCAACTTCCTGAGCATGCAGCTTTCACATAATCAGTCTATCCCCACTCAGCAAAAGACAGATACTGGGAAGAAGCAAGCCCCTATTGACAGGGACAGACTCACCTGCCCTTGTCCCCTTGTCCCAGAGTGATGCCGGGGTGAGGGGCTTGCCTGAGCTCACATCAGAGCTGGAGGTAGGAACAATTCGAATTTACAAAGTACAGCATTGTGCTTTGTGCTAAGAGGGGTTTAAGCTGTAATCTTCCTTCACCAGCTCTCATATACAGATCAAAGGGCAGGATACTGTGCAGGCTCTTTTGGATGAAAGATACTTTAAAAAGTAGAGAAACATTTATTCCTGACCCCTTTCCATTCGATTTGAGATGAAGGATAATGCCAGGCTCACTAGCAGCTAGGCTGGGAAGGCAGCTTCTCCCAGAGGGAGATTTTACCATATGACCTATGTCTGCAGGCAGGGGAGGAACAGTGATAGCATCAGCTGAGATAAGAGAAGCCAAACCCTTATCCTGACAGCCTGGAGGTCAGGAGAAGAGGCGACTGAACGTACTCCAGCTCCAAGGGCCCAAAAAACCACATGGCACAGATTATTTTGGAATAAATATGCACATGCCACTCCCAGCACTCAACTGCTTTCCATCGTCAAACTGAACGAGGGCAGGTTTAGATTAAATATTATGAAAAATTCTTTACTATGAGAGTGGTGAGGCACAGGCAAAGGTTGCATAGAGAAGTTATGGATGTCCCATCCCTGGAAGTGTTTAAGGCCAGATTAGATGGAGCTCTGAGCAGCCTGCTCTAGTGGAAGCTGTCCCTGCCCACGACAGGAGGGTAGGAACTAGACAATCTGTAAGGTCCCTTCCAACACAAACTATTCTATGATTCTATAATTCTATGATCTTTTCTGGAGCAGCTCAGGGTCCACTCTGGTCCTTCACAGCAGTGGAGCTGTGCTAGGGCTGGTCCATGTGCATCTCTGGGTCAGACACACACTACAAATCCCTTGTGGAGATAAGCACAGCCCAGCCACTGCAGCATGCAGAATGGCCTCCTTTGATAAAAAAAGCCAGAGCAGCCTCCCACAGGAAGAGTCACTTTATCTCTGCCTCATCTCAAAGTAACAGGAATAAGTATGCCCCAAGGCAGGTGGGTTTCAGCAGTCTGAAAAGGCTCTGTGCTTGGATAAGCAGGCTGGGAGCAGTGTTAGGAACTGCTGAGGGTTAGGAAATGAGAGGGTTGCAGAAAGGGAGGTAAATTTAGGTCCATGCCAAGTACTTCCATCTGAAAGATTTATTGCTCTGCCTGGCAGCTGAGCCCTCATGAAGAAATGAGACACCATCACTAGAGACATGACTGCCCACTTTAGGCATACACTGAGCCCAACTCATCCTCTCTGGGTTGTTCCAGATTAGCCTGAGGAACTGTCAAGGGAAAACACAAAAAGATTTTTCTGTCAAATGCACCTGTTGAGGCAATTTTTTTCTCACCTGATTTGGCTGCACAGTTCTGGATGCAAAACCAGGTGGGATGAGCTCTTTGCCCACACCCTCAGTGGCCGCTGCTGCGGGGACCCCCTGGCCTGGTGCTGCCTACACCGGCAGATGCACCCCAGCCTCCCAGTACCTCTGCATCCTGGCACCCCATCACGGCACCGTGAGCTTCCAGCCTTCTTCCCTGTGGGCATGCACACATGTGGGCATCTCTCTGCCTTTCTGCTCCTCTTCAGAGTAATTTCTTACCTTACTCGTCAATCTCAGCCAAATGCAGCAGCAGCAGGGCAAAGGTAACCTGTGCTCAGGAAAGCTGACAAAAAGCTGGTGTCAGTGGGACATTAATAAACCCAGGTGAATACGATCACTAACGCAAACACAATATGATGGGGGAGGCTGTGTGATGGCCCAAACCTTCATGGAAAAGGCCTGGTTTTCCCTGATAAATGAGCTGAGAACTGTAAATCTCCATGCTTGCTGTGTTCCCAGGCTATTTCAAGGCCAGGAATTAAGACAGATTTTCAGGCAAAGCCATGAAGACACTGGGGAGCTGTCAGCCTAGCTGATGATTTAATAAACCAGCAATACCACAAGAAAGGCCAGGGCCAAGCTGGGGCATACCAAACTACTCCTGCAGCAGCACAGCATCCCCCTGGCTCTGTGCTAACCCTGGACCACTGCAGCCCACATGAAGCCATATGCCTGAACCACAGCAACAGACAGAGCATCTGCCACTGCACTGGCCAGCTTGTCAAGGACTGAGGGGCATGGAGCCAATGGGAACAGTTTTATTTCCCAGTCTGGAGAGGTTTTTCTCCATTTGGAAGAGGACTATCAGCCTTTTCTGACCTTCTTCCAAGGGACAGATGTTTTTGCTCTATCACTCATTCATTGCTAAGCCTTCAGGCTATAGCTACTGCTATTTCTTTTAGATTTTGGATTCAGTTCCACTGCAGCGGTCCCTGGCTAAGTTAGGCTGTTTAATTAGGTATTAAAATGGAAGCCCTTTTTTTTTCATCACAACTCCTACCATTCTGGAACAGGTCCACTCATAGTAGACACAACTCAGACAAGCATCTATTACTCTGCCTTGAACAGACTAAACAGATTTGGCAAGTCAACCTTTATCCTTTGGATTTGCCAGGCATCTTATTCCTGCTCGCATTCACTTTCAGGGGAGTAGAGCTGCCAAAGACAGAGCAGCCAGGCCAGGCACAGTACTCCGTCACCCCGACAGCAGCGTTCCCACCCAGAATTACAAGAGGATATAGGGTTGCTCCATCTCTTTGGGGTGAGGGTTCTCTCTGAAAGCCTGATTAAGTGCTGGAGGTGTCTCGTGGCAGGATTTCCTGTTTATGTTGCCCTACACCTTGTTATTAGCATCACACCTCCGCTAAATGCACACCCTCACACTGCAGCTCTGTGCAAGCAGTGTGGGAGGAGGTGGTTTGGGCAGGTGAGTCAGGAAAGTGCTGGGAGCAATGGCTCCAATCTTGATCACAAGAGAGGAGGAATCATGTGGAAGCAGTGGCACCATGCTGTGCAGGGACAGACCACAACACGCCTCCCCGCCCCCCAATAAACCCACCATTTACTTTCCAGAAACATCCTGGGTGGAGGTAAGATCCCACCATGCATTCATGTGGCGTTTGTTTTGGCATGGAATGCCCTGTAGCTGGGTGATGCCAGGGGCACAAACAGATACTGAAGGGTTCCAGTTTGCTTTCTTTGGCTGCCTTTCATCTTTGCATGCATTTTACCCTTCCAGCAGGAAGGTGTTGCACACTCTGTACCATGCACACAGCCTCAGCAGGGTCGGGTAACCCTGGTCCCACTGTGCTTTGTGTCATCATGTGTCACATAAAATTTAACAGCCACTTATGAGTCAGCATGACACCAAAGAACCAGCTTGAGATGCCTGATAGAAACAAATCAGGATTTCAGCTGGGGATACAAGTGTCACAGGTGCACTAAGGCAGCCTGAGGGAAACCAGAACAGACCACAGAGTGAATATTATGGTTTCTTGGCTTTGCGGCAGGCTGGTGATTAGCCTGGCCTTTGCATTGAACTAGTGAGATGTCTTTGCACAGTGACCAGTGCTCCCATGACCCCTCTCAGAATGTGTGGGGCAGCGCTCCATTATCGTCCATGCACAGCTTTAAGCCCTCCTTATTTAGAGGAAGAGTGATGATTTCTGAGTCCTCAGAATGTATCTGACAGCATTCCCTTACTTGGTGAGAGGTGTTTCCCGGGTCTGGGATTTTCTTCCGGCAGGCAAAAAGTGGAAAGACAAGGGTGTGAGCCCCCCCCAACTACGTCAACCCACCACTGACATGTGTGGGGGGTGGCTGGTGAAACCTAGGAGATTAGGGTTAGTTTTTCCAAGGCCCTTGGGAAAAGCTGAAGGTTTGCTGCTAAAAAAAAGGAAAACTATCAAAAGAAATATTTTCTTGTCAGACATGATTGTTCGCTACTGCAAAGCAAATAAAGAATGCCTTGGGGCTACACCGAGTACTCAAGGTTGCCCAGTTTTAAGTAGTTGCGTGTATGGCCCAGGGAAGGGACAATCACACCATCTCTGTCTCTGCAACCTGCCACGCCACCCTGAAAGCAAAATTAGCAACTTATTAGACCTGAAGTAAGGCTGTGTTCCCAATAAATGGCTTAACTTGTACCTCTATTGAGAGGAGCAGACACAGGGCACATCATCCTACCACTGCCACAACTATTACCCATTGGAGGTGACATCATTTCACCAGGTGACGGAGCTGTGGACTGTGTTAAAGGAATGGTGGAGCTCAGTTCCTGCAAAAATTGAAATTTTGGATTTTTCATGCACACCCTCAAAGTTGCAAAGGCAACTTGGGAATAGGGATCATCTGGCCCCCTGCTCCTTAAAATGCTCATGGCCATGGTGGCAGTGCATCTGCACCTCTTGTGGGTGCTGGGATGACCTCCCCTTCCTGGCACAGAGCTAGGGTGTGACCTGGACAAGCAGCTGGTTCTGGGAGATGGGAAGTTCTACTGGGCCCAGCACCACTGCCACATCCCAGGGCTGAGAGATGCCTCTGCCCCGGCTGGGGTTGCAGGAATCTAATCTTGGCAGGTTTGAGTGGTGCTTCCCCTGTGTACTGCTTTTGTCCCCCAGATCCCCTCCTCAGGCTATGCCAGCAAAAGCCACTCCCAGCCCAAGCTCTGGGGCTGGAGCTGCTGCAGTGGGCAGGGAGGATGAGCAGGAAACACCCCAATGAGTGTTGATCAGGATGAGGCAGATGGGGGATCTCCATCACCAGCCCTGAGAAAGGTACTATACATTCCAGATGTACTGCAGGATGTGGGGCATGTGCTTTCCCAGCTGCCTTAGCAGCAGACAGGGATCGGGTTCAAGCCCTGCATCAGGCTGTGCACCCTGGCACATGGCATGTGCCCAGGCAGGGCAAGTCACAAAACCCAAAGCAGGAGGATGATTCCTCATCCACCATGATGGCCTCTGCTCCTCCATTTACCTGCGAGCTGGACGGGAGGCTCACTGGTCCAGCTAAGCTGTGGCAGTGCTGCCAAAGGCCTCTGATGCCAGAGGTGACTGCAGGCAGCTCCACAGATGGGCAGAGCAGGGCTAACCCCAAGCTGCTGCCAGGCAGCCCTGAGCCCCAAAACACACCCATTTGTCTTGCACAGCACACAGTGCAAGGCAGTCACACCCTGCAAAAACATAAAAACAAAAGAAGAAAATAAAAGATGCCCATGTTTTATCTGTTACCCCTTAGTTTTTTCTATCAGAAACAGGGCATTTGAGGTAACAAAGGGGTCTCTGAGCAGCTTAGCACTGCATGAAGAGCTGCAGACTAAGCTTCCCCATCTCCAATTTCCAGGCCAGATGGAGCTCAGGGAGAATGCTACACACCAAGCACCCACTGCAAGATCTTTCCTGGCTCCGATGGGAAAGGACTACATGGCTGTGGCAGCAGGAAGAATGAGGCTACAGAGACCTGTGGCTGTACCATATGGGGCACCAGGCTCTGATGTCCTGCTCTCTGCAAGCCTAGAACTGGCCACAGCTCCCTGCTAAGGACACTTTTGCTGAACCTGCACCCAGCTGTGGTGACCCCGGTCCCTGCACCCCACGGGTGGCCTCAGCTCACCCACAGTGCTGATCCCTGCCATAGAGAGCGGTAAGGAAAGCACCTTAGTAGAGGTGATGCTCCAGTGTCTGTGACAGAGCTGGGCCCTGGCACCAGTCTTGGCCAACCTCACGTGGCAGGGTGGCAGCAGCAGAGCAAGCAGCAGTGACATCTGCTCTCTTTGCTTGGGGGATGCTGTGTTGCTCTACCTCTGGGCTTGCCACCTCACTGTTTTTAATGGATTAAGTCTATCTCCTTAAACTGAAGCCCTGGCAGCACAAAGTGGGCTCCCACTGGCCTGCATCATCTCTGAGGAAGAGGATGGTCCATGAGTGGTGAACCACCAAATCACCACACTCCAGGCACGGCAGTGCTCCTGTGGGGCTACCAAGGCTTTCCACTACAGCAGCAAAATTTATTTTTAAGCTTTTAATTTCAGGAAATAAAGTGTACATGGGAGTACACCAGGTCTCCTTGGTATACCCTCAACATGGCTTTTGCTGCGTGGCAAAGGGCTGCCATCGCAGGGAACCACTGCCTCACTCTCCCTCACAACTCTGTCCTCACCTGCCTCTCCAGGGAATGGCTTCTTTCAGCAAGGACAAGGGTCAGGCTGCTCCTGCTGTGGGGGAGCAAATTTCAGGGATTCTTCTCAGGGGGACTGCTTGCAGCTGCTCCCTGGAGAGCAGTGGCAGGAGCGGCAGCAGCAGCAAGCCTTGGCTACTTCCCCTTTCAGCCTCTGCTTGGATCCAAGGCAGAAAAAGCCCCCAGAATTTCATTTCTCATTTTGATCCTCATTTTCTTTACACTGAAATGTTTAAGATGTGCCAGCTCAGAGCAACAAAAAACAAACAAACAAAAAACAAAACCAAAAATTATAATGCTGGTGAACTGAACCCAGGCCGGAGCTGTGGCTGGGGGATGTGCAGGTCCGCCCCCCATGGCTCAGAGGGAGGACTTTGCAACGCATTGAACACTTGCATGCACAAGGCAGGGCTGGCTGCGCCAGTGTTTACAGCAAAGACCATAAGGGATAAATTTAAAAAACATTACAGGTGCCGACATGTCTGGCACAGGACGTTCAGAGCATCCACAAGCTGCTTTTAATACCTGAATGAATCTTTTGCACATCCTGGGCAGGGTGAGTTGGATTCCCACAGCTTGCAGTCCCCAAATAGGTGCACTGGCATCCCTCAAACCCTGGAGATCAGCCACCCCAGTATTCCTGTCATCCTGCAATTATTGTCATGGCTGGGCTCATTCCAACCCCATCAATGTCTCAAGACTGCAAATAGAGAACAGCTGCCAGTTTACTCATCCAAAAGCTGAATTTATGGAGAGGCTCCACAGTCCATTTCTGCTAATGTCATGTCAGCACGGTGCAGGGTCACTGGGACAGACATGGCAGGGCAAGTGAGGATGCCTGTCTTTTGATGTCTGCACCTAGCAGAGTCCCATCAGTGAGTTTATCCTGAATATTTTGCATCAGAGTGGTCACAGCATTTGACTCATGAGGATCCTTAACATGGGATTGCAGTATTGCTGCATTGAAGCTTTCCACATTGACACATTAAAAGGGGATAGCAGCTCACAGGAGGTGTTTACCCCTTAGGTGAACACTGCAGAAGTGGCTAACAGCACTGCTTGCTGTCAGGTCAGGGGATGACTGCCCTCAGCCTCTCTCCTTGAGGGAAGGAATGTTGCCAAAAAGGTGTTGCAGGAATACCAAAAACTGCTCCCTGAATAAACTGAGAATCAATAACTCTTGGAAAAGGGAAAGAGAGGGGATTTTCTTCCGAGAAAAAGGGGTGAGGTTGTTTCTAAGGACAGAGTGGAGATCCAAGCAGCCTTTAATCCACAAGTGTAGAGCCAGGTCCACAGCAGAGGTTGGCTGGACCACCAGGAGAAGCTGGAGTACCCTGAGTGATGGAGGTTCCTTGCGTCTGATCTGAGGTTAGGGAGATATCAACATAGTTTTCTCTAAATTCTACGCACTTGTCCCCACTACAAAGTAATTTTATATTTATCCTACATATATTTACAACTACACAGTGCCCATCTCCACCCAGGCTCACACCAGGTCCTCCAGGTATCCACTAATTGCACTAACTAAGGCTCTGGCAGACAAGGTCTGCTGTCTTTCAGCAGATTCCAAAACCTCTGAAGAAGCTACATCCAAATGATCTGTCTCTGGCTTTTATACCATTAAAAGAAAGCTCAGAAGTACTCCTGTTACCAGGCTGGAAGGTGTCATTATACAGCAGATAATTCTCCTGCTAAATTGATGGCTTGCTGCAGTATACCATGAAATCACCACCATGGCAGATCTGGGGATGGGGAAAATGGCTCAGTTTCTCCTTGCTTTGAGAGGACTGATGAAGGTCACCATCGCTGCTTGGAAGGGAAACCTGAGGTCTGTCCCCCATAGTAGCAATACTTTTGAAGAACATTTTAAAGGCTTGGATCTCCCCATAAGTGGGGCTTGTTAGCAGTTCTTACTTTTTAACACCTGAGGGGAAGCTGAATTTAAATGATGCTGTGCAAACAGGAAAAAAAACCTAATCAAAGTACTCAGAAAAACTGACAGGTCAGCATTTTAAACCACTAGTTTCATTCTTCAGAACATGTTTCTACCAACATGGTACATGATATAACAAATAGTTGGTCTAGACTACACAAATAAAATACATAATCATTCTGGCTTGGTTGTGCTTCAGCAGCAAGTAAAATTGCTTGTGAAATTTTCTCTTAATCTGTGCATTAGGAAAATTAGTTACATGGACACATACTGGAGATCAGCTGGGCCCCACGCTCCAGCTTTGATAGGAGAGACAATACTCTGGGAATGTGCCTAGACTCTGCACAGGACAGTCTGCTGCCTGAGGGATCACTGCCCATGTGATCTAGTTGGGAAGAAATGAAGGGGACTGAAAGGAGAAGAGGGACAATGACTTGATGAAGTGACAAGCTGAAGAAGCTGATGGCGTAGCCAGGGAATGGGGCTCTGCCCCTGCTGAATTTATCATGTTTCTAAGTGATGCCACCAGCCCATCAACCCACGGATGACCTGACATCCCCATCTCCCAGATAGCCAGGGAGCAGCAAGAGGGACGTGTGATTTTGAGCTGGGCTAGGCATGAACAGCTATAATGAAACGTGTTCTGCACACTGAAAATATCCTGTCCTGAGCATCACAGATGAGATGGGAAGACTGACCACAGATGCCTTGCTGCAAAAGTGAAAGGGAAGGCTTGCCTGTTCCTGCAAGGGGACAGAGGAGATCACATCAGTACTGGCTGCAGATTGCTGCCACACTGACAGAATTGCAGAAGCACCTGTGAGGAAATTAACCATTATAAAGCCTGTGCAGGGAATACCTGTGTGTGTACAACCAAGCCATACACTGGATGTGGATGGTAAAAGCAGAAGGGGTAAGCAAAGGAGGTGAAGGTTCCAGACGTACACCTGTGCCTGGTGCAGGAGAGGATGTCGGGCTGGAGCTGGGACCTAGAGCTGTCAGCACTGCTGGCTATGCTCAGCTTGATTCTCCTCTCCTGCCACCTCCCTCCTCCCAAAACCCCTCATCTCAGCCCTGCAAACAAAGTGGTGTGTCATGGTGCAATTACAGGTTGTCAACCTGTGTCACCCAGAGGTGAGTGGGGATTAAGGCTCCACTGACATGTAGCATTTTTGTCATTTTTGACAGTCTGACTAATTTCAGAATAATTTGGTGTCTTCTTGCATTCTTGTTGTTTGGGTTTGGTTTTTATCATTATTACTATAATCACATTCCATTTATGCACGTTTCTGTTTGATTAAACATCAAATAGTAAATACCCACATGTAGTAGTCACAACAAGAAGAAATCCAGGGGTTTGCTTTTTTGACTCTAGCTGGCTCTGGAAGAAACAGGACCTGACCCAGGACCTTCACCTTAGGGGAATGCATGAAATCTGAAAATGAAGATCAGAGAATTGCCTCTGGGCAAAGCCAGAAAAAACAGTTTGCTCCCTGGCTCCACTGTCCTTTAGGTCCCTACAGCAATCAGGCATCTTCCTCTCTTTACTCACCTGCTGTTTGGTGCTTAACAGTTGTGTTAACATGTGAGGCATGAATATTGTCTAGAATATTTATTTATGCAACCTCTTAGGCATTTTAGGACACTTAAAATTACCTTCAGAGGCACTAAGATACATGAGCACAACCATCAGCAATGCTCACTAAGGCACCTACAGCATCATTGACCATGGTCAAGATTTCTCTTTTTGGGCAAGCTGTAATTCTTCATCTTGGGTAAAGGTGACACCTCGATTTAGAAAGTTATTTGTGCCAGCCAGCTGTGCTGCAACAACTCTCCATGATCATGTTCGCTTGTCAGTATAAATGGAAATGTTTTCTGGTGCAAGAAGGTAAGACAAGTTTATATTAGTGTTACTGGGTGTAAGCTGGTGGCAATGTCACAGCTTTTTGGGGGAGAGTGCCCACATCTGGGTGCAGGGAGACAAAGAGGAAGGCCACAAAGGTGAAAATACCGAAGTCTACTCCATGCTGCAAATAGGTCATGAGAAAGCTCCTGATCCTGGGGAACCCACCCATCAATGTTGGGTGGACCGTGTGGGACAGGGGGACAGGGACAGCAAGGGAGGGCACAATGGAAGGAAGTAATTAAAGACAGAGGAGGTGCCTCACCATGATTGCTGCCGGGGTGGAAGGCATTCTGGGAGACGGTGCACACCCATAAGCTGTCCCAACACTGGTGGCTGGGCCCTGAGCACTGCTTCATTTCTTGGTTGGTTTACATTTCTTCAAACCACTGTGGTGGCAGAACCAGACCTGAAAACAAACCTCAGCTCACCCTTTTAAGCACCCACAGCCTGGATCTCTAATGCAAGGCACCCCCGACCAGGGCAAGGGATGGATGTCACTGTCAAGGGGCACCACAATGGGAGGAGGGTTAGACTGGATCTGGCTGCTTGTGAAAGAATGAGGCAGGTCTGAGGTCTTGTCGATGAGAGCAAACTGGCTTTGCCAGGCAGGGGCAGCTCTGGCTTGACAGACACAATTTCAGCTCTTCCAGAACCACTCCCCAGAGGAGAAATATATTACTCTGCTTCTTGCCTGGAGATGAGACTTCCCTGGCCCCAAGAACAGAGGCTTTGCAAGGGGAAAGTCTCCAGACCCAAAACACACAGGAGCTATTCTGCTCAGTTAAATAAATGGGAGATGCAGTATGCACTCATCCTGGGATGGCTTTCTACAGCAGTTGTTGCCCCAGCACACCCCATGAGTGTTTTGTCTCCCAGGACTGTCAGGCATTTCCTCGGGATTTGACCCAGGAAGCGCTTAACAGACATGCTAAATCTGAAACATAACAACAGGCTTTGTCAAACCCTGAACTGCCTGGGTCGGAGCCTGTTTGTGTGTGGTACATACAGCCTTCTTCCGTAGCTGTCATAGGAAGGGCATAATTTTGCATCACTTATTATTTGAACATCATCAACTTGTAACATAGCAGGAAGATCCAAAGAGGGGTATCTCATGCCAGCTGCTCCAAGGAGGAATTTGAACCAAACTTGCCCTTTTTGGACCAATATGATGGCTCAGGGGTGATGTGCTTCAGTGTGCAGCCACTGCTTGAAGGGCTCAGCGAGGACCACTGGTGACGGACCATCTTTGCACACGTGCAGGCAGCAAATACAGGAACTCACCTAGGAGAAGATATGCAGAGACATTAAACCCAGGAGCTTTTCATCACCCCAGTCAGACCAGTTGCAGCCTGACTAACAGGAGGCCAAGCCTATATTTACTGCAATTTATATAAATCAAGAGAGATCCCATGAAAGACAAGCAACCAACCTAATTGCTCTAGGGACAAATTCCTTCTGACACACACATCTGATAACATCAATTACCTCCCAAACAGACTGATTCAAATGCTGTGGGTGTTTTCAGAGGTGATAAACATTACAGGAGGAGGTTGGGCTGAGGCTGAAACACGCTGGCAAAGGCATGGACCTGTAAAGGAACAACATCCGTAAGAGACTGTACACTCAAGGGCAACAGAGACTCTACTCTGTTCACATCTCTCTGCACTCCACAGGCTGAAAAAAGCTTCCAGCACCTTGTACCAAAATTCAGACTTATAGTAAAAAAAAAAAAAAAAAAAAAAAAAAAAAAAAAAAAAAAAAAAAAAAAAAAAAAAAAAAAAAAAAAAAAAAAAAAAAAAAAAAAAAAAAAAAAAAAAAGCTAGACTGTGATAAAGCACACTGCTGCATGAAAACCTCCTGCAATAGCAGGGAATACATTCAATAAAAAAATGCTTAATACTGTATGGAGATAGCCAGGTGTTTGGTGCTCGGTGCTCAGGTGACAGCAGGCTCCCTTTGGCTGGCAGGTCAGTAGGAGGCCAGGCAGTGCCGGAGGAGAAGTGGATGACGCTCCACCCATTACTATTCATTGCTGCCCACAGAGCAAACCTCCCTGGCTGCTATGCGGCCAGACTGGCCCCTCTGCACCCGCCACGTGCCTAGCAGGAGCTGTGGCTACCTGGAGGGTACTTTGCTGGAGAAGCTGGTCCAGGTGAGCTCAGAAAACTGGAGCAGCACGTCTGAGCACCCTGCAGTCTCAGGTGAGTCTGTGCCTGAGCTGCTCAAGCCCTTACCGCTGGTGTTGCTTAGCAGGACTGAGCTCTGTGGCTGTGCAATGCAGCTACTTCAATCTGCTCCCTGTGCCAGGGACAGCACCCCCATCCCTGCTGGCACACAGTGGCTTGTGCCCAGCCTGCTGGAAGGTGGCCTGGTCTCTCAGAGATCAGGCCCAGGCTTGCAGTCCCGCACTGTGCCCCCACAATCATTAAGTGTAATTGTTGTTTTTCCATGGTTTTCCAGTTCCAAAGGTCTGAAATAATAGGAGGACCGCATCTCAGCCTGCCAGAGTGGTGCCTTCTCACAGCAATGGGTGCCAAGGGTGTGTTTTGCTTGTCTTGGGGTGCAACAGAAGAGCTTTGGGGAGCATCTGAGGGCAAAAAGGGCTGCAGGAATACAGCACTAGAGGATGATCAGGATAAGTGGGGGCTGTTTGCAGCAGGCTCAGAAGGCAAATTTTCCTGGGTGAAACAGGAGGCACTGGGATGTTAACTCTAATTTAGAGTTGCATTTTAGGGCTCAGAGAAGATTCCATTCACTGTAGACCTTTGCGGTTGCTACCCCACTCCAGTTAGTGTCTCACTTCTGGGAGGAAAAAGAGATGTGAAAGGGGAGGAGGAGGAGGAGCTGGGCAGGAGTTCAGAGAATTTAACTGCAAAGTAAGAGAGAATGAGGCAGGACAAAAATGAAAAGTAAATAAAGTCAGTTGAAAGTTGTAACTGCAGATGTCTTAAAGGAATTTGTAAATCTTGTAAAGAAAGGGGAAAGAATCTCTCTTATAGCAGAAAGAAAGCACAAGTCCTACAAAAACTCCTCCATGTCTGTGAGAAGTTGATGTCAAAGAGAATACAACATCAACCCTACTCCTACACTCAGATATGTTGCAGGAAACCTCCTTACTGTGTGAAGTACTTGTAACTGAGAATGGACAAACTTGCAGTGGGAAGGACCTGTGCTCTCCATTTTTTCCTAGCAGTAGAACCTGCAGTCAGCCCCAGGTGAAACACGGGAACAGACGGAGAGGCACATAAAGCTAATTTGTCGTGATTTGAAAGAGCTAAAATTAAATCCTGGGGGAAGACCTCAGCAAGCGGCACGTCTCCAGGGGACGCTGACTCAAGCAGAAGCGGCATGACGCAGATGAACGGGGAGGCAAGACTGTCCTGAGCAGAAATCTCATTACAGCTACTTAGCTATTCCTGCTAAACTGCCTCCTATTTACTGCCCCAAGGGCTTAAGCAAAGAACATTAAGAATGAGATTAAGAAAGCAGAAATGTAGGCTGAATGTCTGAAAAAATTTCCCTGACACAGCAGGATGAGCCAAGCATGTCCACAGAGATCTTTGCCTGCACCATCAGCTGGCTGACACATAGTGGGAGTGGGCATTACTGTGACTGCAGCAGTGACTCTCCAGCCCCACACAAAACTCTCTGGGTATGCTTCCCTCCCTTCAGGGCACCTCCAGGTTCCTGGTGGATGGGGAAGTGGAAATACAGCTACCTCAGAGCATCCTGTGGGCAGGAATGCTCCTGCCAGCTGGGTTACCCCCACCAGGTTGGGCCAGTTTCCCACTTGCCACTCGCGCTTGCTAGGGGTGGGGAGCTGCCCACACATCTTGGGGATCAGGGTGGGGATTCCATGGGAGGGGGAAGAACATCTCTCTGCCCTACCTCCCACTACCTGGTAGAGAAGTGCAACATTTTACAAGTTTCTGAGCAAAGGGGTAAGCCTGGATCACTTTTATTTACTGTGGTAGTCCCTGAGCTACTCCCACAGCCCCCCAAAAGCACTGAGGCTCACGAAGGACTAGCCGTATTGTAGCAGTGAAACTTGAATGTGTGCTTACCCAGCCAGCAGTTTACCATTTCTCACCCAATTCTGCTTTTGATTCTCTTCAAAACAAACAAACAAACAAAAAAATTACACTAAAATGAAAAAAATCTACTGGGGACCAAGCCCCACTAATGGACACCTAAGCCTTCCTCACTCTCCTGTCCCCACTCACCCCCTCTCCAGCAGCGATACCTGCACCGACTGCAAAAAAACCTCTTTGCTGGCACCCAGGCTGGAGGTGCAATTAGAGGCTGTCATGTGCTATCTGTCTTGTAATTTGCTACATTGGCACAGGCATCTGTGTTGGTAATTATGCACATAGTGGAATCCACAGTGTTACCCACAGCCGCTAGGACCAGCAAAGAGCCAAAAGAGCAAGGCTTTGCAAGAGCAGAGCTGAGTGAGAAATCTGGCACCCACAGAAAACGTCTCGCAATGTGTATCGGTGCCTCCCTGCGGAGGGCTGGTGGGAAATGACTACAAATATCCACTTCTATAAACAAGAGCTGAGTAACAAATGCTTAAATAATAGCATCTTTGTTCAGCTTTCCATCCTTTCTGCTATTGCAGGGTTGCCATCCAGGCAGAAATGGCGTCATGAAGTTAGTTATCTCTGGGATGAGAAGTGCAGCTAGGACTAGGTTTCTTTTCCAAAATCCTTGGTGACAGAGCAGCAGCCTCTGCCAGGTTTAGATGGATATACAGTCCCCTGCAGTCTGGATAATTCTAGGCTAGAAAAGACTGAGTGTCTGTGAGGTCTGAAGAGGTGAGCAAATATCCAGCTCTCATTTGGACATCCCTGTGTTCAGTCTTTTAAGCAGATGTTCAGCTTCAATCACAGACTCATGTCCCAGTAACAGCAAAAACACAGAACCTATAGTTCATGATCATGGCAAAACCCCATGCCAGCTGCCAGAGGCTATCAGGAGTTGATGCAGGTTCATCAGGCAGGAGATGACAGTAATTCTTTCTTCTCAAAAGGATTTTGTCCTGAAGACATGTTTTCAGCGGTGAAGGATGTTGATACATGTATCTTCTGACCACATCTGAGCCTTGGGGCCCAGATCTCCACTGCCAGGGATCTCCTAACATACCACAGGGGCAAAATGCTTGGGCCGTGGAACTCCTAGCTCTGTAGCATCTCCTAAAATTGGCAGACCAAGACACCCTGTCCTCAAAACCCTGGGGCCAGAGGTTCATTCTCTTCCAGGCTCCATGTTCACTGTCTCATCTCGGGCAAAACAATAATCCCACACGTCTTTTTGCCATTGCAGAGCCAGAATAGCACTTAAATTCTATAGAAAAAAAGACCATCCCTTAACAGTCTTGCTTTCTAAAAGGGTGAGAACTTAATTTTTAGCTCCTGCTTGAACTGCTAAAATAATTAATTACTTCTAGGCACTTTTAATTAAAACTCTGCTGTAATGCTAGTTATGTTTAAAACACTTCACATTGAATCACTCTATCTACAGTTTTGTGAAAGCAGCCCCACTGCTGCTTTTATTATTCCAATCTCAAACCATCCTGCAAGTGTTATTTTTGTTTGTACACTTCAGTGGTCACTGGTAATTCTGAAGCTCAAATCAACATAATGCTTTTTCCATTCCCCAAAATGACACCAAGGTATTTGTGAGAATTGCAGTTGTCCAACCAAATTATCATCAATCACATTCAATTATAAAGCATGAAGTGGGTAGTTCCACTTAAAATCATCATTTTTGTTCCAAGTTAGACAAGAGGAGTACAGTTTCTGTTCTTCCGCCTTTGCGTCCCCAGACTGCACTCCCCATCCCCTCTATTCATGTTGCCTATGCTCTGCAGGCACAACTTTGCTTCGAGGATGACAAGAATTTGGAGGAGATGTCATGGCATTGCCCACCCAGTGGAGCAGGCTGGGACACCCAGGAAGCCTCAGCAGAAACTGAGCTCACCAGTGACTACAACAGAAAGAAAACAGAAGAAAATCAAAGTTCAGTAGAAGAAAGTTGCCCCCACAGAGGTGCATCACATGACAGCGGACCTGAGATGTTCATGGGAGGCTGTGGTTGAACGTCTCGCTCAGGCATCACTGTGCACCCTGGCTCAGCAGTACTTCTGTCCTTCCATGGCCCACAGGCACAAATGGCAGGGCCTGCCTCTGAGCCTGGCCTTCCTGGTTTGACTCATCATTTTATGAAAGGAAAAACTGCATTTCCAGAGCTCTCCCTGTATAGCCATTGCCTGGCATTGTGCACAGCTGGGGATCATACCCATCTGGGCAATAAAAGAAAAGTTATTTTTCACCTAGTATCTCATTCCAGCCCCTCTCTGACACTTTTATAGAAAGAAGTTTACAGAAAATCTGGGGTAACACTGCATCCTTGTGTCAGGTGAAGCTAAATAGCAATGCAACTTCAAAACTCAGGTTACAGTCACAGCTGTCCCCTCTGTTCCCTGTGTTCACACCTTGGTAAGGATGGATAGAGCACTGCCTACAATATCCTTGAGAAATCCTTTGAGAAGCCCTTGTGGTCTTCAGGAAGCTAGTTAAAACACAGACGGAGCTCAGACTTTTCCTACTGCTTCTTGGTCATAGGGAGTAAATAAACCCATGTGCTGGAGCACAAAAGCAATGTGTATGAGCTGGCACAACCAGCTCTGCCATCTCAGCCAGCTGTTTTGAATGCTGACCACAGGAGTCAACAGCATTGCCATCTGTGTGGTCACACCTGGATGCTCTGCTACATGCCTGTAGTCGATGATGTTCTGCAGCACTCCAGACCCCAAAATGCCAACAGTGATGTGAGGTGTGAGGGAATTCATCCCTCCTGCTTTCTCTGCTGCTCGTTTGCAATGCAACACTGACTGCTGAGTGCACCAGCATGACACTGCCAATTCTCCTCTGACAATAGAGGAGTTTTGCTCGCAAAACTAGGATTTAAATGTGCTTTTAAAATTCTATTCCATTTTGGACTTGTATTTGACTAAACCAGCACTCTGTCAGTTCTCTTTTGCCAGGAGCAGAAACAGCTGGGGATGACATAGGAACATCAGAAAATGCAGAAACGTAAGTAGCCTCCAGGGACATGGAAGCATCTGATAATCAGCACCAAGCACCTCCATCCTGTCACCCTCTCCATCCAGCACATGCCCCAACACTCAGAGCTTCGATTTCACTTTCCCGTTCATTGTCCAATCGATGACTGAGCCTGTGGAAAGCCAGGCAGAAATACCGATTCCGAACACTTCCACGAGCAGATGTGGCATCGCGCGGAAGCCCGCCTCGTTCCCAAAGAGCCCTTTTCGCTGCAGAGCAGCACGTCCACGCAGCCCCTGTATTTTCCAGCGGCCAAGGGAGCGGGCAGCTGTGCGGCAGGATGCCGGCAGAGGGCAGCTGCACCCTGCCTAACGCCGGGAATGCCGTGCAAGGAGCGGCTGGCCGCACGCTGCCTGCCGAGTGAGGCACAGGGCTTCGCGCAGCGGGATCAGCAAAGGAACAGGGATGATGGTGGCAGACGCCGTCTTCTGCCCTCGCCCCCCAAACCTCTGTGCAGTGCGGAGCCCCCCTGTCCTCTCTGCCGGGTATCTTGCGATCTGAGTAACAAAAATGCTGCTCTCCATCGCACCTTCTGGGGCTGCTGGAGAATCAGCATAGTCCTGATGCCCAGCAAGAGCTCGATTTGGCCCTTAACGTTCCCTTGCTGAAGCTACTGCCTTTCTGCATGGAAGGATGGGTTGGGCAGATGTCACATCCCCCTTGTCTGTGTGGGGTCCCAGAACTAAGGGTGGGTGACAGGGAAGCAGGGATGCTGTCCTCCTCCTGGCCCTGATGAGGATGGTTTGAACACTTGTTGGAAAAAGTCCACGCAGCCCATGCTAGAAATTGGGCGAACACCTTTCACCTTCCCTCATGTGGTGGGACTCACCCCCCGGGCAGGGGAGGCTGCCCCATTGTCCCCCCCTCCAAACACTCACTGCAACATGTAAGTGAAGTGGTGAGCTGGGACAGGATCACCCCATACATCACAGAGCCATAAGAAAGGGTACAACCTTGTTAGAGGTGCATTTTCTGCAAATCATTCTACAGTAAATAGATCAGAGGAGGCCCAGCTCTTATAGAAACTTCAGTAAAAAGGGTCAGTGGTAGAAATTTTAGACCAGAAATAATTTATAGCTGCTCTTTCCCAGTACCTGGGAGCCAGACAATTTGTTAGGTGATCAGTGTCTGTGTGTGGCCAACAAACTTGGAAACTCCTCCTGGCTTCAGTAGTACCTTTGTTATCTTCCCAAAGGCAAAGGTGTATACTGCTGGGGCCCAACTTCTGCCACAGGTGTTTTCTTTCTCCTCTTTCCTGACGTCCATTTCAGGATTTATATCCCGGCTTTCACCACGCTTTATCTGCACAAGGGATACTTCCCCAGAAAGTTTGGCTCTAGAAGCAATCATAAAGCAAACAGCAACCACAACCATCATGTTTGCATCTGCAACATACAGTGCTGGTGAAGGCTGGTGGAGACAGCACGTTTCCAAACTGAAAAGTCAGCAGGAAGGAGGTCTCTTGAAGCACAAATAAACCGAGAAAAATAATAAACTATGACAATTAATTAGGCAACTGCCATGGCAATTTTACACCTCCAGGATAGAAAACACACCTGCAACTCATTGCATCGGTTCTTGACCACATTCCTAAGAAAATACGGGAAGGAAACACTGCCTGTCCCAGAGGTGTTTTGCACACCAGAGGGACCAGAGGCACATCACACACATGATCCTGGTCCAGGCTGTGGGAGAGCATGGCCACAAGAAAGTCCAGGTGCAACACAGCACAAAGAGCATGGTGCATTCCCCTCTTCAGCAGCAAAGCCAGAGGTTTGCTAACTCCTACAAGGACACTGACACCAAGTTAAGCAATCAAAAGTGGCACCAGCTCTTGGCACCAGCCTACTGATGTGGTGGCACTGCCAGAGGGAGCAGTTGCCTGGTGATGGTCCATGACACCATGGGATGAGTGTCTTGTGGCTGCCAGGGAGATGTGAGTCTGATAGCCTGGACCTGGAGCTGGGAAAACCCTGGGCAGGGGCTGGCCAGGATAAGCCAAGGTGGCTGCTTCTGTTGGGTTTTGATATTACCTTTCATTTTGAAGCCACAGACCCAGACAGGGATGATACCAGACCATGTCACAATCTCTTGTCCTCAGCCACACAGACAGAGGTTCACTGCCTTCCACAAGGACACTGACAAGAAGTTAAGGCATCAAGAATCTAGGAGAGCCCTGGGCAGGGGTTGCTATGGAGGTTGCTCCATTGTTTGTTCTCCTGCCTTTTTCAGTCACAGACCCAGACAGGGATGGGACCAGACTATGGCACACTTTCATCCCTTCCCTCCACAGCCACTTGGCCAGAGATTTCTGCAGCTTTCAACAAAGCCCTTGACCTAAGGACAAAAAGATACACGGAGCCCCAGTCTGCACTGCACCGTGGTCCCTCAGGCAGCTGGAGGCTCCCCACAATCATAGACAAGGGGGACCCAACCTTTGAAGTGTTCAAAAAATGTGTGTATGTGGCACTTGGGGACATGGTTTTGCAGTGAAGATGGCAGTGCTGGGTTAGTGGATGGACTTGATGTTCTTATGGATCTTTTCCAACCTTAATGAGTCTATTGTACTACGATTCAATACACAACATCCTCTGTCTTCATTTACCTGACACTATCTGTGGACTGTGACAGAAATTCCTTTTCAGCTAGGTTCTCTATATTCAATAAATAAACTATCAAGGAATAAAACATAACATATTGTATATACAATGAACTTTTCCTGGCACAAACACCTGTTTTTTACTTCTTCCTTAAGCAAGCATTTCCCCAAATGGCAACTTGGAACTATGCAAAAAAAAAAAATTCAAAATTTCAGAGTGCAAATCACTACTGTAGCTGTAATTATTCTTGACCAACATAGTAACATAAGAAAACTGTGATGCTTTCAGAGCAAAGTGATGCCCAATATAGCCTACATTTGTTTATATTATAGGATGATAAGGGACATTTTTATCAATGAAAGTAGGACTAGTTGCATTCTAATTTCTTCTACCACTTCAGCTTGTCCCTGTTTTCTTTTATAGTATATAAAAATGTTTAGATTTTTATAGATTAGAATGAAATGTGGATATTGTAATGTGATCAAACATTTTGTTACCTTGTATATTCTGGAATGAACTTGAGAAATCAAGGCTGTTCTCATGTGTAGAGGATTGTAAGTAAATTAACTATTTTCAAACTAATTCTTATAAAAAATACAGATTCTACAACTCTCAGGACAATCAATGCCAGTGCTTGGTCACCCTCACAGTGCAAAAGTGTTTCCTGATGTTCAGGTAGAGTCTCCTTTTTCTGTTTGTGCCCATCGCCTCATGATCTGGGACAAGGATTTCTGAGCATAGTAGCATGGGTTGGCTTCTGCTGACTACTGCTGTCAGAATGTATCACACACATTGTAGTTACTCAGAAAGTGAACCAAAAAGGGAAGCAGGACACCTCCTCAGCAGATGGGCCCACTGAAGATGGGTCCTTTGACTGGTAAGAAGACATGCCACAGCCCTGAGGGCCTGCTGGGCCTGTCTCCTTTTCCCACAGTCACAGCCCCAAGTCCACTAGTAGAGATTTGTGTGGCTTGGGTTTGCCCAAGGGAACACACAGCCCAGGCCACCCTGACGCTGCTGTGGCTGAGACCAGGGGTCTGCTCCTGGATGCTGTGAGGCAGGTGCTGCCGAACTGGAAAGACCTCTGTAGCGCAGCTGGAGCCACTGGATCATCCAAACATTGGCATATTTTTGGAGAAGGACCAAAAACTATCACGAGGCACTTACCAAACAAGCCCTGGGGAGGATGCAGAGGTTGGATGTTATAAGTCTCTTGGAGGCTCCTTGCACATCCTCAAACCAAAACCAAAGTAACCACTGATGCTTCCTTGGCCACCACACACACACTGAACGCCTCATCTGAGCATCTTCCCACTCTTTCCGTCAAATACATTTTTATTTCACTGTCCTTGAGCTTTTCTGTTCATGCAATTGCCCTAGGCCCCTGAATTAAAGACCTTTGTGGTTTTAGAGGGGCTCTACTACCAGGGAACCAAGCTGCTTCTGTATGGACTTCACAGCCCACAGGCTGAGCAAAGAGCAAATCTTCATGAGTCATCAAGCTCTTCTCCCCTAGAGAAGTAGCTGGCTCTTGGTTTCATGCCAGAGGTGCGTTCATCTCCAGCAAAAGGTGAGGAAAGGAAGTTTTTAGCTCTCAAGTGTAAAACAAATTTTCAATAAATAGAATCGTTTTTCAACCATGAAAAAGCAGCGTTCAAGTCACCAGTGCCCTGGAGCTATTTACTTGGCTACGAAACTGGTGGGTGTAGAACATAGCAGCTCCTGAGCTTTGTTATGCTCACTACAGGTTTTCACTTGAGCGCTTTGGGTGCCTGTCTGGATTGCTCTTAAATAAGCAAGAGGTGCAGGCCAATGCAGTGGGGACACATTGAATGGGGCAGCCCTTCCCAGGCCCCCAGAAAAAAAGACCTGCTGGTGACACAGGGTAAGAGAGACCGATAGTTTGTTGACATTGTCACTTGTCCAGTGCAGTCTCCCTCATTTCCCTAAATAATCTGCCACAAATTAATTTACACACTTGAAGCCTCAGGTCCTTGCAGTGCCCATCCCTTGCCACCCTCTGGACCAGTGTGTTGCTGAGAAGCAGCCATGACATGGCAAGCATCCGATGAGCAACCAGCCACAGGTTTCAGCTCTGCGCGCCAGCACTGCCCCTCGATGGGTTTGATGCCCAGACACACAGAGATGTGTGTTTGGGTAGCATTTGCCCACAGGTCACCCTCCATCCCCTTTCTTTTGGGTCCCTGTAGGATCTCTGCCCCAAGGCAGCAGAGCATCCACAACCTTTTCTGCACAATCATGACAGTGCATGAGCTTCAGGCAAATGTCATGGCCAGGCCTTGGCAGGGACATATTCTTTGACATATTCTGCATAACATTTGGGTACATTTGTGTGGCTGTTTGGTACACAGCTCTCTGCACAGTTGAGCACGGCCAACAGGACACACCTTCTTCCTCCCTTCCACTCCACACCGTGATGGCCTGTCCAATTTGAAAGCTTGTTAGCTTAATTTAAGAGGTTATTTTGCAAGAAAGACTGACTCATGCCAAAGCTAACATAGGAAAAGAACTGTCATCTGTTTCCTCTTTATGAAGTGCTATTGCTGTGCCAGAAACAAGCCCCAAACTCCTAATGTTTGATCCAAGACAAAGACACTGTCCAACAACAACAAAACCACTTATATTTGCACTCACAGCCCAGTCCAGCCAGAAGGTAGGGTCTCCCAAGCATTTAAGTTATTTATTCAGAATTAAATCCTTTCACTTCAGAACAGAGAGTCTGTTTGGGAGTTGCCTGGGGACAGGTTACTCTGTTACAGGTATGCCCAGCCCTCAGTAGGAGGGTGCCAACAATTTCAACATGTGATTAAAATAAAAAATAGACAGGAAAAAAACCAAACACAAAATTAAAAAACAAAACAAAACAAAACAAAAAACCAACCAAACAAAAAATATCGCAACACAAACCAAAACCAACCAAACAAAATCCCCTAACACAATAACACCTGCAGCAGGAACTGTGATATTGAAGCCGGGTATCACAGCTGAGTCCCCAGCACCAACCGCAGGGTGCTGCCCAATTTGGTGTGAGAACCCAGGGAGAGAATGGGGCAAAGATGATGACTACATGCCGAGGAACTTGAGGGGTTTGCTGCTTCTGACCACATGCTTGCAAGCAGGCAGGGTGGTACCTGCAAGCGAGAAAGATGACACCTACAGTAAATTGTGACTCTCTCAAAGGTGCCCTGGGTACATGAATAATTCTCACCTGCCTGGGCTGTCACACCCGAAACAGCCCTGCTCTGGTTTACAGTCTTTGGCAAAAAGACAGGACTCAGACAAAGTGATGCCACTGCATTGGCAGGAGGCACCCAGCTGAGCAAGTGGAGCAACTTCTTCAGCCAAATAAATAAATTAGAGTGCTTCATAAGGCAACAGGCTCTGGATCCAGTCCAAACCTGCCTGGCCAAGCTCACTCAGGGCATGGCAGGGCAAATCCGGCAGAGGCAAACAGGAAAACTAAAAGGGCCAAACAGGGATGCTCAGAGCGCTGCCCGTACCCAGAACAGCCACAGACTCTGGACTGTTCTGCAGGCTGTCATCAGTGTGCTGGGCTGCAGCGGTGCTCAGGGATGCTGCCAGCCAGGGACGTCATCCATCCCAGCCTCCAAAGAGCCGTATGTGTCCAAGCCCTTAGCCGTGCCTGCTGCAGTTGCAGTAGAGTGGAAAGAGGCAGATTTCTTTGTATTGGGCACTTTGCTAATAGGAAAAAAACACTAAACCCCAAAATTAATCTGTAGCTTTATTTTTTTCTCTGAAAGCATAAGCAGCAGGGGGTTGAGCTGAATGACAGGATATTTCAGCTCACAAAGCTGCCAACTCAGTGCAAAAGCCCTCCCTCACTGTGGATAGCCTCATCTTCTCAGGTGCTGGGAGTGGTGGGGCTGGCTGGAGGGAGGGGAACCAAAGGCCCTCACATCCCACAGGTTCTTCATGAGATGGGACTCCAGCAACAACCACCACTCCCCAGGAAAGGCAGCTTCACACTGGCATGACTATCTGGAGAAGAAAGGGAGAGCTGGATGGAAAATGCTGTTCAGAAGCAGCATAATGAAGCCTACAGCTCTGCTGGTCCTGCAGCTTGCTGGGTCACAGCAAAGCTTGGAGACACCCTGCTGAGTTTTTTCCATGTCCACAGTAAACTCTTCTTGGCCAACAATCTCTTCTTGGCCTCTCTGTTGCCTAGATTCTCATCCCAGAGAAATGCCTCCACTTCTCAAAAGCTTCCCCTTTGCCCACTGGCTTTCAAAGGACAAGAGCTTTGGGACATTATTATCTTTTTTTCCTTCAATCTCATTTCTTCATCTACTGGTGATACTTAATGCAAATATCTTCATAGGTCAAGTCACTTCAGACACTGAGCTGTTGGAGGTTAAGAGAAGTAACAAGTTGTTATGCCTGTTCAGTTTCTATGGCAGCAAGAAGAGAGATTTTTCATTAGGCTCTGCTTTCAAGGCACTGCCTCCAGAGCAGTTCCCAGGCTCTGGCAATCAATGGTCCCTGTGTGACCTGTGGCTTCAGGACCTGCCGGACCCACAGACGTGCTGCTGACGGGCTTGGCTGGCAGTTTGCTGTCTGGAGCAAGACACACAGTTCTCTAGTCTTGCACCTCAGTTAGGAGATCAGTATGGAGCAGAAGCCCTAAGGCTGAAGTGCTTTTGAGTAGCAATTCAGGGGGAGCATGAAGTGGAATAGAAAATTTGGTGAAGACAGTCTAGTAGCTGAACTAAGTGACGTAATATCTGTCCTCCTTCAAGCAGTCTCATGATCAGAGGACACTGGCTCCATCCCTATGACCTAAAAATGAAAGACTGATTTTTTGCAAAGACACGAGAAACAGAACCAGAGATGAAATGCTGTCATTCTTCATGACATTATGCAGGGATGGGAGCCCCTGGTGGTCTAGTGGTTAAGGACGCAGCGCTGTCACCACCGAGGCCCGGGTTCGATTGCCAGTCAGGGCCACTCCCCGGGCAGATGGAGCTCGTTAGCCCTGTAAGGCAATCCATCTACATCCTGAGGACCTCGCTGCCACCGTCCAAGCTCGCTTGGCCCCGGCAGATGAACCTCAGGATTAAAGGGTGGGCTCAGTTCCGCGTACACTGTGTCTCACCTAAAAAATCCAATGCACAGGCTGGAAGGTGTAAAGACCTTCCCCGGTTCTTCGTTCGCGAAGACTGGCCATTACATTACCTCTTACCTTACCTATGCAGGGATGAAAGTGCATAATCATAAATTTAAAACTGAGGAAGGGCTTTGCAATGGGGGAACAGATTCTGTATGTAGTATTTCATTTAATGCACCCTGTGGAACAAGCTCAAGTCTGCTTTTCTATCACTGCCATTTACAATGAATGAAAGCCTGTTGCGTGTCAGGGTCACCAGCACTGCTGCTTTGCCAAGAGTCCTGAGGGAGACAGAGCCTTTCCTGGAAACAGCCTACTCCTTCACAGTGGTTTGTCTGTACACTTGTAGGTATCCTCCAAAATCTTCTTTTGGGATTTCCACAGATACAAAATGTATCTGTCGTGTTTGTGCTGACAGAGCACATCTTTTTTAGATGCAGATTAACATTCTTGGCTTTATTCTCAGTCTTATTGCACTGATAGGCCAAATTAGTTGTTTCCTTGACCAAAACACAGACTGCCTTTGAGAATCAAGAAGCAATATGTTCTTCTCTCTTTAAATAGCAGGGGAAGCCTTTCTGAAGTCTTGTGCGGCAGTCTATGGAGTACATAACATGGTAGCTGGGCTTGGAGAGGGAGAAGGAGACACAGGAGGCACAGGAGGCAGAGTCAGCAAAGAAAATGATGAATGCCATTGTGGTGGATTGACCTTGGCTGGATGCCAGGTGCTTAACCAGCTGCTCTATCACTCCCCTTCCCAGCTGGACAGGGGAGAGAGTAAGGTGGAAAAACAACTCATGGGCTGAGATAAGACAATTTATTTAAAGCAAAAGAGAAAGTTTGCACATGCAAGAGTGAAGCAAAGTGAGAGATAACACTGTTTGTTCTCAACTTCCCATGAGCAGGGATGTCCAGCCGCTCCCGAGCAGCAGGGCTTCAGCACATGTGATGGTTCCTCAGCAGGAAGCCACTGGAGACAATGAATGCCCCTCTTCCTTCTCCTTGCCTTAGCTTTTATATCTGAGCTGACTTTGTGTGGGATGGAATATCCCCTTGGTCAGTTTGGGTCAGCTGGCCTACTTGGGTCCCCTCCCAGGATCTTGCCCTCGACTGAGGAAGGAATGTTACAGTGATGATGCTGTGCTCAGCCAAAACACCAGTGTGTTATCAACACCCTTCTAGCTACCAGTGCAGAGCACAGCACTGTGAGGGCTGATGTAGGGAATTGAACTCCAGCTCAGCCAGACCCAATACAGCCATTTTGGAGAGACGCTGAGGGCATTGAGGAGGCATCTGGGATCAGAGGATGGAAGAATGAATGGGGAGAGAATGAGGTACATGGATGCCTTTGGTTGCCTGGCCAGAGCAAATCAAGTTGAGGTATCACTTTTCCACCAAAGGTGAACACATTTTTCCAGTAGGAAGCATAAGTCTTCAGCTCCCTAGCATGAGAAAATGGACTCTGAAAGAGCAGAAGTTGAGGATAGTGGCATGTTGCATCAGGAATTAGACTTTTCTCTCTAGCTTTAGCCGTATAAAACTCTGATTCCTGATCCCATGAAAGCAAGACATTGCCTTGGTGCTGAGCTTGGTGCTCACAGGTACTTGGCCCCTTCCCAGAGATGTTGAGCCATGTGGCTTCTTAAAGTACACCTGTAATCAAACACCAAAATGGATAGTTTCCACTGGCCAAGTCTAAGATGGTTGTTCCTCTAATCTCTAGATTAGACGTCCCCTCTGTAGCCAATAAAGAAAGACGGTAAACTCTGAATACTATCATCAACTCTATCAACCTATAAAGGTTGAGATATACATCTTAGGATGAGCTGTATCCTCCAAGGGAAGCACACCTCCTATCACTGATGAGATGGAGTGCCCAGTCAGGCAGCTGGCCTGGATGCTCTGCCTCCAAGAGCCAAAGTTATGTGAGATGACTCCTACCTCATATAGCCTCTCATATCACCACAATCTTGCCTAAGGATGCTCACTGGTCTCCTCTTCATCACTATCAGTGACCCGAGCATTAACTAGAACCACAGGCCAAGAGGTTACAAATATGGAGTTCCCAGTGTCCACATCTGTCTCCAGGGCCTTGGTGCAGCTGTTGCCTCTACAAGAGCTCCTGGTAGTGCTTTTAGGGCACCTGGGCCACTTCTGGTCAAAGAGTCCCTGCCAACACAGCTCTCCTTCAGCTCCTTTGTGCATTGACCTTGAACAAGGTGAAATGCTGCTCAATGGGCTAAGATCACACTGCTTTCTTTAATAAAAGTGGTGCTGCAGGAAAATGAAAATTTGTCCTATTTGTATGCCAATAAGCCATCTTCATAGCCTGGATTTCAAGGGATTATAGCTGTTCTCACCTTGCTGCCATTGCCCTACAAATTACTTCAAATGTATCAGAGAATGACAGAATAACTGAGGTTGGAAGGGACCTCTGGACATCATCAGGTACCAGCCCAGCTCTAAGTAGGTCCAGCTACAGCAAGCTGACCAGGGTCATGATTTGAATATCTCCAAGGACAGAGACACTACCACCTCCCGGGGCAACCTGTACCAGTGTTTGACCATTCTCACGGTGCCAACCTGATGCTTTATATCTAAACAGAATTTCCTGTGCTGTCTCTCGTTCTTTCACCATGCATGTTCTGTAAAGGTCTGGATTCATATTCTCTATTACCTCCCATAGGGTAGTTGTGGGCAAAAAATGAACCTCTCCTTTGCCTTCTCCTGTTACTGAATTAGCTCAGCTCTCACCATGTCCTGGCACCTCAATGTACTCCAGCCATTTTGGTGACCCTCTGCCAGGCTCTCTCCGGTCCATCAGTCCCCTAAAACTTGTTTCTCTATGAGTGCTCATCTCCCTGGCTTTCAGTCCTCCCCTGAGGAAAGGACACCCTTCCATATGAGTCCAACAAGAAGCACACACAGCAAGCACAGGACTGAGAGTGCCCTCAGTTTCCAGGTTCCTGGAGCACCCAAGCACCAGTGGTCAAAACCCAAAACCAGCAGGTTAGCAAGAGAGAAGGAGACCCCTCATCACACCCAGCAGGGTTTGCAGCAGTACAAACAAAAAAACTTAGGTTGGGATCTGAGCATCTTATAAGTCTCCAAGACTCCAAACCAGTTTTACAAATACAGAAATCAGGAAGACCAGGGAACTATCTAACAGAAAACCTTCAAAGACCAGGAAATGTGACACTGGGCATAGGGCACGCTACCCTTGAGCTGCCTTGGGGAATCCCTCAGAGATTTTAGAGCAATTGGGGTATGAGGCTTATGCTGAGAATGTGTACTGAAAATGTATCTGCAAATGACAAAGTGACTCTGCATTCAGCAAGTGTCACTAGGCATGGGAATTAAGGAACTCAGGAAAAACCCTCCTGCCTGTGCAGAAGACAGAAAGCTTAGTGGGCTGTGGGTGCCTTCCTGTATGGGAAGCCCTGAGGGCACCAAAGAGTTTGCAGGTCTGATCTATCCATACCCAGCTGTGGGCTGACCCGGGAAAAGATCAGAGCTTGCCCCACATCTCAACAGAGCCTAGGGGCACAATTTAGCAGGGGTCTCCAAGTGCAGTCATGCACTACCTGAGTCACTCACCCTCCCTGCGGCTGCTCTGGCATGTCACTGGGCGCCCAGTGCACAGGAGCCTTGACAGCAGCACAGGCTTGCAATAGGCTCTGAAGTGGAAGAAACTGTTTCCTCAGCATTTTATTTCAACTAATGTGTTCAGGCTAGTATCACAGTGGGCTATTAATCCTGTCCTGGTTTGTAATTCAGCTTTCATGTTGGCTCCATTTTTCTCTTTTTAATACCACTACCTGGCCTTCTGGTTCTTAAATGTGGGATCTGGGGTTTTTTGTCTGCTGCAGCAGAATGAGCTCATTTGGTCCTTCACTGCATAAGCAACAGGACTGTGCAATGGAATAGAAGGTGATTTTATCTCTATGTATGTCCTTGGTCAGATTGACACTAGAATACTGCGTCCTGCTGAAGTGCCATATTTAAAAGAGGACATCAAAAAATTGGAGCGGGTAAAGAAAAGAGACATAAAAAATGGTTTGAGAGCTGAAGAAAACCACTTACAGCGAGAGACTTCTAGAGGTCAGCCTGTGTAACTTGTCAGAAAGAAAACTGAGAAGTGATTTGATGATGTGTATAAGTACATATGTGGAGAGAAAATACCGGATGCTAAGGGGGTACTAAAAATTTAGCCTGAGACAGGCACACAGATAGACAGTGATGGGCACCGGAGAACATGCTGAGCTGAATTAGAAATCAGGCATGCTTTTTAACCATGAGGATGTTAATCTTCTGGAGAAAATTGCAAAGTGAGTGATGGATAGTGCACTTCTTGATGTATTCAAGGCAAGTTTGGATGCTAATTCAATGTGGACAGGATATTCCATAGGATAGGGGCAGGGATTCCTAGGGGATGGAAATTGAAGTGAGTTTGCGCAAATACAATCCAGAAGGCAACAGAATCCAGCTTCACAAAAACAAAATTCCCCATTTTGTTTCATATTACCTTTTTTTTCTGTTGCCCTACATGTTCTTGGACAAAATCCTTGGTGGGGGGCAATTCAATCTCTAAGGTACTAATAAACTATAAGTAAGCTAAACTGGTCACTTTCCAGGTTGGGGGGAATTTAGGGAGGGAGAACTGAGGTGTGAGGATGCATGCTGTGAGACTGCACCTGAGATGGGACAACCCCGGATGGTTGTATTGACTGGGGAATGAGATGCTGGAAAGCAGTGCCACAGAAAGGGACCTGGAAGCCCTGGTCAATGGCAAGTTGAATGTGAGTCAGCAGTGCCCTGGCAGCCAGGAGGGCCAACCATGTCCTGGCGGGCATCAGGCAAAGAAAGCATCACCACCTGATCGAGGGAGGTGATTTTCCTGCTCTGCTCTGCACTGGGGCAGCCTCACCCTGAATATTGTGTGCAGTTTGGGGCACTGCAATATAAAAAAGATATTAAACTGTTAGAGAGCATCCAAAGGAGCGCAATGAAGATGGTGAAGGGCCTTGAGGAGAAGTCGTATGAGGAGTGGCTGAGGTCACTTGGCCTGTTCAGCCTGGAGGAAAGGAGACTGAGGGGAGACCTCATTGCAGCTACAACTTCCTTGTGAGGGGAAAAGGAGGGCCAGGCACTGATCTCTTCTCTGTGGTGATCAGCGACAGAACCCACAGGAATGGCCTGAAGTTGTGTCAGGGGAGATTTAGGTTGCATATTGGAAAGAGTTCCTTCTCCCAGAAGGTGGTTGGGTGCTGTAACAGGCTCCACAGGGAAGTGGTCACAGCACCAAACCTGGCAGAGTTCAAGCAGCATTTGGACAATACTCTTGGGCACATGGTGGGACTCTTAGGGATGGTCCTGTGCAGGGCTAAGGGTTGGACTTGATGATCCTTGTGTGTCCCTACCAACTCAGCATATTCTGTGATTCTGAGGCTGCTCCCATGTGAACACCTTTATGATTGTGGAGTATGGTGGTGAATGCCAGCACCCCAGATGGTCCCAGTAGCTCCACAATGGCCAGCATAGCCCTACTCAGAGATGCTCTTCCAGCTCTGTGAGAAAAAGTGTTATCAGGCTCCTGAAATGGAACTTTTCCCACTGCCTCTGCTGGTGGCTGCCAGCTCCATGAAGCAGTGCTTATAAACTCCTGTCTTTGATATACAAGAGAAGGGAATAAAGGCCATAAAGCCTTTATTTGTGTGGCAGAGCTAATCAGAACTAGGTCTGGAGGATCACTTAGTCCACTCCTCTGTTCACAGGCAGGATGCCCCCTCCAGTGCTGTTCCTGGGGGACAGTCTGTAGTTCAGACACACCTCAGTGGGATGGGGTGTCCACAAGACTTTCAATTTTTGTTGTAGGGGTGTTTGTATTCTTTCCATATGTTAACTTGAGCCTGTTTTCCTCTGCCTTCCCCACAGTGGACACCAAGAATGGTATATCCTCTCCCCCTTTCAAAAATTTTAGTATATTTTTAGATTTTGAAAGGGTTTTTTTTTTAAATTTTAAAGACATAGACTTTTTAAAAAACTGTCAAGTTAAACCCCCTTAAAGTTTTCTTCTTAAAAAATTTAGTGACCCTCATTCTGAGCACCTTCCTCCACTGACTGTGTTTCTTTGCACCTCTTCTGCTTCTTACTGCCTCTCAGTGGAGGCCCTCAGATGTCCTTTGTTCTCTTAACAGCAGTGCCAGGACTGGGGACAGATGCTCAGGGGATGAGGACAAGAAGCCCTTTCTTCCACACAAAGAGCAGTATGCCAGTCCCTCATGATCAGCTGGTGATGCCATGAGACACCCAGATCCTTCCCTGCACTGCTTTTGCTTCTCAAGTCATTTCCCCATCCTGCACATGTACAGTTAATAAATATACCCCCAATTATGCAACTCCTCATTAGTTAACATGGACCTTTTTAAAGGCTCCTACACGTCTGCATCAGAAAAATAACACATCAGAGAGCCACAAAGAGAAACTTGCAATTAAGCTCACTTTGTAAATCATCTGCGGTTTCTAAACAAGCCTGGCGCATCACATTCCTCTTGGTTTTCCTCGTGATGGATGCTTGCAGTCAGCACTTTGTACACAAACTTTTGCAGTGGCTTTAAAGCTGAAGCTGCTCTGAGCAAGAGCCACGTGCCCTGAACCCAGTCCCAAGGCTGGGAACTGCATCCGGCCCCCAGCTATAGCTTCTAGATGCACAAACAGAAAGCTGCTGGGCATGTAAAGCAACTATTGAGCTGTTCTAGCTCTTAAAACTTCCTCAAAGAGATTATGAATCTTGAAAGCAGTTTGAACCCTTTCTTTCCCTGATTAATTTCTTGCTCTCTTAAGGGACACATTTCTGCAGATGGCTGCATTCGAGAGGTTTCTGTCGGCTCGAGGAGTCAAGTGGTCTTCAAGAATTCAAAACTCAGCAGGACTCTGAATCCCATCCAGCTGAGCTCTTGTGCTCTGCAGCCTCTGTACTGCTTAAGAAATTTCAATATTTATCAATCCAGTGTGAGCACCACACCCCAAGGAACCCTAAATCAAAGCGGTTATAAGCTCCATGTACATGGTATATAGAACCCTGTTTGAGGAATTTGTGCTGGCTGAGCAAGTGTGTTCTGCACACTTAATACCTGCATATTCCTCTCTGTACAGGAAAATTACATGGAAGGCTCTGAGACTTAAATAAAAACCAAGCTTAAGTGTAAATTCATAATAAGTACAATCAGAAGATTTTTTTCATGGCACGCTAAACTCATTCTTAAGGATAAAATGACTTTTTGTCAAGGTAGAACTGAATGTGAAGAGTAGAGCTTCCTGGTGACACAAGCAGTCCAGCTTTGTGCCATGTAGCAACAGAAGATGGGAAATCCTGGTCAGAGCAGAAATACTTCAGAAAACAAGAGAGGAGATGCACTGCTGTCTCTCTTTGGGTGCAAATGGAAATGGTCTCAGCCTTGTCTTCACAAAGAACAGGTAAAGATCTCCCAGCTGCCCATGCCCCAAAGTGCCCCAGCTGGGTTTGGGAGCTGCCCAGCCAAACTATGAGCCATCCCATGGCAGTGATCTGGAAAGCTTCCTTCAGAAGAGGTTGTGCTTGATCTCAGCCTCTTGGAGAACACCATCTACAGGTCTCCTAACAAGTATCAGGGACAGCAACAAACCATCAGTACACGCTGACCACCTCCATGATGGATCTCCCACTGCTGCCCTTGCCTTCTCCTTTGCCCATCTTGGATTGCCTCACTGGTGTTCCCAGTTTTTTTCTTAGGCTAGGGTTGTCATTCCTGCATGCCTGTCCACTACCTCACACAACACAGGTCTCTGAAGAGATGCTGTGCCCACTGGAAGATCAATGTCCTTAGTACTACCCCTGTAAAGGGACCCTCTGTCCCCCTCCCTTGAGAAGAGTGAGGTTGGTGGGTTTGTACCTTCTTCCACTGGTAGGTGGATAGGAGCAGGCAGCCTGGCAAGAGGCACGTAGTTCAGGAGGAGGCTCTGAAAGATTTTTGATCCCCAGCAAGTGACATTTTTTCATCCGCCTCCATGCCTAATATCTGGCAGCAACAGCACTTCCTTTGTGTTCCCCTTTCATCTCAAAGTGTGTCCTGCGTGGCAGCCCCTGTGCTGCAGAGCAGGCAATGGACTCTTAGCCTCCTTGTCCATAGTATGGGCTTGAGTAGACATGGAATGGGCACTCCTCAGTGGGGACTACCACTGCTTCAAGCTCTCTTCTGAATCAGCTTCAAACTTCTTCCAAAGACAGAAACCTGGTGTGCTGTCCTGAGAGGCAGGGGGTGGGGGGAAACCAACACAGTGCAGCAGCAAGGTGAGATGAATTCCCTTAATGCAGCCAGGGATACTTAGTTGAGCAGCTGCATCATCATCCCAGGACTAGCTCTAGCACCTGCCACCAATCTCTTCCTCACCCTGTCCTACAGTCCTTCCCTGATTGTGTTCAACACCGTTTCAAGCAAGTGTGACTCCCATTTGGGAAGCTCTGCGGTGTGCTCTGTGAGGTGTGTTCAGACACAACATTGTTCCTGTCTTTTACCAAATCTGGCCAGGCATTTTCTTCTTAAGTGTGACATAGTTTTTTTGTTTTCTTAAAACTACCCTGCACCATTAGAGGAAAATACTGGACAGGCAGCCTGCAGTCAACTTCTATCAGAACGACTGTAAGTTGAAACAAGGTATAAAATACCTCTAGTTGGAAGACGTCTTTGAGAAGCAGAGTTGCTGGGTCTCTCATGTGAGACAAAGCCTTTGCATTCTCAGGGCCCCTAAACCCTCTGCAGAAAAGCTATGGTCCACACACAGCCACTGAGCGCTGCTGGCACACCCACACACAGCCCCAGCAGAGCAGCACCCCATCATCAAGGAGGAGAAGTGCAATAGCTTTATTTGCACCTTGGCTGTAACAGCCACCACCAGATACAAAATGAATTTCTTGAACAGACTCAGTCTAAGTGGGTTCACTGTTTGCATAATGGGGTTTCTGGTGCTAGATGCTTAACAGCTCCCTTTGGGAGGCTCCAGTTTGGTTTTGTTTCGGGACAGCTCCAGATCAAGGAGCATGCACTGGAGAATCCTGTACCAGCAGGGTCATGCACAGAGTGACTGGGTACCCCCAGCAGTGGGGACATGAGTGTGAGTGCCTGGGCTCTGTGCACACACAGGAGAAAGGCACAGGCAGGGAGACCAGCAGAAGGTCATTGTGATCCATCCTGTCACTCCACACTTACATTCATTCTGGGTTACTGGTGGCTGTGCTACCCCTGGAGTGTGTTTGCTGGTCCCAGATCTTTTCTTCCCTTTTGTCTGGGCAGCATCCAAACATCCCCAGAAACGATGAGATCTCAATTGCGTGGGTGAACCTGGCTGCATCTCCTGCAAACAAAATACCCAGACCTTGTCTCTCACCTCTGCCTGGAGAACTCCTGCATCTTTCCCCACTTCTCTGTGTATCCCACTGCCTATCAATTATCTAACAAGCCCCACTTGCTGTGCAATAATAATATAATGAAGTCTCCTGCCCTTCTGTAGGTCATAAAACCAAATACTCAGTGTATTTTCTTGATTATAGTAACATACCATTACAGCAATTTCTTTTTTTCTTTACCTTACTGGGTAGCTTGCTGCGTGCAGCTTATGGACCCACCATGTACACATCTGGTGATCTGTGTTAAACAAACAACAGGCTTAGTCATAAAGAAGGGGTGCTGAAGAGGATTCAGGTTACTCAGGGGACTGAAGGAGCTTATACAGTACAACAAAGCAGAAAGTCTTGCTTTATATGATGATTCTATTCATTCATTCAGGGATGTAGGATAAATACCAGAGAGCAGGAAATATTTGTTAGACAATGACATTAGCACAAGATGAGATGGATACAAATCAAGTGTGAACTTACTTAGGTAGGAAACGAGTTCCAAATCATCCGTGAGAACACAAAACATCTGGATATGCCACAGAGCTGGAAAAGGCCTCCTGGGTCATTGGCTGCAGCAGGCTCCACTCCATCTTAAAACTGATTAGCTTTTAATTTTCAAATGAAAATCCTTTGTGTTAAAATATCCATACTGCATGCCTGGGGAAGTGCTGTCCCCTCTCTACACCACTGATATCCGTTGCCTGGCATGGGTGGGCACACAGGGCCTCAGCCCAGAATCCCGTCCTACCCGCTCCTCCGCAAGCATCTCCCCAGCCGTTGTTTTTGGCTCCCACACTCTTTACTCAGGGCTGTGTTTTGCAAAAGCACAGCTGCCTTGGCGGGTGAAGGAGGTGATCCTAGACAGGGTGCCAAGCATTTGCTCAAGCTGGGCAGTTCCCAGTTTAAGTTAATCTAAATTCCCATGGTCTAGAGAGGGAGACTGACCCAGCAGTGCCACCGGTGTAGCAGCCCCACCAGGGAAGGGGGCGACTGCTTGCCTGCCTGCCTCACTTCCCCAGAGCTGCAGCATGTGGATCCATCAAGGGCAGGAGCACATGAATCACAGCTCCTGGCTCCTCGGCGAGGGGGAAGGAGCCTGGTCCCCCAGCACCACGGCAGAAGTGTCTAATTAGATACAACAGAGGGATAGATATGCATACATGGGGACCTTTCTACACAAGCATAAATCAAGGAAAGCCAAATATTTATTTTAAATGGCTGTGCCATATGCTGATGAAATGCTAATCTGCACAGAAAAAAATAAACTCCCCAGAAGCACCTCACATCCACTGAGTTTCATCTTTCTGAGCAAACTAACAATAAGAAAATAAAATCAACAGCATCCATTATAGACTCCCTTCCATAACAAATTCAAGCAAGCTTAGGATAACATGGGCCAGTGCTTTTCAAACCACCATCTCCCAAAGGAGCCCAAAGGAGCATCTATTAAGGGTCTGCAGAGGGTATTTAAGAAAAAAAAGATTTCTCTGTTCAATTCACAACACTGGGATCTTCAGCCTCAGAACAAAAAAATGCTAGGGGGCTGCAAATTAAAAGCAACTGAAAACTACTACTGTCTGCTTTAGGGTCCGGAACTGGGAGTCAGAGTTTTGTCTCTTTCACTGACTCCACAACCTTCCACCTCTCTCCTCATCCTTCTACCATCTCACTCCCCATAAGCCTTTGCAGCATCTCTTCTTGCACACCCAGATGGTACCCAGCACAACAAAGCCCCAGGACCCTACAGAAAAACATAAACTATTAACATTCCCTTATTCTTCTAGCCCTCCAAACACGCTCCAGTCCCAGCACATGCCAAAGTTTGAACACATTTCAACTTAAGCAGCAAGCTATTACAAAGTCCAAACTGAAGGCACCTTTTGTAGCACTAGTAACAAACCAGCCTTGCACATTGCCATGTTTTTAAGCAGCATGGCTGGGTAATGAAACCTGTTGGCAGTGCCTGCAGTTGGCTTCCTTTGTTCACCAAGCCACTTCCACCCTCTTACATAGAAGATGCAAAGACCCACATTTCTATCAACATGCACATTGCGGTGTTGTCAGCATCTCCCTAAGGTTACTCCCTTTTCCTTCTAGGTTGTATTTATAAGCTCTGTGTAGAGTTGCTATGGATTCTGTTACTGCAAGTCCAATTGATATTCAGCACAGTTCCTCTCACCTTCACCATTTGGGTGACCTTTACTTCACAAGGAAGATCTCACGCCATCAGCCCGTTCAATGAGATGTCACACAACATGCTGTGCATGAATACCAACCGCTAAGCAAAAGAGGGCTCTGTGGAACTGAATCATCTGCAAAGGCTGTCTGAGAGATGGATAAACAATGGTAATTATTTCAAAATAAATTGGAACCAGAAAACACAACCCAGCAGTGCAATTGCTAGACAAAAAGGAAAGCCACAAAAAGAAGAAATTTCAGCTTTCAGTGTCTTGGGTACTCTGGTATCTTCCTCTAGGCAAATATTTTCCTACCTTTCTTTCCTTCCAAAGTCAAGTTCAAAAAACTCTTACTCCAAGACAATTTCTTTTACATCAGTTGAACAACATATGCAAGGGGCTGCTTATAAATGAGAGCAACACAGTTGCAAACTGGCAGTAAGAATTTCTCTCTTTGTCAAATGAATATTCTAAATATTATATTTAAGTGACTTTTCACAAAGCTACACTGGTTACTGTACAGCCAGACAGTCAGGCAGGATGCATGATGCCTTTCTCCAAAAGTAAGCATGCTGGGAATGGGCCCAGCACCTCCAAGTGATCTCCAAAATCTCAACCCAGACATTCAACAAATACCCCACAACTTCCCCCTAACTTGGAGAAAAATGTTTCTACTACAATAAAGAAATCACAAATACACAAAAGACAGAAAACAGAGCTCGGACACAATACAACCCCAACTCTGCCTGTGCAATAGGAATGGGAACATCCCCGTACTTTGCCACTTTGTAACAAAGACAAACTTTCCTTGTGGCACCTCCTTGTCTGCTGAGGTAAGTTTTCTTGCATTCGGAAACCAGCCTAGCCAGGACATTTCATCCTAAATGCTTTTAATGCTAGTTGGGGCTTCCTAAAGAAGAGGGAAATTGCCTGAATCTTTCCAAGACGCCTAGGTGCAGACGTGTGTAGAAGCACAAGTTCTTTAGCTGATCAAAAGACAGCTCTGTAGTGCACAAAAGCAGCTTCTCTATTAGAGGTACTGAGCCATCGTGTATAAGGGAATTGGGTCACAAGAACAGGTCACAAGCAGAGTACAAAACCAGGCTGGCTTAGAAGGTGGAGAGGGTTCCATGTCCCTGTACTGTGGGATACAGGAACATCACTTGCTGCTGCCGCTCAGTTAGCCATGGCTTGCGTGGCAGCTAGGCTTTGAGCACAGGTGACTGAGGCATCCACCTACAGTGCTGTTGGGTGGGCAGCTCACACAGAGTGGGCTCTGCTGCTGCCACGGTGCTGACACTCACTATACACCAGAAGGTAGCTCTGCCACTTGCAGGCTCCCTGCTTGCTCCCCAGTGTCACCTGCATGTTCATCAGGTACTCATCTGTCACTACAGATCTGAAAACAATCTCAATCCCCAATCTGATTCAGGGTTTATTCTGACAACAGAACAAAAAAAATGCACTATTTTTTCTGCTGCTTCCAGCTTCTCGTGCCTGGATTGTATCGTGAAGTCTTTGCTCATTTGATGGAGAATTTCTTTACAGCACATAAGCTCTTTCATCTTTTCCATGATCAGAACAAGTCAGTGCACCTTTGCTATTTCAGTCTCTTTTAAACTGGGGTGAGCTGAACTTCCTATGCAAAGATTTAACCTCTCCTGAAATCCCCTGATCAGTATTCCCCTTGCTCACTCTTTCATGTTTGAGGCAATACGAAACAGTGGAAACTACACATTCTTTCATACGGAAGTTAGTGAGAATATTCAAATAATCAACTCGGTCCCAGGAGATGCGGGGTGTCTTTCCAAGTTTGAAAGCTCCTTCCTAATAGAAGTTTTGGTCTTGAAAGTCTCCTGGTTAGCAGGCAGCTGATGATACAGCTTTTCTGGAGATTGATTATACTTCCAGCCCCGGGGCACGTAGTAAAAAAGCCTGCCTGGCTCTGGGAGGTCTGAATCAGGTGCTAACACTGAACATCTGCTGGGGCCTCTGCCCCCCTCTCCCCCACCCTGCTTGCATGTGCCGGGCATTGGAGCGTTCTCCATTTTATAGTTCGTGGCAATAAAAGGCCAGTTTAAGAGAGAAAGCATTGCTGACAGCATTATCCAAAAAACCCAGACTCACTCTGCTTTAACTGCTCTCCATCCAGGACTTCAGTGAGTCCAACAGCACCATGGCATGCTGAAGAGATCTGCACTGTACGGCAGCCTTTGGAAACAGTTATCACCAAAGCACTCGTAGTCCCACTCAAGCGAGACAGACAGACTCTACATGTACATTTATTACTTCACACAAGCAGATTGCATATTGTACAAAAATTAACAGTGCCACCCAAGAGGGCCTTCACAGATGTTTAGAAAACATGTAAACACAGCTTTAAAACATGGTTTTCTATGTAAATTAGGTACAACTACTGAAGCACCACTCACTGTGTGTGTGTATATATATATATATATATAAATATATACGCATCCACACATGTGCGCATGATCTCCACACACAGATGCAGACTGAACACATTGTCGCAGCAGGCTGTGATATGCTCGTACATTGCTCTCTGAGGAATCCAACATCCTTACACAAGGGTTTCCACCAATGGGACGTGAACTGGACTTACTCTGAAACAAAGGCTCATCCTTTGGGCCTTAAGCTGCTGTCACCATTGACTGCCCTTCTCAGGTTGCTCCTTGCTGTACCCCACTGCTGGCTCCCCTCGAGTTAATAACCCAGTCTCCTAGCCCACCTAGGTGAGTGTGCCAGCATGACTTGGTAAAGATGTAAGGGTCAGCACACAGGGCCAAATCCCTATCCTAGAAGGTCTCAGCAGAGAAAGGATGGTCTTGTTCTTCTGGGGTGCCTGATCTAGCAGGGCCCAAGTCACAGGTGTAATGCTGGGGCACAACCATCATAAACATCTACTGCCTGAAAAATTCAAATTTTCTGTTCTGCAGTTGTAAAAGATAAATGGACCTGTTCAGTAAAAACATATCTGGGGTAGAAACCATGACCTTTAGAGAAAAAGACTGCAGCACCTGAATAATTCCTACTAAAGGGAATGCCCAGTACAGTGAATTTTGCTTAACAGTCAAGAGGAAAGTTTAATGCCTTAAGGTAGAAGGTTCATCAAAGAGCTAAAGACCAACATTTTTCCCAAGGGTTGTGCTTTCATCAGTAGGAAGGTCACTGCTGCTTCCAACGTGAAACTGAGCAAACCCGTATTTAGACCCTACTAAGCAGCAACTGCTGAATCCCAGCACTGCTCTTCGGTAGCTGAATAGGGTTGGTTACTGGTATTCATGTCTATTCCCTTCCACATCTTGATTGTGTGGACTAGGCTCCTTGGCCAGCAATGGCCTCTCTAGTGAGAGACCCTGTAGTGCTAATCTGGCTTTGGCCACAGAAGATGTGCGTAGCTTTACTAATTTCTACTGCAGTACGACAAACAAACGAAGAATAACTGCTTCAGTCTACAGCTTCAGTAAGGAAGAAATGACAGACCATATCAATGCTTTCGAAGCTTTTTCTCTATACAGGTCCAGTTATTCCTTGGGAGAAATCACAGAATCATAAAGGTTGGAAAAGACCTTTATGATCATTGAGTCTGGCAGTTAACCCAGCACTGACATGCTCACCACTGAACCATATCCCCAAGTGCCCCAACCAACACATTTTTTAAACACTTCCAGGGATAGTGATTCTATCACTTCCCTGAGCAAAATAGGCAAGTACGTAATCTAAGGGGTTTGCCTTAGTGGTTTACATGTCATCACCCAAGAGACCGGTGCGCTGAGTATATGATATTATTGGGAACTTCCAAGAACTAGCAAAAAGGCGCAAATAAGGATATACTCCCATTCAAGAGGAGCTGCTATCTGTTTCTTACTCCAGTTCGTCATGTCTGTCCATGCCATGAGGAGTCTCAGCAGAGAGGTGAAGGGAAGAATACCTACCAAACTGCACGGCAGTTCACATCCACCAAGATGCTTCAGGCCTAGCTCACAAATTCACCAAAAATTTGAGAGCTTGCATATTCCTCTGTAAATTTGGTCGTTTGACCACTCCTTCACATTCTTACCACAGGAAACCCTCACATGTCAAGACTTGCAGTCTGAGTCTGTGAAAAGCTCCTATAAGTCAATGTGACAGGACTCCAGAGACAATTTCTCATGCTAGAATTTATAACTCAACCCTTCTAATCCCTGCACTTGTTTGAGGGAAGGGAAAAAACAGTTAGGAACATAAATGAGATCGTACAGATTAGTTTCTAAATATTACCGAGTCATTAATATTTATACATTTTTAAGAAATCTTCATTAAAAAAAATAAAGCATGAACAGCTCTACAACATAAATAGGTACAAGTTCCATTGTCTAGTAAAGCTAGGAAAGAGTTCATATCTAATCAGAAGTGGAAGTTCACAGCCACATGTTTTAAGGACAGTCTTGAGTTTTAAATACAGCCTTGAATTAGTGTCTTTACTGTATTAAACTCTTAGTATTAAAACAATAATAATAACATTCACATTTAGATAACACAGACAAAGCATAGGATAATATACAAGCATGGAAGTGCAAGTTATAACCTAAGTCAAAGTGCCCACTGGTCAAACTTCAAAGTGTCTACTGTCAAACACGTTCAAGCTATGTTCAGAGATCAAGTATAAACCGGACTGAGAGCAATCAATGCCTTTTTCTTTTCCTCTCATTTCCATCAGAAGTCATCACAGGTAAAACCACTACAGTTTGAAGTGACATCAGTTCCAAACGGATGTACAAGAGAGGAGAGACAAGCCCATGCCTTGATGGAAAACTGATCCTCATTTCCTCTGTGTAATGCCAATTAATCCACAGGCTTTGCTCTGAATATCCAAGCACAGAGGGAGAGAATAGCAACTTGGAAGCCACACTCAAGGGAGGCAGAAGCAGCTCAACAGCAATGTAGCACTTAAGAGCAGGGTGTACAGCGAGCCCTTTTTTGTTTTCTCTGGAGTCACATCCCCCAGGTGATTAATTGATTCCAGCCATGAAAGACGACTCTGAGGAAGTTAAGTAACACTAATCCTCATTCGAAAAATCAAAAGATTGCCCTCATAATTATCATTTTTCCCTTCCTGTTTGTGTTATTTAACTATTTCAGAGATAAAATGTATTTTACAATATCAGCTCATTATTGTATTCATTCTCTTTAAAGGCAAATAGTTTAAAAGATCCTGTCACCAGAAGGGGATGGGATGAGAGCAGAGGCAGACCTTTTATTAAACCTTTAAAAAGATTTCTGACTCATTTTGCAAGTGAGAACAACAAAAGCCATAAAACTCCAGTAAAGGAAAACTGTCACTGAGATTAAGCAGATCCAAACTCCGCCATCCATTTCTCATACTTCTCCAGGTCTGCAGCAGAAACAGATTTGGAGATTTTCTTCAGAGCCAGCTCAAAGTCCCCCTTGGTTACCGGCATCTGAAGCTCCTCTTTAGAAAGTGCACGAATCTCTTCTGGAGTTAAGCCATTAATACGTCGTCTCATTGCCATTAAAGATGCATCCCTGGAAATATAGGACAACGTATGGGAGCTAATTGCTAGCAGCATGTGCTGTAAGCCTATGAATTTTGATTGTATTCTCCTGCTAGAAACCACTGGCAGGAACACTTAGACAGCATCTATTTACCATAGAAGCTGTGGTTCACATCTTTCTTAGCTTCCATGTTCCCAGATCACTACATTAATTCAACATAAAGAATGCATTGGCACCAAAACCCATTTAAGCATATGGTAAATGTGCAGAGATAATTAAAACTATAAAACTGAAAACCTTTTACAATGATTCATAGAGATGAAATTTTACAACTTCAGAGCAGGAAAGGGCAGGGTGGGAGACAAACTGCACTCAAAGACTTTTTTTTTAAAGTAGTCTGAATTTTTACACCCCATTCCTTTTAGATTTCAACCTTCTCCCTGTAGTCAGCAAGTGTTTGGAGTGCAGCCCAGTTCGGCTGCCTGCTCACCCATAGCACCTGAATCTGTGAAGGGCAGAGCAGGAGGGATCAGACACAATCACCTGCCCTTGCAGTGCTGAGTCTGTTGGTGTTTGTGGCTTCTCATGCCCTGCCTGCTCTGCGACTCCTCTGCAGCTCAGAAGCTGCCAGAGCGGCTCACTGGCATGGAGAACACTGCTCATTTTCTCACACCACGGCCCACAGGCAGTCCGAAATTACATTTTCTCTTGCCCCAGGTTTTTCCCAGCAAGGGATAACACAGGCCTTAGGGAGAACAGGTAATTTCATTACACACCAAGTTTTCAAAACCAGGGAGTGATTTCACATTTTCAGAAAAGCAGCAGGGGAAGAAAAAAAAATTCCCAAGCCATGGTCTTCCAGGACTAGTTTTTCTTGAGAGGGCTCTTAAGGGACATAGACTTCCTTCTGATAATTTTCTTCAAATACCTATCCTTCACCAGAAAAGACATATTTGTCAAAAATGAAATAAATTGTGGGAACAGGATGGCAATAAATTAAATACTAATGCTATAAACTATCTGTATCACCCTTACACCTAGATGACTCAGGCAGTCACCAAGACTGTGCTGCACTGATGGCTGTCCAAACACACAGCATACCGAAGTCCCAGAGAAGTATTCCATGAAAGGAACTTTTTACTTTAGAAAATTCCAGCTCTTAAACTAATGGGATTCAAGAAGAATAAAAATCCAAACCTGTTTTGCACTACATTAACAGATGCAGACAATAAATGCAGCCAACAGTAACATGAGATTTGCTCAGATAATTTTTTTGTCTTCAGATGCAAGAAACCACATTTCACAGGCTCCACATGACAGTAATACATGGTTCCAGCAAAAAGATTTGGGTCTCAAAAATAGACACTGTTAGCATGGCTTCAGTTGTAGTCGGTATTGCCTTTTATCATAAAATGCAAATGATGATTTTTCATGCAGTTTTAGTTACAAATTAAGGGAATGAGATACCTGCAAACATTAGTGATGTCAGCACCAGAATAGCCTTCAATCTTCTCAGCAATTTCTTCAAGGCTGATATCAGGATCCAGTTCTACTTCCCGAAGATTAATCTTAAGTAGTTCTGCTCTACCTTTTGCTAGAACATAAAAATAATTGTTTGAAAACTTGCAGGAGTTACATTAAAAGAAGATATAAACACAAATTTTTCCATGAAAAGTACAAACAGAAGAGTTCCATGTAAGAAAAGAAAACAGAGAGAACAAGGCATAGTGAAGTGTGTGATCAGATACAGTAAAGTTAAATGCAGTACATTAAAACAGCATGGTCTAGAGATATTTGTCAAAGTCATATGTCATAAAAATGTCTGTTATGTCTCAGGTGATAAAGCATTTAGTCATATACTACCCAGAGGCACAAAAGAACAATCCTACAAATGTCTGCTTCTTCTCAGATCCCTTTGAATTAACTTGCTGTTCAAGGGTTTGATTGTATATTATTCACCCAGTTTCATTAGAACCACAATGATTGTATTAACAGAGCTTCAGACAGCAAAACTGCTTAACAATAAGCTGAACTTCAAGCATATGTTTAAGCATTTCACTCTGTTGGGACCCAAGAAAGCTGCTGAAGCTCAACAGAAAACAGATACATTAATATGGTAAACATATATTAATATATTTACAATACAAATATCCTGGTATCCCATTTTCATACCTGGACACAGTGCGCACACAGTGATAACCAGCTGTGTAAATGAGCATTTATGCAGCCAATTAACCATTTTTCTTGCAGAAGGCATGTGCATATGTGCATTTGGGTACATATGTTAAGCCTCCTAAGCTTATAAGAGGGAATTCACATTTGACAGCTTAGGCCTCAGTGTTACTCTGCACAAGGGTGGTAAAAGAAGAGGACGAATGGTTTCGTGGCTTTTACTGTACAGAAAAAATACGCCAGCTCAGCATCGCTATTCCCCAAGTGACCAATTTTTATGACCTAGAAAAAAGGACAACCACAACAGAAGAAGTAGCAGTAGCAAAGGTTAAAAGTCTTAAGGAAATGTCCAATAAAAGACATGATGTTTTATTTATTGATGCTCCTAATTATTTATTTTTTTTTTACTTTGGGGCAGGGTGGGAAAATAAAAGAAAACAGAAACCTTTTCTAAAGCTGCTGGTTTTGTGCAGAACTGTCAAGAGCATAGAGTTATCCATCACATACAACTGACAGTAATATAAAATGGGGATTTATTATTTACAGTGCACAATATACATATGGCACACCTGCATCAGAGAACATTCTCCTAGTCACTGCTATGGGGCTAAGGAAGTCTTTGCAGTATTTTGAAAATTAAACACTACAGAATATATACATGCATAAAATTCCACAATATACAGGTGTATCTATGGCATATTACTTTTTCAATTAAAGTGCCTGACCATGTCAAATCACACAGCACAGTTATAAATGAATCATTCAGACTTGACCAGAACAGCACAATGTTCTTATTTACAGAATAGAATGCAACAGAACCTAAGATTGGAAATAAAACTGGATCACATCTCCTATGTTGTCCAGAGTGTAATACACTGTGTCAAAAAACAATCTGGTTTAATTAGAAACAAGAGGAAGAGCTGATAGGATTTTAAACTAATTGGTCATAAAGACAGGCATCCTGTTAGAAGCTGTTACTGCCTGTAAGCTGCAAAGACAAGCTGTACAATTATTAAGTGTCCTTAGACCTGCAAAACTCAATCTCAACCACTGTCACCACAAACACGCATCTTGTTATCTTGAGTGCTCATGCAGGGAGATGAGGCATCCACTGTACCAAGAAGAAAAGAAGTTATGCAAACTTCAAGTGATAGGAATCTCAAAATTAATAGGACAGGTGAATGACAGCTAGGAAAGACAATACAAGCCA
>NW_020955342.1:373478-375523 GCF_003031625.1 Empidonax traillii | reverse complement strand
CAAAACTCAATCTCAACCACTGTCACCACAAACACGCATCTTGTTATCTTGAGTGCTCATGCAGGGAGATGAGGCATCCACTGTACCAAGAAGAAAAGAAGTTATGCAAACTTCAAGTGATAGGAATCTCAAAATTAATAGGACAGGTGAATGACAGCTAGGAAAGACAATACAAGCCAAGCCGTCTTCAGGCGGGAAAGCAGTCAGCTTGCTGCATTCTGAGTGACTCAAAGCACAGTAATAAAGGTGAGCAAGCAGTGATTTGCAATGAACTAAGACTGTAAGTGAAAATTCATGGATCCAGTTCTTTGCATTTGTCTGCAAGGGCACAGAGCGCATTTGCAATATTTGTGAACGTGTCCAAAGGCTGCCTTTGATGACCACTCAAGTACTGACTGTTAAACATTAAAATAATTCCAGGCTCATTAAAACTAACGCTCTTTCAAAATATAAGAACCCAACAATGACTTGCAATGAAATGCCGCAGCTCTTTGTTTTTAAGCCCCCAAGCAAGAAGCATTTTTTTCCTCTCTCGCACTCTCTTTAAAAATAAAGGAACTCAGACAAACATTAACCCCTGAATTTCACTGCTCATCACAAAACCATCAAGACTACTCACAAACCCATCAGTCTTGCAGTAATCCCAAATTTGTCTTGCAAAGACCATTTGAAAAGAAAATGGTCATATCAAACATACCGGTGGGCAAAGGTATATATATTCTCTTCTCCAGTCTCCGTCGGAGAGCTTCGTCGATATCCCAGGGAAAATTTGTAGCAGATAATACCATAACCATCTTGGAAGGGTCATCATTTTCCAGAGCACCACCTACCCCTGCAAGCACAAGTCAGAGCAATTTCACTCCAAAGCTCTTATTGATTGAGATGCTTGCTGAGAAACACTGCACAAACATTGTATAAGCCTGCACAAAGCTAAGCAACAGCTCCATATAGTCCTAGCGTCCCTTTCCAAACTTCTTAGTGTTTCTTTCCAAACTTTCCATGGCCTAGGTGACACAAGACCATCATTATCACAGAGAGAGGGACAGTTCATTCTTCTGTTGAGTCAGGGGAGGGTTTTCTTTGACATCACTAATAACAGAGCCGTATGTGAGTGTAGCCCTACTAGTCCCACTGACAGTGCTATCTCTGTCAAACCTGGTCATAGTAGAAACAGGAATCACTACTCAGCTTACCAAATGAGAACTGCAAAGAAATTACCACTTCGGGGCAAAAAGTTTCTTACCCTGAGTTTACCACAATGAACATGCACATTTGAGAACATTTTAAATAGCAGTTAAACAATAGCTGCAATATAAAGGCAGTTATCAAACCTCTAAACCATACAATATTCCTCAGATGGTCATCCCTGTTGTGTGCACCTGCATAAAACAGGTATTAAATCTGACTTAAAAGGGTAATATTAGCTGCCACCACAGAGTACAGCAAAATCAGATCTCACAATGGGGTTCCGCAGTTGGAGGCTCTGGCAAAAAGAAGAAATTTGTTTAAATTGAATACAAATAAAATCCCTGCATTAACCTGCACAAATCTCCATTATCTGCTTCTCCTAGAGTCTCTCTTTAATATGAGTTTTCAATTCACCATTAAAATAGCCATTTTAGAAAAAAAAAGCACAACACTCTTCTCAGTTATCTGCCTTTGAACACTCCAAAAATAGACTGGTCTCAATTTCTGCCTTATTTTTCCCCTATCCATTAAACTAGGTTTTCCAGATGGCTCAAGTTCTTACATTCCCACCTGTAAAGAAACAACACCCCAGCCCCAAACCCAGATGTAAGTACTCATTACCATCCATTTGCACAAGCAGCTCTGACTTGACTCTGCGACTGGCCTCGTGTTCGTCGGACGTGCCTCTGCGGCTGCAGATGGAATCTATCTCATCAATGAAGATTGTTGTTGGAGCATAAAACCGTGCCTTTGTTCAAATGAAAACACCACCATTAAGGCTGTAGCAGCAAGCACAGGCCCTCATCAGACCACAACCCAGTCCTGCTACACATATCACATATATATCTTCCCTGCCT
>NW_020955342.1:260488-373176 GCF_003031625.1 Empidonax traillii | reverse complement strand
ACGTGCCTCTGCGGCTGCAGATGGAATCTATCTCATCAATGAAGATTGTTGTTGGAGCATAAAACCGTGCCTTTGTTCAAATGAAAACACCACCATTAAGGCTGTAGCAGCAAGCACAGGCCCTCATCAGACCACAACCCAGTCCTGCTACACATATCACATATATATCTTCCCTGCCTATCACAAGAAAAGAATTTAAGAACCTGATTTACAAACTGTCTGTCATATGCTGAAGTTTATACACTTTGAATTGTACTCTCTGGGCCAGAGGTCTTGCAGTGTTGGTTAGCTTTCCTCAGCAAACAGTTTTGCAAAGAGGAAAAGGAACACAATCTCAATACAGGCAGTTTTCATGTCCATGTTTTGTGCTGGTGAAGGGTAAGAATAAGAGACAGAAGGGGGCTCAGTTGATCTCAATAGAGACAGGTTTTAACTGAGACTATTACAGAAGTGCAGTTAGGATCCCGAAAAGGTGAGTGATTCTTCAGTATAGGTCCACATGGGCATGTCCTTCACGTACCCCACATGACAGACTGCACCCATGGCTTCACTGAGAGCCTTGGACCATCATGTGTTTCAGAACAGAAAGGGAACTAAAATATATATTGCTTCTAGAATAACAGTTCCAAATCCCTTCCAATTTTAAATCTACTTTCTAAAGGATTGTTATCACACCATCGAATAAGTACTGAATTCCTGTCACGGTTGCGACTCTATATTTAGTCTGGAAAATGCGATCCTCAACATGGGTGACAAACCACTTCCTTCTTAATCCTCAACAACATACCATTTGTGGAATCACTGAGATTATGTTTTCCTAATTGGTTGAGGGGGTGTCAGTTCAATGAACTCCATGCTTCCAACATGCTACTGGAAGTGCAGGAAACCAAGAGTGATGTCCTTTCTCAACTTAGTGATCCCCAGATCACATCATCGAGGACATACCATTTCAAACAAGAGGCGGACCAGCTTCTCAGACTCTCCTCTGTATTTAGATGTCAGTGTAGAGGAAGACACATTGAAGAATGTCGTTCCACATTCTGTAGCAACAGCTTTTGCTAGCATTGTTTTGCCAGTGCCAGGAGGACCAACCATCAGAACACCCTGAGAGGTGAGATCAAAGGTAGTGAAAAACAAATACAGAAACTTTGCCGTTGGTACACTACATACTACATCTCAATATGAGCCAAGATCTGGATTTGAATTGTTTAGTAGCATAATCATCATCAGTGGAAGACACAAGGCAAAAATCCTGCTTTCAAGAACAGTGTGGAAGTATTCTGTCACTTCTTACCACTCCACTGGAGTCAGAACCACAAAACCCAGTAACTGTTACTGCATCTAACACCTAGGAAGCAGACAAGAGGTTTACAGCCTTGCTCTGAATCAGAGAGAGCCTGGACTTGAACTTAGGCCTTTCCCAGCTCATGAGGGGTTGCAGAGACAGATTAAAACAGTAAATTCTTTTTTTGGAACAAAGGCCCCTTCATGAAAAAAACTTCACAGAAATCAAAATACTTTTGCAGTAAGTTGTGTTACCTCAGTTGAGCACTTTTCTGCAGAAAAAAACATTTTCCCAAAAAATGCTGACAATGTGTATGTATGAATCTGGTTGATTTTTATATTTAAGTATGCACGAGAGCATTTACCGATTACAACAATTTGTTATCTTGTTTAATCTCCCCATCTCAGTGCTCCTATGGCCATACTACTGCATCTTAGCAATTCCTGGATTAAGCATAATCCTCATCACGCTGTTGGATGACTGGATTGCACTGCTATTTCTATTTTACAGATAAGCAACTGTGGTTCATGTGGGCTATCACAAAAGCCTAATATGAACTTCAGTGATTATTCAGAAAGCTTTAAACTAGAAAACTGAACTCCAGTTATTAAGTCCCAGGTTGGTATCCACTTCCTCAGACTGTCATTCCATCTATGGTCTCTGAAAGAGAAAGGTGCACACATCTCTGCAGCTCAGCACATTTACCCATCATTACACAAGCAGGTTTTTGGCTAGACACACAGTGCTCTCAGAAGTCATGTTAAGATTGTAGCACAGAGATGGGTAAGTCACTCTTGACAGTATTTCTAAATACAGCCATCTTTATGAGCAGTCTTTCCAACCCTTTCAGCAGGAGTGCTTGAGAAGAACAACACACAGTTCCATGTCTGTACAGCACTAGAATAGGGCACTGTGATTTTAAGTAAATCAGTGAAAATGTTGTGCCCAAGCAGCTTGGTTGTTTTTTTCCCTCTGAACTGCAAGATCTTATTACAAGCTAACAAGATTTTCCTAAAATTGTACTGTATTGCAAGGGTAATCAAATTAGCTAGAGTTAGAATTGCACATCATAATGTGCTTTGCAATTAATAACTTACATAAAATGCCACAGCAATAAAATATCTGTTAAACGCAAGCCATATAGCAAATTAGATTTCATCTGTTCCTCACAAAAATTTACTTCAAAAAGCACGAAGAATAACACGGAAGAGATCTATAAAAACAAATCAACCGAGAATGCAATTATTCAAAAATGTACTATTCAAAAGCAATAGCCTCTCTGTACTCCATTTTCCATTAACTCTTAATACCTTTATTGCCATTTAACACTTAGCTAACGCAAGCTCAACACACATTCATCGGTAAATTAAGTTAGGAATGTTCACACGCCATCTCTACAGCTAACTGTCCAATGCCATTCCTTAGGCTGTACAAGGTTTCCTAAGCTCCAGAGCAGCAAGCATAAAAAGGAAATGGACACTTTTCCTCCCTGTAAACATTCAGACACTCAGATTTGGGATGCTGCACAGTTATACTGATATGATAATAATATTGCAAATACAACCTTCAGTGACTGGGTGAAAATTTCTCAGCCTGTGATATGCAGGTCAGAGACGACTTACTGTTCTCTCTGAGTTTCAAATGTGTTTTAGTATTTTAAGACAAGCTTCACCTCAATTCAAATCACACACAACCTGTGTGTTTGACTTGTGCATTTCCTGCAGGACCTGGTGTACAGAGGACTAGAGACATTTTTTGGATATTGGTTCGGTCCTCCATTATTATGAAAGGTGAAATTCTGGCTTCAGTTACACATGCTGTTCACTTCCAAAATTGAAGCCCGTCGCTTTGCACCTCCTGTGTAAGTATTACAGGGAGCGTTACCTTGCACGAGATACTGGTGGCATTATATATGTGCGTAACACAGGTGCAAAGCAGCCACACCAGGTGTAAAGCCAGGGGAAAACCAAGCTCCCTGGGGATAGAGACAATAGAAATATCGGTTAAAAAAAAAAAAATAAAAGAACTCGAGTTCTCAGCAAAACAAGACATGCATGGTTGCAAACAGAAACACATAGGATCAAGTTGCTCTTTCTCTCTGCAAACTAGGAGGCTGCCACTTACTCACTATTTAAAATCCTTGACAAACACAAAGACTTCTTTATTCTTCCTCTAAGGCTCTGTTAATCCAAAGTATTCCAATAAGAAGCTGAAATGCACCGCAGGGAGTAAGTGTTTTGATGAAATCACTGCAGGGTTACTTCTTGTTGTTGTAACAATCACTAGCAGAGCAGTGGGAAGCACAGCGAGCAACCAGGCTTTCTTGGCACCAAACAGTTCAAAGAAAAAGAGCGAGCAAACCCATGGACACTCAGAAACCTATGGCTGCAACTACACAGCACTTGTGTTGAATCAGGGAAGACAGCTGGCTCCTTCAGACAGGCGCCGTCCTCTGAATACAGGCAGAAACTGTGAGGGCTGTCTTGGGAATTGTTCTCAGGAGAGTCTGAACATCCAAAACCAGCTCTGGCTGCCTTTTTTCCCTGAATTATTGTCCTGAATTCCTAGGCTCAACAAATGCCTGCTGCTACACTGATTACTGCAAGAAACAGCCTTCACTTCAATACTTCTCATCCTTCTAGCACAGTCAGAGGTCAAGAGTAGGGAAAATGCATGCTGTTCTGTGTGAAAAATAAATTCATAAGAGTTACAGTTTCACAAGTCACCAGGGAAAAGGCTAACAGTGAAGACTCTTCATGGACTTGTCAGAAATCAATTTGCATTTCAGACTGAAGAGAGGAAATAATGTTAGATTTTTTTTTTTTTCCATGTCTACAACCACCTGGTTTTTAGAGGTGACACTGCTCAGGAGGAAAAGATAATCTCACACAGAGATAGACTGTAACTCTTTAAAAGACCAGACTGTTGTTCCTTTATCCACTGCCACAACACCTGGAGACAAGGCCAGTGGCACTTTTCACATTTCCTGCAGTCTGCTGAGATACCTGCCTTAAAGACAGATGGCCACTACATCCTCTAAGCATGCTAACAGGTGAAACAAAACCATAGCAGCTCTTCTTTCCCCTAAAAGATTTTGAAGACTGGACAGACAGGGCACTCATAGTCTATAATAAGGGTATGGATCAACTTCCTCTAAGTCAAGAAAGAAAAAGAGATTCAACTGTTCAAAATATACTAAAATCTCACCCTACACATGTAATCCACAATACCTAGACTCTGCCCAAGATGATAGCTCAGTTAACCTACAAGTTAACCTCAAGGCCACTGGTACTGCCCACAAGCACTCTAAATTCCAAAGGTCCTATAGCCTAGGGCTAGGTTTTCACTGACTCTAGGTTTGGGCTCCCTCCCTGCAACTCTCTAAAACCTCCATGAACAACCCTCAAGCAGCAATCTCCCAGTTCCTGCTAAGTCTGAGCTAAGCATAACCCACAGAAGCACGTGGACCAATCAGAAAAAGACAGGACAAATGTTAATAAATGCAGCTGAACCAATGTAGGAAACCACAGAAACTACTCACACACACAGCATTCCCTACACACGCCGCTGCCTTGCAGACTCTGAATAACAGACAATTTGCAAGAATCTCTTTTCCCCAGTAATCCTTCTCAGTAACCAAAAAGGTCTTGAGCTGTGACTTGTTATTCCCCAAACAAGTGTCAATCCATCCCACATCAGAAGCAAGATAATTTTGTTTGTTCTTTACAGAAATGCTCAGCAGCCTCCTCCCTCCTCTTCATTTTAGCTCTAAGCAAGGCCCAGATTGCACTCACTTGTGGTCCACCAGCCTAGGCCAGTCCAGTCCTGTATCCTTCCTGTTGCCCCATTTGTAACTCATTCTCCTCCTCTGACTTTCTCTCCAGCAGCAACTATGCCCAGTTGCAAATGCAACTGCAAAGCTAAATCATCAGATTAGCCCCCTCTCCCTTTGCTTCCTTGAACAGTCCAGCCTGCAGTTTGCAGTCTGATTGAGAGATACTTGGCACATTCGGAACAAAACAGCCCAAGGGCTGAGTTCTTCCGGGAAGTGATAACAGCTGGTCACCATAATCCTACGAAGAGTTGTCTATTAAGCATTTCTGCTTTAGTCCATATACCCTACATGCTCACACATACAAGTTGACGTATAGGAAGTACTATAACATCAACAAGAGTATATACAGAAAAAAAATATTGTTTACTGTAAGGGCCACATACATTTCCAGGTGTTTCTTTCAGTGCATTTTACACGAATCATTATGAGATGATTTATTGAACAAATTCTTGACCCTTCCCATTTACCTTTTTAGCCTTCTGTTACAGGCGTCCACAAGTTACAGCAGCAGACATACATAGCTACAGCTTGTCATTTACTAAAACACCAAATAAATTCCCACCTTCCAAGGTCTTCTGATCCCTTTGAAAAAATCAGGCATCCACATAGGAAGAACAACAGCTTCTCTTAACAATTTCTTGGCTTCTTCCAAATCCGCTATGTCATCCCTGTGCGAAGTGAAGAAGCTTGTATGAGATTCCCATGCAACAGTATTTCTTCTATTTTTATACAAGAAAAATAGAAAAGCTTTTCACTTAGTACCATCTCTTTCAGTATGCAAGTTATGCCTCATGAGAGCACTCCTATAATACTGCGACCTAAAATTGAATCCACTTTTGGAAGATAGGGAAATTTTTTTTTCAACCCAAGTTACCCAGAGCTGCTTAATTAAAAATTGTTTTGGATAATGTGAACTCCAAAGCAGTATCTTTAAAGATCTCTGGAGCGTATGCTCATTTCAATAGTACCTGTAATGGATGTACTGCACACAATATCAATTAGCAACAAAAGCTTAACTGTAATTAAATTAATAAACTATTTAAGCAAAAGACCTTGTTTTGCCTATCTTTAGAAGATTACATTGTCTCCCTGTTGTAAAAGACGGCTATTTTCTCTCCTTTTCCACACTAGCAAACCCACTTGAATTGAGAAAACCCTCATACCAATGGATGCTTGGATTCCTTGATACAATGTCTCTTTCAAGAGCTTCGATCAGGTCTTTGTCATAGCCTGCTCCATCAAATTTTGGAATTTCCCCATCACCAAATTCCTGTGGTATTTTCTTTCCCTAGAAGTGAAAGTCATACAGGGGAATACATTAATCTTTCAACATATCCTTTAGTAGCAAGACTGTCTAGTTCACCTCTGTAGAAGCCACAGGAAAATATCAAGCTTTAGCACTAGGATATTGTGCTCTAGGATAACCCTGCTTGAGAAGGGAGGTTGGACCAGATGTGGTCCCTTCCAACCTGACCCATTCTGTGATTCTGTGAATACAGCTATCTCAGCACCAGTATGGCCAGCAAAACCAATGTGTTCACAACCTACGCTCTGCAAAGAGTCCCCAGTCACCTGTGGTTGCTACCACCACAACAGCGTCATGTTTCTTTCACAGATACAGCTCACAGTGACAAAACCCCATCAGAGCTCATTACATATCATGGAGGGTAGGTTGGTTGGTTTTAGAGCACTAACCAGACCCTCTTAATGGTGCTAAACCACTCTTCAGATAACTGACACACTTCCCAGCCAGCCAAAGGCATGAATGCAGGAACAGCCTCACAATGGTGGCTGTGTCACGACTTAATGCTACATTCCTAGCTGAAGACCAGAGTGTTATAGTCAAAAGACCAGATATATTTTTAAAATATATTAGAAATTTATTAAAAGCAAATAAGCAAAACAACGCGCTGGGAGACCAGCACAAACTCCTGTTCCACCAACGGTCTGCGCGCCAAAAAACGTGCACTGGTCTTTTATATGTGCCATTATCCCCTCCCCTGTAGGTGGCACTTAGATGACAGCGGCAGGTCCCGGATGAGGGCGGGAAGGCAGCAGACTTCTCTCTCCCCCGTTCCTCTGGACGACTTTCCCCCACCCACATTTTACAGGCACACCCAAACTTACATTCAGAACTTGTTCAACACAAGAAGATATAGCTTGCCATAGTAATACAACATTGTGGCTTGACACCTGTAATTCAAACTAATCACTGACATTACAAATTTAATTTGATTAACAAATTATTCACCTTTGCTTTTATTAACTATTACAAGAGCATCCAAAGCACATTTTGAAGATGCTGCACTTGCCACACTACCTGCCAGAGTTAAAAAACTAGCACCATCATCATTCATCATCACTGAAAAGAAACATGGAAACTTTTACACCCATTGCCTTTTATCAAGGAAAACAGAGATTCAGTCCCCTTGCTTCATTAAAGCCCTCCTGCCCAGCAATATCTCCTTTCCTCAGCTACAAACTATCTGTGTCTTGCCTCTCAATTGCAGGCCAGCTCCATAAACAGCTAATATGCTTTCAAAAGGTCATTTTTACTTAAGGCCTGCACCAAAAGCCCTAAAGAAGCTCCCAAGTCACTTAGACTAATTTCTGCAGCATGCTCATTCAGTGACCAAGCCACGCTTTGTGTCTGCCCCGAATGGCCCAGAGTTTCTGGTTAATATTTCCCCTGTGCTGTTAAGCTTACGGAGGTGAAGTAACACTTTCCCTTTGAAGCATCAGGGCTCACGCTCCTCCTCTCTCAGTTCCGTAGGAAATCACTTTCCCCTCCCAGCTCCACGGCAGGGTTTGGGGCGTCTGAAAAGCAGCTGCCCTGTTTTAACGAAGGGGGCTGAGTAGGGAGCTACTTTAGGACTCTTAACTCAGCTTCTAAACACTATCAGCAGCAAGTTAAAGAATCCCAGCTGGCTGGACAAAAGCATCCTAGGCGAAGGAGGGCTGAGAGGCAGCTGGAGACACACAAATAACCTCGCAGTGGAAAAATAAAAAGGTTAGCGATTATACCCCTCCCAGTTGCCGTTTGCCCATGATGACTGTGAGGGAGTAGTTTATCTTCCCACTATTTTTATTTCTTGCTTCCAAGTGAATTCTTGTGTGGTTCACTACTCCTAGACCAGCTTTTTGCAATGGAAACAAAGCTGAAAGTTATGTTTAAACAAAAAGTTCGTGTAAAAAATGTAACGGTCACGTGTAAAAAGGAAACGGAGAGAGAAGCCCTGTAGAATTTGCAAAGTTTAAGGAGAGATAAAATGGAATCCAAGTGTAACCATTAAAAAAAAAAAAAAGGAAAGGGGAAAAAACAGGACAATGAAATAAAAGGTATTTGCTGTCTGTTACACACTTCTCTTGCTCTGCAATGGACTGGTTTTCCTAGTAGAATTCTCTTGCACATCAAAAAACAATTGCCTGTTTTGGTTGGTGGTTTGGTTTTTTTTTTTGTTTGTTTGTTTGTTTGTTTTTTTTTTTGGAGGTGGGGGGTGGGTTCTGCGTTAAGGCGGGATTTACAGCGCCGAGCAGGCAGGGCGCTGGCTGCAGCACACCTCCCCGGGGCGGAGACAGCACTTCAAGACCCCGAGCCCGGTCCCGGGGCCCGGCCGGCAGGTCGCGCCCTGCGCCTTCGCTGGGACGGTGACGCAACTCAGCCAGCGGAATAAAACAGGAATAAAAGGGGAAGGCCGGCCCGGGGCCAGGAGGGCGCCGACATTCCCGGCGCGGCCGCGGGGCGGAAGCATGGCCCTGATCCCAGTCCCGGCCCTGATCCCAGTCCCGGCCCGTCCGCATCCCATTCTTGCATCCTGGTGCCCGCTCCTGGGGGATGCGCTGCTCCAGGGACCGCTGTTTTTCCTGCCCTTGCGGCACGTCTCGCCAGAGGAGGGCGGGAGAAGGGCGGCCAGCGGGGAGGAGTGCTCTCAGCATCACCTCGGCTGTCACTGTAGTGACATGACACTGAACGGTTCCTCTTTTTCTTTTTCCCAGTTCCAGAATTACACCAAGATTTTAAGTCATTGCAGTTTTCACGTGTAATAAGATTATTAATGCTGGTCCCAAATTGGTCCAACCTGCAATCCTCAGTCAGCAGGTGAGCATAGGCTAGAAATAATGATTTTTTAAAAAATGTCACCTGAATCCAGGCAGCAGGAGTAAGCATAATTTTTTCAGTCATATCCTCATGTCTTCTTCTGGTATTACTTTCCTAAAACAGCTTTAAATAAAGTTGCTGTGATAGCTTCTCTCCAACAAGGTATGCCAACAGAGAGGTGTTCAGGCCTGCAAAAGACTACTCCCACCCAGTCCCCTTGGCACTCCCATCATATAATCTCGGGCAACCAATTCTGGTTTAAACATATTTAGAAATTTGCTGGGCTTTCCATCAGGAAGAGCTATCAGACTTGCACTAACCCACTGGAACAAAAACCTTATTTCCAAAATTGATGATATTTCTACTCTTGTACTAAGTTTGTGCATTAGTTTCAGCAGATCTCTTCTCAATGTGTCCACCGCTCTGACATACTTGCATCACGGGTGTGCTCTCCCTTAATTTACCAAACCAAGTAAGTCTCATTTTGGAACACAAGCTGAACACAATTATCTGTTCACTTTGGCAATCCTTTTTTCCTCTTCCTTCTAATGTTAACACATCTTGAGCATGGTTGTACACAAAATACTTCAGCTATTGTCTCACCAGAGCCTCCTATAATGGCATGGGTATCTCTTCTCTCTGTTGGTAACACCTCAACAAACTGGGCCCAGGATTTTGTTTACATTCATATCCATAGCAACCTTCATATCATACTGCACCCTTACAGTCAACCTCAGACAGATCAAACACATAGGAAAGCCCTGAGGTTATTTGCAATGACCAGCACTGGGCCCTGAAGATGTCTTGCTTTCCTGTAGGTTTTTCCCACTACACACAGATGCCAAACAACATCTGCCAGATGCACTGTCCACTGCTTGCTGCCAAAGCCAAAGGTGACACCCGGCTGTTCCTCGCTTCAGCAGACAGCCCTTCCCATCACCACAGGAAAAGGTGATGTGCCAAATAGAGATTCAGCCTGATCCAATTTCTGCTGATATATCCAAATCTTTCTTCTCCTCTATGGCTGAGCTCCCAGCTTCTAGCAGAAATTCTTGTTACAGTCTCCAACTACACAGCCTGCTGCTCTGCACCGCTGAACATTATCCCATTTCCATGACTCCAGCATAGAGTCATCCAATTCTTCCCGTACAACAGCCTCATTTACCTCTTCTGCGAATGTTGTAGAACTCACTACACTGTTTAGATAAAACTAACAACTCCAGTTGCCTGGATCACTTTTCCCTCGCCCTTCTCAATACAGGCACTGTTAACACCACTCACCATTCATGAGACAACAGCAGACCAAATAAACTTTACTGTAAATCTGCAATTTCACCAACCAGTTCTTTCAGTGTTTTCAGATGGAGATTATGCAGCCTTCCAGTCCCAGTGCATGGAGGTCTATGCTTCCACATAAATGCAACTACCTCATCTCAAATCTGATGATGCATATGAAAATAATGAAGCAAAAAAAATTTAATTTTTTAATTCATACCTTCTCTGATTTTAATATTCACTTCACTGATATGGCAGTGCAGCCGTTCACTATTTCATATCCTTCACAATATTTACTGTCATTATCCACTGACATGCTAAAATAATCTAAAGAGTACTCCTAAAAAAAGTGTTTTAGTGCTTAGATATGGCATTATGACATTTCTAGAAGACATACAGATAGCATTCATGCTGTCTCTTTAAGTTGAACTACTAAACAGAAGCTAAAACTCTTGGTAATGCTCCAGCAGAGGGTACCCTGAGAATAAGCCTAATCATTTCCAATGGAACTAAGAAGGAAGAAGCACTTGAAAGCAGTATTTAAGAAAAAAGGACAGGTAAATATAAGAGTTTAGTGGATAAACACCATCTGGTGAGTTGTAGTTCAATATTATTTTATACAGCATTACAAAAGATCATTTTTCCGGTGCAGTCAGGTTAAAATTCCTTATCCCAAGATGGTTACTGTCAGAATGAAAAGACGCTTTGGTCTGAGGAGGAGAAACAGTGAAAGAAGGAATTTGCTTCCAGGCAAAACACTTCTAAAATGTACATGCTATACCTATATATACCTTGGAGAAAAAAAAAGAGAAAGCATTACAATGTGATATTATAGCCAGGACAGCATACAGCTTATTATACCACAGCAATGTCTTAGGAAATGAGGAGTTCATTACATGTTCTAAGTAGTCCTAGCCACGTACCCAAACCCAAAACCTACAGAGCTGAGACATTTAGAATGAGACAAGATACCTGGTTACTTAATTTGAAGTTTTGCCCTATTATTTTTAACTGAACGTGAAGAGTTACCAAATCTCTTTGATTTGACATACTAGGCTACAAAGTAAGCTTCTTGATGCTTTTAATTTAGAAACTGAAGGACAAACGCTTGTACTAAGAAAGGATAAAACTGAAAGTTAAACTTATGTTCATGCCTGTGTGTAAAATAAAGAAAGCTGCATTATCTTCTTTCATTTCCCACACCTGGCTACTTCTTTTTTCATTCAGACTTTTCTTCAAAGGCAAATCATGGATCCCTTACAAGAATCATTATATAATGCATGAGAATTTGTAACCTCGGGTGATTTTCACTTAAATACTTCAGACAAAGGAAGTAAAATAACCAAGTAGCTAGACAAAGGGGAATACAAGAGCACATGTATTGGAATTTTTTGGGGAGTAGACATATTTTACTTCTGCCATCTAGTGACCAACCTATTCAGATAAGATCAGTGTTTAAAATGTATCATATTAAAAGGAACACCTTTATGACTCTTCCTCCACCTCACAGCAGTAGTGTTGCTAATCACATTATTCCCAGAGATAAGTATTATACAAGTCATGTTGTAGGCTCCTTATAGTAAAGCCCTATAATGCTCATCACCGGAAAGCCTGGAGAGCAGAGTTCACCCTCATTAGAGCTAAGACTTTGAAGGCTGCCTTACACAAGCACATCTGGTGAACCTGTCACACACCATGACTCCAATTCCCCACATAGATGGAACAACTTTAAATAATTTTCCAGATCTTCACAAGTTTTTTATAGCTTGTAGGATGCACACTTGTTATTTTAAATCTTACTGATCTGTGGTAGAGAGATTTCAAAAGTGCTTGATCTGTACAGTCACTCAGAGGCACTGCTGAAAATGGGCCTGGCCCTATTTACTGATGGTAATAAGGGCTGGGACTACTTAATAATTTTCCTGGGTATCAGAAAACAATTCATGATGGAAAAAGCATAACCTGCTTGCGCTGTCAAGAAGCAACCTGTAATAGAAAGGTTGCAAAGGGACTAACCAAATTAATTTGGAAGAAAACTGGCCTAAATACTTTCTTATTCATCTGACCTGTACAATACTGTATGCCCCCACAGGAAGGCCTGTCTTGTATCTTTGTCTGTCAGGAAAATAATGCTACTTCAGTACACTCTCAACTTGTATAACTTTATACCACAGAGTCCTTAGGTTCCTGGCACTGAATCCATGGTTCAATTTAAAAATGCAAGTGTCTCAGAAACAGTGATTTGGACTCTGACACTTTTTCCAGCAAAAAAACAGTCCTGTCTTGGACATGACTACTTCATAGTGAATCACTGTTTCTCCTTTTCTTTCACTTCAGCACTGCTTCTTTTTCAGAAGAAAGAATCTCAAACTTACTCTAATTTAATTAATTGTTTTTATTTTAAAACAAAGCCATTCCAAGAAGTTTCTTCCTAAACACTATAATAAATACAAAACCATTTTCATAAACCAAAGAAAATGAAAGACACTAAGAGTTTTCTTTTAGTACATCTCCCTCATATAATTTTCAAATACATAACTTCAAATAATGTGGCACAGATTTACCTAGCATCAATGCATTTATGGAACTGCCCTGGACTTGTAGGCTCACCTAAATTTTACTATGATATGGCAGAGGCAATGTGGAACTCCATTCATAATGCTTAAGGTCTAGAGAAGGGCACTGGCATCACTTTTGCACTTTTTTGATGAGTATCTTTACCAAAGACCTGAAGGTGGGGGAAAAGGAGGAGCTTTATGCCCAATTGACACTTACAGATTAGAGTCAAGCCCATGGTCCGACCCAGAGGCTGAGAAACCCCCAGCAACAGGACACTATGCTTGCCCCCATCAAAAAAACTTACACCAAGACAGAGCAAACATGACAGAACTTTTCTTAATTTGCTGTCATTATTAATAAATATTCTCATGATACATGCTTTGATCATGGGGAAAAAGGAAAGCACTAAGTTTTCCTGCACAGGATTATTGTGGCTTTTTATTATTATCTGTATAAATGACTAAAAGTAAGAGTGCTTCCCTTTGCCACCTGCTCCATCATAATGCTTCCTTGCCAAGTTCTTTCCCACCTCTTACCTTGTCATCTCTTCCTCTAGCTCTGGATTCCCTTTCACGGCTGCCTGCAGACTTCTCACCCTTGGATACCACATGTGCTCTGCCTGCGGGCCCACGTGGCTGCAATCCCGGGGAGTCCTTCCTCAAAGACTTTCCTTCTCGGTTGGGACGTTTTATCTGAGGCGGAGCCCTAACAAGCAAACACAACAAAAAACATGTTAAAAATAGTAAAAAAAAAAAACAAACCCAAAAAAAACAACCAAAAGAAGAAGAGAGCAACCTTAAGAAGGAAGGATTCTAGTATTTCATTAATTCCCTTGGGTATTATTACTATAGCTGCTAGGCCCCTAAGTCTCATCTCGCTATATATGCAAATCCAGCAACATATTTCTGGTTCTGTCTGACACCTAAAGAAAAAAAATATGAAAGGAAAAATTAACAGCACTATTAGATCAGTAATCCTAACCAAACTTACAACAAATGAACACCCATGTAACAAAAGAGGAAACAATTTAGTAGAAGTCTTGAAATTGTAGTTTCCGCTGACTATAAACACGAGACTATATTAGGCTACATTCATGTTCCCAAGTTCTACACAACCAGATGACTTTCCTGGTAAAAGAAAAAAAAAAAATAGCTGTCTAATAGCATTGACAGGTCCCAAAACAAAGGAGTGAGGATTTTAAAACAATCCTCCTACCTCTGACTTCATTCCCTTGGGTGAAAATGTCAAAACATAAAAATTGCCTTGAAAGCAAAAGCAAACAGAGCTGAACTGCAACCACCTATATTTATGTACATCATCCACAATGTCAAAGAGAACTCAGTAGTAGCACAAACAGAAAGAATTTGGTTTTGAGACAAGGTGTCCCAGTCATTTTGCTCTAGGGATTGGATTTGAAAGACATGAGTAAAATAAACGGCCAGAAATGTCACCCAAATTTAGTAAGTGTCCACTATTAAATCTTGTTCTAATTCCTGTTTTGAGTAACTCAAAATATGTTAACTCCAAAAACATTTTCCTGGAATATGGCTTAAAAATAGTACATTCTTAAACACATCGTTGGATACAACTGCAACATTTTGCTTTGTATGCATTTTCTACAAACTTAACAGCATAGAACAGTCGCTAATTTTCCTTCCTTATTTGCTCAAGATTTAAATTTCAGCTTTAAAAAAGCTGATGAACTATTGGACCTCTACCTCTAAGAAACGATACAGCGATATTGTATCTAAGAAAGATAAAGAATAAGTAAATACATCTTGAACTTTACATAACATTACCACAAAAATTCTGATAGTCATTTCTACCACTCACAAAAGCAATCAACATTAATATTATTTTACACTTACATTCTTAGGGTTTTTTGAAAAGCAAAGATCTGTTTGATAATCATAAAGTGCAGAAAACTATAAATAAACTTGGCAATTCTTTCCATTAACAAAAATCTCTCATTTTACTTTGCTCCTTTACTTATGTGAGTATGCACATGTTAAAATTCTCTGCTCTTATGTTAGAAAAATGTCAGCATGATTAATGTTATTCTTGTCTGTAAACTGGTTCTGATGTTTCCAACAATCTGTGTCAAGCTCTATTAGAGTGAAAATAAGGATTTCAGAAAATGCACAAGCATCTATTTTAAGAAATCTATTAGCTAACTGAAGTTACCTTATATATGGTTACAGAAGATAAATACTATATATAATAGAACATATTCAGCAATTAAACTAACCAATGGATTAAACACAGGTCATATTATCTGTAGCTAAGGAGTGATTTCTAACCACTATGTCCTTCAAAATCCTTAATTCCAACTCCTTACAGACTCCTCAGCCATCAATGGCTTAAATAAACTGAAATTGAAAAGTTTTCTCCCTGCACATGAGAACTGTCAGCAAAAGCCCACTAACCTCTGCAGCAGACTCAAATTCCAGGCACTCCGTCACTCCCATCAGAATAAAAGTGATTCTAGAATGTCAGCAATAAATCTGACTGTAGTTTAAATACCTTTTTCCCAATTAATTTGATTTATTCTTTATTACAAATGACTAAGGGGTAAATTATTTTCATGTTATGAAAGCATTCAAAGCAGAACATAAAGTTATGGTGACCCAACTTTATTCCACCCACTCTGCTTGAGCCTCTCATTACCTGTGTTCAGCTGGAACAGGAGGAGGCCAAACAGCTGGATCTCTAAAAGGCTCATCTTGACAGGATACAGAGATGTCTGGAGGTCTGTCCATTTTAAAACTCTCTAAGGTGTTGACAATGCCCTTAACTTGTTCATATTCTTCAACTAACTCTTGTCGGACCTTGAGAAATACAGACGTTATTTAAAAATTGTTACAATGCAAACCAAACAAACATAGAGAGTACCTCAAAAACATGCTGCCCTCAAAGGCAGGGACTCCCAAGCCTCTCTGTTCACAAACCCCAGACCTATCAGGCTGACAGTATGTCTTTAACAACAGCATAAACAATTGAATCTCTGTTGAATTCATTTTCCTGCTTTTTTAATGTCACAACCAGACATGAGTGCTAATGCAGCGATCACTCTTCCACAACACAAGCTGATGCTGAGATTTATGTTTGCATGTTGACATGTATGCACACATATTTTTATACTAACAATGGTGTTGTTGGCAGATCTATAGTATATTTGCTACTACTTTAGCATAAAAGATGTTCTCTGATTACTCTCCAAGGTCCTAGTTACAAAACTGGCCAAATCATTAAAATATAATATTACAAAATTAATTCTGGGAGGGGCACAAGCAAATTCTTTGGTGGACTGCAAAGATTAGAACAGAACATGGGAACTTTAACACTTTATAGCATAAGTTCAAATAATAACTAAAGTAGGTAAAATAAAAATGAGAAGAAATTATGTTTCAGAAAGAAACCATGTTGCAGAATTCTTCAGCTGAATTTTATACTGCAAGTTTCTATTGGCACTAATCAGGGAAGTACTGCAATAATTTCAAGATTATTTACTTGATATTTTTTCATTTCAATTTTCTTCCGTGAAGCCTAGGAAAAGTAAAATCTGTACAGAAATTTGCTCTAAATGATATATCTTGTTATAAGCTCAAGTTTTGGATGCTGAGGTCATTGGTTCTTAGTATACACCATCAGCCCAAGACTGCATTGTACATTCTTGCTTAGAAGGACAAGCTTTCAGTGCAGTCATTTAGGATGTGCTAGGATTCACCTGAGTGCACTTGTAATGCATCTTACCCATCTTCCACCTACCAATCAATGATGCCTTTTATCCTGTGGGGCCAACCTCCATGATTACTTTGGTTTTTCCCCACTTGAGGGTCTTAACACCCCGATGTCACCTCTTTGCTGAAGTGTCGGTGCACAGCTAAAGTGAATTCATGCATTGCTGTGCACACTTGGAAATCAGTACTGGCATTCTGCAGCAAGGTATTACCTTGGGACAACATGAATCTTGCCTGTTATAGGCTCACAGGTAGATCTACAGAAACATCTGAACATTTCTATCCACTAGAAAGGCACATAGGCTCTAAAATTTCTCATAAAGAAAGACCACAGCGAGGATATTTCCAGGCTGCTGCCGGGCATACTACTGAGCTAGGATACCCTGCAAGATTTAATCCAAAGATAGGATCTGAAGTTAGCTTACAGGAAAGTCAAGGAAAGACACCAGGCACTGAGTTGTGCTCATGTCATGCATCCATGTAAAAAAGAGCTGGGAAAAATATTGCCTGGGAATCACTCTGTAGCAAACAGAACTCGGCAACTGAGGACAGTATCAACAGATGTCAACAATGTTGCCTGAAATCCAGACTCTCCCAACTGTGCCGATTTCTAGTAATCAAGAGGATCAGGAGAATGGAGGTTTGCAAATCCAGCCTATCTGAGGTTATAACAGCAGCAACTCAGGGAACTCGTACTAAACAGCATCACACCTTATGTCTGTTCTTCTTAATGGTGTGTGCTGGTGAAAAGATATGGCCACTAGCCTGAGATCTTCCCTTCTCCCTGTGTCCTCGGAAATGAACTACACTGGGCATGTGCAGGGCGCTCTGTCTAGTCAGCACACTTTTAGGACCATGCCTCTTCCAGCCTGATTTTTACCTCCTCCTCCCATTTCTCTTACATTCTTGTTTCCCCTTTTATCTTTCCTCACCTGTCCCACTCTACATACTGAAAACAGCAGCAGCAGCCCCCCACTTTTTGTGGGGCAACTTCAAGGCAAAAAGTGCTACCTGACTTACTGTTTGGTGCTGTGTGCTGTACTCGTGCTTACTACTGGGTAAGGTAAGGTAAGGTGTCAAAGAGAGTGAATGATTAAATTGGAAGCAGTCTGTAACAAGCACGTATCACCTCTGTAAGGTACAGTTCTAAAATGCTACCAGGTACATCCCACAGTAATTTATTGTTCTGCTCTGTAATATTTTCCAGGAATTTTCCCACTACAAGGACAACTAGATTTCAGCAGCACAAAGAGATTCTTCTCTGGTTTAAAACACTATATCCAAGCTGGAAGCTTAGTTCTAATTGGCATCAATTTGAAAGTGAATTATTACATAGAGTATATAAAAGAACATGAATGAGGGATGTATTTAAAGGTTTAGTACAGAGACATGACAATATTACTGAAAGATGTCTTCCATTTTGACATTAAATAATCAGTGGGATTGCAAAAAGGCTCCCACCACCTACTTAAGGCAGATGATACATCCTTCTTGAATCTTTCTACTCACAGACTTTTACTATAGAATTCCTCAGCTGATCCATTTCTGATATGGATCTTCCTAAAGCAAATTTACCAATTTTATTGTCACATAGATGTTTTCTTTGTGGAGGCATGGCTGCCTCCCTCTCCCCTCCCCTTTTTGCAACTCCAACATGCACCTAGTTGACCAAGAAAGCCAGCTGATGTGCTGCTTTGGGATTTTAGCAAAGCTTTTGATATTTTCACACTATCCTTCTGGACAAAATGTCCAGCACACCTAGGCAAGTCCATAATACACTGAGTGAGCAATTGGCTGATGGGTTGAGCTCAAAGGGTTGTAGTAAGTGTGACTGCATCAGGCTGGTGGCCAGTCACCTGTGAGGTTCTCCAGGGCTTAATCTTAGGGTCCGATCTCTTCAGTGCTTTTATAAAAGATAGAAACTGAATGTACATTAAGTAAGTTTGCTGACAACACTAAGTTGGAGGAGCTGTGGAGTCCTTTGAGGTAGAGAGGCCTTAAAGAAAGATTTGGATTGACTAGAGAGCAACCACGCAGGTTCCCCTACAAGTGCAGGATCCTTCACGTGGGAGAGGATCAACCAGTACAAACTGGGGGATGAGAGGCTGGAGCAGCTTCATGGAAAATGATGTGGGGGTTTGGGTAGATGGCAACTTGCATAATGAGTCAGCAGTGGAGGGCAGTGGCAGCAGTGGCAGCCAGGAGGGCCAACCATGTCCTGGGGGGCATCAGGCAAAGCATCACCAGCTGGTCGAGGGAGGGGATTGTCCCTCTCTGATCTGCACTGGTGCAGCCTCACCTTGAATATTGTGCAGTTTTGGGTACAACAATATACAGACATCAGACTATTAGAGGATGCCCAAAGGAGAGCAACTAAGACTAAGGTGAAAGGTCTCAAGGGCAAGACTTATGAGGAGCAATTGAAGTCACTTGGCTTGCTCAGCTTGGAGAAGAGAAGGCTGAGGAGTGACCTCACAGCAGTACACAACTTCCTCAAGGGGAGCAGCAGAGAGGGAGCTGCTGATCTCTCTCTAGGGGCCAGAGACAGAACACAAGGAGATGGAATGAAGCTGTTTCGAGGGAAGTTCAAATTGGACATTAGGAAAAGGTTCTTCACTGAGAGGGTGGTCATTCACTGGAACAGGCTCCCCAGGAAAGCAGTCATGGAATCAAGTCGTCTGGAGTTGCCAAGGAGTGTCCAGACCATGTTCTTAGTCATACTGCTTAGTTTTAGATAGTCCTGTGAAGAGCAGGGAATTGGACTCAGTGATCTTCATGAGTTCCTTCCAACTTGAGAGTTTCTATGATTCTATATGTGACTGCCATCAGCAAGATACCAGTATGGATAGAGGCAAAGAGAAGGTTAAATCCCCAAGGCCCTGCACAGTTCTTGCAACACTGCATTTACTTTATCAGAAGCTCTACGTGCATCTGTACAAAAGGAGCCTTAGGTACAGGAAGAACCTGATCATTTTTCAGAGCAAAGCAGCCTTCTTGCTCATTCCAGATGGGGTAACTCTATCTTTTCAAAGGCACAAGACATCCAGCTCAGGCAGGATTGCTCCTACCCTGCTTTGCTCTCTTTGCTTTCTCATCACACAATCAGCAGACACATTCCCCAGTGTGAGAGCTTCCAGCTGAGTTACAAATGTGATTGATTACTAACTCAGTTCCTTCAAACTGTCTAACACGCATCCCTCCTGCCCAAAAATAAATCCAGCCAAACAGCTGCTGTGAGGTACAAAGGAATGATACAGCATAAATTCTCCAGGGCACTGCTCCACAAGAGACAGCCACTTCCTACTCTAGGAGTACTGACAGGATTCCTTCTATCAGATTTCCAACACATGCAGAAAATTTGGTGGAAAACAACTTTGTAGCACTGATGACCAGAGTGCTGTCATGCAGTTCACTGGACCAGCAAGGAGGATGGTATCTGAAAACTGAGGGAAAGTGACTCTTTGATGCCTTGGAAGACAAAAACAAACTAACATCTGCTATCCATCTCTTAGCCAGACCTGAGCAGCTCAAACTCCGAAATATGCACCCTCTTGCTGAGTCAATACCTGGCAAACCAACCAACAAAGAAACCTCTGCATGCTCAAACAACTGAACCACAAAGCAAAACCAGTGATAAACTCCTTAAAGAAACCGAGTCAGATGAAACAGGTGCAGAATGACTTTCTTGCAGTTGAGAAACAACCCAGACATGAGCCAAGAAAGGCTGTGCTGTATTATGGAGTAGACTGGCCAGTCTCTTTGCCCTGCATCACACACACCCTTGGGTGCCAGGACCCTCAGGGGGCTCCAGCACAGGTTGTAGAGAGCCCAAAGAAAGCTTTTAGGTTATCTATGTTTAAGCAGTTTCAGGATGTAGCCTGGGTCAAGTTAGCAGCTCACCATTGCCAAATAGGAAGAACTCACATGACTTTTTCTCCCCAACCACACTCTGCAGAACCACAGAAGCTGCTCTTTTGGATACAATTTTGGCATCTCAATACAGTAAGACAGCTTGGTAAAATAACAAGACGTTGACCTAGGAGGATAGAGAGAAAATAAAGGACACTTCTGCTGGGTTAGCAAGCTGCACTTGCACACTATCCTGTGATCAGATGAATCCCAGGGGAAAAAAAATGGCAGGGGACAGAGGAGCGAGAGAAGCTGATGCTGACTGGAAGGCAGATTAGGTGGAGAAGAGCTTGGCCTCTCTGAGCTTGGCAGGATGTTAGCTGGGTTCAGCTACCATGTGAAATTGTCTGCTCTCCAGAGCCATGCTCTGGTATACCAGCTGCCCCTACCAGCCATATCACCTCCTCCCTTGAAGCAGCATTGTGGGCACTGGGTGATGTTGGAAAGCCCAACAAAAAGTCTTTCACCTCAGGGGATGGTCTCACAGCTTTGTTTTGACATTCCAGCCTCAAGGATTTACAGTAACCAAGCAGAAAACTCATCCTAATATATGGTTATAAAAACAATGACCAAGAGTTGAATTCACTCTTTCTTAGTTGTAGTTCCAAAACCCATTTCAGGGAGAACCTCTGTATTTCACCATCTAGCAACTGTTGTATCTTTGACATCACTAGCTCTTATTTGCTATGCTAGAGCTTGTACTTCTACACAACTTCTCAGAGCAACGAACACAGAGATTTGTACCTTGGTAAATACAAATAATGTGTGGGATTTTTTTTAACTCTATTATGCTGAAACAAAACCAATCAAGTTTCTATAGAAATGGTTTCCAAACCTGAAGTTACCACTTGCAATTAGTTGTTCAGGCTCCATTTTTCAAAAAGTGAAAACAATAATTCCCTAAACCATATCCAAAATAGATGCCCTGTAATGCAGTCTGATCCCATGGAGTGAAGGTATAGCTCCTATAATCACAACTATTCATTAGTTATCTGCAGAATATTCCTAATGAATCATGAAATAAATATTAACAAAACAGTCATGAAGGAAAAACAACATAAGCATAGATTGACTGAAATGTGCTTAAAATAATAAAGAATAAAAATCATCCTTTATTCTTGAAGCAAGAGTACAGTGCACCTAATCACCTGCACCAGTGACCATGGTCAATAAGGGTGCCTTGCTGGCTGCTCCAAGTGTTCAGAAAATCATTGAACTGCCTCAGCTCCGGCTGAGGCTCCTGAGCTCTCAGCTATTGTGCAACACGGAGCACATGGTTATAACACGCAGCAGGTTTTGCTCGACAGCCGCTGGCCTTGTCGTAAGCCAGTACTATCTCCCGGGGGCATGCTCTGCTGTCATTCTGCAGCTGCTGAACTGTCACTGAAGCAGCTCTTTCCTACAAGCCAGCTGTCTAGTAAAAAGACTGCAACAGCCAAGAAACTCTCTCAGAATAAACAGGGAGAATGTCAACACAAGTAAAGTTCACAGTAGCGGTCATGAGAGTAAACCTACCTTTTGGTGTTGGTAAGAATGAGTTGCTTCTGGTTTTAAACCTGTCCAGTCTCAGCCTGCATTTACAGGGATGAATATGCCCACCTGTCAGCCAAACCTCAAAGCACATCAAAGTAACTTTTTCAAATGAGCTCAGGAGGCCTAGGAGTGAGGATAAGAATGGAGCTACACTCAGCCCACTCAAGAACAAGCTGGGAACTCCCTGGATGAAAAACAAGTAAGGGTCTCAAGAGCAGGTCACCCTTGATATCTCCAAGACAAACTAGTCAACAGATGATCAATTGCAGTGAATTTTCCAAGGGCTAAGGGAAATTCTTATGCTGTCACATCTCTGCCTTGGTGGACCCTTCAACGTATGCATCTTTTGCCCTGTTGAAATTCTGCAGGTTGTGCTAGACTAATAACAAAATCCCTCTCGCCTGTCAGCACTAATTCTGAATTCCCAGAAGCAGTATTGCATCAAGTATAACTGAGCCAGTAAGTTGTTGCCAGGGGAGCAGAAATATGAACATGTTCATATTTCTCTTCATCCTAACTATCAGCATCAAGCAAAAGGAATCCTTGTAATCAAGGTGCCCGGTTGCAAAGTTGAAGCTGCCTGACTGTGTGATATGAAATACAACCCACCAAATATTTACACAGAATATAATTCTGTCCAGACCAATCTGTTGAAATTTGAAAACAATGACACCTAAGCAAAGAGAAGTAAATCCATTAGGGAATCTCACTCAAAATCCCAACTCCTTCTGGTTCACCTCTGCTTCTGCATTGCTCAATAAACTGCAGGAAAAATCCTCTGTAGTACACAAGGCAATAAAACAGATCCTCTAGGCATGAGATACCTACCCAGGATGGAGCACCCACTGCAGAGAAGAGATCAAATAGGAAGAACAATGGTGCATGTGAGAGGTGTGAGTTGGTCAGCTGCAGACTCACAGCTGGAACTATTCTTTGAGATGTTCCTTATATGAACACTTGTGTTTTACGAGGGAACTTGTACACAAAAAACTGAAACTTAGTTCACTGCCTCAGAAGTAGCAGTAGGACAAACACCCTGTTAGTGCGTTGCACACAAATATACAGAAAGGAAGGGCATGCATCATACTGTCAGTTGGTGTCCCAGGAATCCTTCAGAAGGTTCAAGATTGTGAATGTGTATGTAGAGAGTTTATCCCATGGAAGAACTGCTGTAAGTAACAATCTTCACCTTCAAGCACTTATCTACATGGATATTCATGCTGTGGACCACTCACAACAGTAAAAGTTCTACCCATGCAGTGTCTGCTAATGATTGCTAAATGCCACCTTCAAAAGGTACCAGTGGTATTTGTATAATCCTCTTTGGATTCATCAGATGATGAAGAAACTGAAGAACCTAAAGAACAGGCTAGTTCCATATGCTAGAGGAGACAGAATTTCAGGTAAATCCCCTTAGCCATGACCTAAGAGTTGCTCTGCTTCTCCAGCCACTTGCACACAGCACACAGGTATGGGAATCTTTTGCTTCTGCACAAGTGGGTTAGACCTGAATTTTGCTAAACTTACATAATGTGTATGGCATAACTCCTTAAGGAGAATGTTTTAAAAATGATATCTAGATATTATTTTAATATTGTGAATGAATGTTTCTTGTGATCCAACTTTTAGGTTAAATTTTTTTCAGAACAGGTTGTCTGTCAAGACAGCTACGGAATGTGACTGACAGTTTGGATGTAGCTGCTGTTGGAGCTGGAAAGTAGTGCTAACATCCACATCATCAGACTCCCTCTTAATCTGTCTCAAGGAGTGAGAAAGCACAACAATTATTTATGAAGAGAGGTTAAGAAAGTACGTCTACCTCTATAGGTGTCACCAAACCATTCAGGTGCAGGTAAGGAGAAGTGGTTCCAGGGCTGCATCGTTTGCTCCCAGGGCTGTATCATTTTGTTCCCATAAATGAATGAGAAGGCAAACAGTCAAGGGATGAAGCCCTTCTTTTCTTTCAGTCACACTTTCTGCTTTTTGGTGTTTGTCCCTGAGCCAAGACTGGCACCAGTAATGGCAAAGCAATGTTCTGACAAAGCTCATCTGCCCCCACTGTGTTGGGAAGTTTCAGAATTCGCATGAGCGCACCGTGTGACAGATGCTACCCCACCTGCTGCTGATCTTTCTGGGGACAGTTCTCTAAAGCCTTTATGGGGCATGGTCAGGGGGCCATTCTTCTTTTACCTAAAAAAGGATAATTTCTGAGAAGGTGCCAACTTCAGATCCTCTGCTAGAGAGCCAGCTGCCTTCCTCAGGGAATAATCCTGAAACTGTGTTAATGGTTCCTTTGTACGTGACTCTTGTCTCCAAAGTGCAGCATGAATTCCACAGTACACAGGCTTCTCTGAAGCAGTTCAAACAACACACAATAGCATAAGATTTGAAGTGACCTTCACAAGATAAGAGCTGTTAAATGTTTGATGGAAGAACCAATCTGATCAGAGGAAACACTAAATACTAGATGTGAAGACAATGCAGTGATGCAGCTGCAGAATGAGGAAAGCCTCATGCTTTACCTTCACGTCAGCTACAAGTTTGGCAGGAGCTAAGGACATGCATTGGGCATGACCACCTTGTATCAGCATGTCCTAGGGTGGGGAAGAGCTTGAATACAAGTACTTGAATGTGAGCATCCCCTATACAGCATTCAGCTTACTACATTACCAGGAAAGGTAGGTACTATTGCTGATGCTTGTGCATGCACATGCTTGGCAGACAAGCTGCTAATAAACAGACTTCTACAATTCTATGATAAACACCAATGAATAGTAATGTTATTACAAAGTGATTGCTAACAGTGTTGTTGCTATCAGTACACAAAATACTCCCTGTTAGTGTCAGATGTTTCAAGCACAAACCCATGACCAAATCACCTGCTGCAATAAAAAAAGAAAATTTCCTTGTTTTTAAGTGATACCACTTAAGCATGTGATATTTAGAAAAACTCTTCTTGAAACCATCTCTTCAGCTACCTGCTGCAAAATTTTATCCCTTATAGCAGCTACGTTATTCTTTCAAAACATAGTATTTATGCCATATGAATTCTTTATTCTGGAAAACATATTTATATGGTTTTCCTCTTTTTTTATTTAATAGAACACATTTTCTACCACGAAAAATGGGACCAAAAATATAAGAAAGATTTAAATACTGAAAGTGTTAAAAGGGGGTGCTTGGGGGTTCTTACATTTCACCTACAGATTACTTCCTTGGCTTCAGCAGTACTCTGTTTAGCAGGGAGATGGATGTGTGCAAGACTTAGGCTAAGAGTATTAGTTGAAGTTTTAGAAACCTGGTCCAAATTTGCGCACTGTAGCCTTATAGTAAGCTGCTATTCAGACAACCGTTCTAGTGATGCTAACCCACCCACTCACATCTTAGTTTAGTGGACATTAGATGGCCACAAGATAAAACAGTAAAAGGAAGTCCTCAGTTTTTCCAAAGTATGCAATCACAGACAGTATGCACACACAAACAGACTGGGAATCAGACAGATATCCTAAGTGAAAACAACAAAAAAATTGATTCAGTTAGAACAACAGAATTCTTTTTGAACATGTTACAAAAATTATTTTCCCATACATATCGACAAAATATTAAAAAAAAAAAAAGATGCAAACTTCACAGAAATATAAGCCCTCTACATCTTAAAAGGTGCGGGAAGTATAGTGGGCTTTTCAAATATCAAGTAATAGAATAAAGGCAACCTTATTTCACCCTACCTGTTGCCATTTGCCCTTAATTGCTGGATCTCTGATCGACTGGCAATGTCTTTGGATTTGCTGGATGACACCCTGGTAATATACCATAGAAGAGTCATAATTCCCAAGAAGCGCATATTCTCTTCCTTTTTTGGCATTATCACAAATCTCTGCCAGGTTCATTTTCACTCAGAAATCTAAAAGAGAACATAATCGTCAGAAAAATTAATTTTATGTGCTGTAGAATAATTCAGACCATGACACTTTAGTTTTGTTTTTTCTCTCACAACTAAACTGTGTCTTTCTGTCCCCCATTCCCATCCAGTCCCGTTCTTCTACAACCATTTAGCTCCGGAGTTTCTCTTTACCAACCTATGGATTCAAATCATGAATCATAACTTTTTTATGGTGTTAAAAAACACAATTTCTTCACTGCCTTTGGCCCAAATCCTGTTAAATTAGTATAAGAAAATTAAATGCCCTACCCACACTGAACCCAACAAACCAAACTTTAATCTGCAGATCACCACAATATACTGGTAGCCATCAACCCATAAATCACAAATCACATGAGGCATTAAATTGCTTTTTATACTGGTGTATTACATATGTGCCTAAATGTGCCAACCAGCATCAGGGAAGTCTGTGCTTAGCATTTTCAAGAGCCCTCATCCTAATAAGATTATGATATGGTTGAATGACTGCTCTACTACAGACAAAGTTGAGACCCTCATTCTGTTCAAATATCCCTTCAAAGTACTCTAACATCCACATGCTGACTTGAATTTTTTCATTAAATTTAACATGTCACTTTGGGATTTACGGCACAGTTAGCAATCCAAATTTAAGATTCCTTAGAACAGCGATTCCCAAAGTACAACCTTCCTCTAGTCCTCAAAACAATTTAAGATTTACAGATTCTACTAACTTTTTTATACAAGTAGTAAATTGCAGCATATCTTCAAGGCAAACTCACAGCCCAGCTTTTCCCAGTAACCATTCGAGAAAGCAATATAATGCACAAAAAACCAATAATCCAAACATTCAGAAGTAAACTGTGTTGTACAGCTAGGTTTGTATTTAAGGTTCAAGATCAAAGCACTGCCTGCCCTTTTATCTGAATCTCATGTGACCAAAATTCTAGGTCCTTACCACACATAAAGAGCATCAGTTCCTTTCCCTTGTTCTCTGACTCAGGACAGGTGGGGTCCCTGACATTGATTCAGACATAAACCTCTGGAAATCAAAAATGAAAAATTGGAATTCATAGCTATGCAGTGCAGAGTTGCATTAACCAAGAGAGAGGAGACCAGCTCAGGAGGGTTGTCTGCTAGCTGCATGGAGGGTTTGGCAAGACCCAGAAGGTGAAGAAACAGGGAATGAGGGATACAATCAGACAGGGCCTGGCCTAGCACACAGTTCAGGCTGCACAGCTGAAGACAACCTGTGGTACAGAGGTACACACAGAAGGAACAGGTGGTAGCAGACAGAAGCCAGAATAGGGAGAAACAATCTTTTACATCCTAGTGGGTTATAAAATTGTTAGTAGAGTTTATAAACCGACATGACAAGATCAAGATGGACTAAGGAGGATGTGTCTTATGCTTTGTATTCCCTTGTGCCTAGCAGAATTCAAACCTACGACAATTTAAACAGATATCCCCACGACTTTCATTCTGCCCTCCCTGAATGCTGCCTATAGCAAACATACTCCCCACCTCCCAACAGTGCCAAACTGATGGTCCTTACTGCTGCCTGCATCTGCACATCAGGTCTGTTCCACCACCTCGTCACACCTGCTCCCGGCAAGCAAGCCAGGGAAGCCTGTCACCCTCACTTAAACCCACAGGTCACACAGGTTCCACATGACTGAAGACTTTGATGGCAAAAACACGCTGCTACCCCACAGCTGACACTCCATGAAGCACAGCAGGACATACTGGGGCTTACTTGTCCTCGTGCTGTGCTGCACATTTCAGCTTGCACATCATTCCCACTGGCTGTTAAAAACTTCTGGGCAGGAGAAAGCCTAAAGTGAAAAGCACGACAACGCTAATTTTCTTTTCTCAGTGCTGATGTATCCTGATATAGGCAGAACAGATCATTAGACAGCTCTAGCTCTGAGGCAATTAAGACCATTTAATTTTAAATACAGAAGATGATAACTAATAGGAAAAAAACCTGATGTCACTCACATTACAATGGAAATGGATAAAAAGATAGGAACTGAATATAGATTACAAACCATTCAGATCTGATGAGTCAACTTAGAAATGAACAAAACACCACCTGGGGCAGAATCCATTGACCTATCTTCAAATACATCCAAGTGCTATACAACCAGCCTGTCATCATAAGGAAAACAGCCCTCAAATCCCTGGAGGTTTTCCCTACATGTAGTGAAAAAGAGAGAATAAATAATTTCTATGGAATGGCTGCACTGAATTCCTAGAACTCTACTAAACAGAACATACTTTACAACCTCTTGTGTCTCTTTGGTACAGCTAATTTCCACCCTATGGGCATGTTTAACTTCCTTTCACCTTAAGAGGGCTGACACTCACATCCAAGTCCCCTTGATTCCAGAATAGTCCCCTGCTCAGCAGAGAAGACAACCTCCTTGTCTCTGTATCTGATGGAAGCTGGGCAAATCCATGGGCAGGCAGCAAGGCATAGGAAACACGCAAACATATGCCCACTTCAGGAGAGTGGTTAGACAAGGGAAATGGGAAGCAGGAGACAGAAAAACTTATAAGGTCTTAAAACTGCAGGAGCAAACCAAACAAGACTGTCCCATTTCCTCCAGCTACCAAGAGTTTGGGGGCTTCTAGCCTCATGCTGCTGACACTGAAGCTTAAGCAAGAGCTTGATGCCCGGTGTGTCATGCTGGTGAGCTTATAAACATCAACAGGCCCTGAAACTTGGAATACACAGGGAGTCTGGAGGATGTACACCTACATACCTACTGAGCGGTCAGTACCTCCAGAGCTAGGCTGACAAAAGCCTCTGGATCTTTATCTCGTAGATTCAGGCACTTCAGTTTTTACTTATCACCTACCCTAGACACAAAAGCAGGTCACATAGCTTGAGAAGGTGAATATAACATCACCCATGTACCTGAGCCATGTTTGAAACAACAGTTGTAGACCTCAGTCCTAAATCAGTGCTTCTCTGGAATCCCAGGCAGTTCTCTGAGATTCTACTGAAAAAAAATATTGCTATTTCAAACTAATGGCTAAGAATGGTTTAAACAAAATACAAACCTCTTATGCACACCAGTGATGGTAATGTTACTTCAGAATAGCCAAAACAAATCAAAACAAATATGTCCAAAATTAAGGAAAAAATTATTTTTAGGAAGGGGTGGGGAGGAAGAAGTAGCTAGAATTAGGTGAGGGCTCTTTCATGTCATGTACTCATTTTTTATTATCTGTTCTACATTATATTATAGAGTTCACACAACATCAGAAATGTCCAAGGAACCAGAAATACAGAAATCCTAAACAGTACATTTTGTTGTTTGTTACTTGAGGTTTTGTTTAAATATTTGGTTTTCCTACCATACCATAGCCACATCTTTTAAGTAAATATACAGCCAGGGACAACTGTTGTCAAGCACATTTACAACAGCTTACACATTACTTGTGACACCAGCTTTTCGTTCTAGCATTGCGCGCTTCTTTCCTGCACTAGACCGTAACAGCTCTACTGCACGTCAAGATATCCTTGGAGATTCCTTAGTTCATGGATCATTGACAAGAAGAGACATTACAGACATTCATGTCGGCATAGCTGCCACACATGGGGTCTTAAGCCCACTTGTTAAAAACCCTGCAGCAGCCAGGCTAAAAGGTCACAGGGGATATTAATCTCTATTCTTTGGAGCATAAGCTGACTTGATCCCTATCTGGGGTTAAAAAAGAATTCTTCTCCCAGAACTAAAGCAATGCACAATTGAACAAGATCCAAAGACAGTCTCTATTTTAACATTAAAGCATTATACACACACAAGCATTTCCACAGGCAGATACAGTGACTGTGTGAATGATAGGCAAAGGGGGACAGCTTGCTTAGCAAACTTGTGTGCAACACCACTGAGAATGAATATAGGATGACTGACCCACTTCAGCCCACATTCCTAAACACTACCTCACCACAGAGGTAACAGAGGCAGCAAATGCTCTCCCCTATAGAAGGGGTCTGTAGCAGGGCTCATCCTACTATTTGATCCCGAACATCACTCTGCAAGTGCCAAAACAGAAGGCATCTCTGCTATCTTTACATGTCTTTTTTATGAATGTGTTTTGGCACAATCAGTAACACAACTGCATCCCATTTTCTCCACAAGCACTCAACTCTTGAACAGGATAGATGACTCATTTAATAAGGTGTTACTCTTTTTTGCTTTACTCTCATTGTGTCAATAGTCTCATCAAGCTTTATTTAATGTCTGCTAATCAGACTTTTCTCCAAATCAGATGTTAATTCCTCATGGATAGGGCTATACCATACCTGGATTTTTCTGGACATACGTCTTTCTCTGATCAAAATTTTACCCAGGCAAAACAAAAACGTTCCACAGTTCCCTGAGATTGCTGGACATATGCTCTCACGTCATAGCAGTTCCGCAGTACTGCTGACTGGACAGCTGAACATCTGGAATGGCCTGAACATACGGATGAAGATTGGTGACTAATTCTGTTTCTCATTTTCCGTAAATCAGTCACGCAGCACGATGTCGGGCATCCCAAAATGCAATGTAAGAGACACAACTAATGTTACAAGAGAGAGTCTGTCTGTTAGGCACCATCTCCTGGAATACAGTGCTAAGGTACAACTATACATTTTCCACTTCTACAAGACAAACTCAGAATGATCCTCTGCCACTGCACAACCCCAGAGCAGGTCAATTGTCACACAGAGCAAAGCAAGGAAGTGAATTCCACTTTTTGTATACACCCACTTCCATGTCTAAGCAACAAACTGAAGTTTCTCCAAATTCCTCTTACTGCTTGGAAGCTTTTCCTTGCAATTAACTGAAACCTGCACTTCTCAGGTTAAGGCCATATTGGTTTTGTAAGCCAGCTTTGACCAGTTTCAGCTTCCTCTCCCTCAATTGTATCTTTGCTTCAAATAGTACAATGATCCTATTTTCAGTTTTCTCTTCAAAGTTAGAAGTTGTTAAAATAAAGACATATAACTACATGACAATGCCTTACCTGGAAAAGCATAAACAGCAATACTAACGGGAACACTGTCAGAAGAAGAAAAAGGTGTTTTTTCCCTGCATGACATGCATTTCCTACTAGAAGCCTACAGAAGTCTATTGCTGACTGAAATACAGACTGTATTTTTTCATGTCCTTAATGTATTTAATTTGATTTTTAAGAATAAGTTATTAAAAATGCAATTATTAAAAAATGTAAGTAAGATTTTTCTGCTTTATTATAGATTATTCCTTTTATTTTGGACTTGGGTGCAGAACAACTGGTCTTTATTTCTAATAATTAATTGTCCCTGTTCAGATGCAATCACTGATACTGCTGACAGTTATCAGACATTACGTTTGCATGACAAAACCAACATTTTAATTGAGCACTGTCAGATAAAATACAAACAAACAAAAGGCTTGCCAAGTTCCACAGCCAAATCCATCTCTCCCTGTTAACATGGCTTTGTTTACACATGCAGCTGTGGTCCCATGGACTGGTGTGGAAGCTAACGATCATGACCTCACAGGATCAGAACTCCTGTTAAAAATATGTCTGTAAGTAAGAACGCGTCTCAGTTCCAGCAGAATTGGATTTAAACTACATCTAAACGAATCAAAGAAAAGAAGTGTGCTGCGCCAGTGCGATTTTTTTCCTTTTGCTGTGTTCATCAACAGGGACATGAATGGCTACAACTGCCGCAGTGGCCCTGGGGGGTGCCATTGGAGTGTTCATGCTCTGTGCTTCTTCAAAGCAGCACACACGCCAGATAAAACATACACACACATACTGCAGCCCAGGAAGCCAAGCACCGAGGGATCTCTCAAGTTAACTGCTTTCTGCTGTTTTTTGGCTTCTTTGCACTGAAACTATTTTGCAATAGCAGACGTGAAGTTAATGGGGAAATGTGTATGGAAGTGGGAAGGAGAAGAAGCAGGCATGCAGGCCTCAAATTGTTTTTGTGTGAAATCTTCTGAGAGCTAACTTGAAGCAGAGAGTTACTTTAAATGCAAGTGAAAAAAAAATCATCAAATGAAGTAAAGAAATTCACCACAAATTAAAAATAAACACATAAGAAACCACTAAACAGTTGGTCAGTGTTTTAATTAGAGATTAATTCAGAGATTTAAATTTGAGGTTTTAATTAGTTTGGTAAACCAAACAGAAAGTATCCTGGAGAATGAAATGGCCATTTGCAGAGCCTTTGTACTACAGTTTTCTGAAGAACTAGAAAGAGGAGAATAAGAGACGGTGTGCTATTCCTAAAACTGACTGCAAACCATATCCCTGTCCAGGCACCTCATGCACCAGTTTCAGGCACATCCATATGGCCACATCACCATTCCTTGGGGTAATAAGGTGTTCATTGGCCAGGCTGGATAACATAAGGAAAACAGCTAACACATATGCTGTGGGGCACTCTGGAGAGCCTAACTCAATACACAGACACTTCAGGCAGTGAGAGGCTTGCTAGCTTCTGCTTCATCTTAGCCCTGCTGGACCCAGGCTGGCTCCACACATCCCTATCCTCTCCACCACAGCCTCCAGGAGTTCTGGTATTAGTGCCACATCAAACCCAAGCCCATGTTCAGGTGGGACCAGCCCTGAGGTGATGGATCCTGACAGGATCCTGACAGACTCCTCTGACAGAATGCAGGGCCCAGATACCTGAAGGATTCCGCAGGGCCTGTCCAGAAGTCAACAAAGGGGAACTCGGTGCAAGTCAATAATCCTTCTGGTCCTTTGTGGAGCCACTTGTTTCTCTGTGTATCGTGTGTAAGCACTTCTGGTAGTGCAAACATGCCACCAAAGACTCCCAAGATGGGTCTGTATAGAGCCAGCTCGGGTTCAAAGTGTTTACTAGATCAGGTTCTGTGCCAATAAAGGCAGTTAAACTGCTCCTGCACCCTGGCCCTGGATACAGCACACCCATGCTCCCCCTCATGCCGCAGTTCAGGAGCCCTGACAAACCATAGTCAGCTCCACAAAGGCTCAGTTTGCTGCTGCTACATTCCCAGTCCAGCCAATCTGCAACTCAGATAAACTTTCCATCAATAATTGCAGGTTTAAAGAACTCACACATGTGTTTATAACCCTGACTCATGAGGTCAGAATTTTGGCCTGAATACTTTTCCACTTTTTGAACTCTCCTCTGAACTCCAAAGAATGGGGCTCTTAGGACAAAAAATGTGTATCTCTTAATTAGAATCTTGCTTTTTAGAATTGTTCTAAAGAATAGTATATATTATTTTAAATATACAGCATATTGTTCTTAGTGCTACAAAGATGCTTTTAGTCTTCAGATTTCTCAGCTCATCCTTGAAAGAATGATGGTGTTGTTTTTTTTTTTTACACTTACTTACACAGAAAACCAGCCAAAGGCTTGTTGATGCTTCCTTGTCTTCCATTTAGTTCTCTTTTTTGAGATTGCAATTAGCTCAGGGCAGGATCCATTTCTCTCCATTACCTGCTCAAAAGCCCAGGTCTCCAAGGGAAAAGCACCCTGGAAGCACGCTGCAGCTGCAATGTTCACTTCTGCAGGCTGGCAAGTACCAGGAGCTGCAAGAAGTCTAAGCCTGCCTAGGATGTAGCTGACATAGGGATAGGGGGAAAGGGAAAAAAAAAGAAACCACTCAACAATCTGCAACTACAATAAAAATCAAACATCCCTTGGAAAGAAACCTAGCTTTGTGACATGTGAAACTGTAGTAGGAGTAGACATTTAATATCCACATACAAGGGAGTACTAATGCACTGATGCTTTTAAGATACAGATTTTCAGAGAGGAAAAATAACAGCCTCTAACATACCAATCATAAACACGTATATTTTAAATATGATATTGAGAGAATATCATATATATGAGAGAAACTGCAGTTTTATTCCCCCTCATGGCTGTTGGAGAATACAAGATAAACACTAGAACTGTCATGAGAGAAAATGGAGAGAGAAAAGGGAAAAAGGCCAATACTGACATCATGACAGTACCGTGTGTGTGGAATAGAAATATTGTATCAAATTATTTTGTACCAAAATTATTTTTAAAAAAGTAACACTGTGGCTAGACCACCTACTGCAACAAAACCAACACAGCCTAAGCATGGCTGTAGGACACATGAAACTCGAAAGTATAAAGTCAACTACTCGGAGAAACTTTCCAGGCCTCACTCTGACCACTGCCTCCTCCACAACCATCACCTGGCCTCCGGTCTGCTCTGCCTTCTGCACATCCCTGCCCTCCCCTCTGCTCTGCCACTCCTCCTTCAGCACATCTCTCCCCTTCCATCCATCTATCCACCCAGGTTCCCATGTGCCTCTTTCCTCGTATTCTATCCTCAACCTCCAATGGACTCCTCCATTGGCATCCACGCACCACCCAACCCATCCTGCCCCCGCCGCACCCCCGAGCCGCGGTCTCCCACCCGGGTTTGTCGCGCACCCCCGCACCTCGCCCCGCGCCTCCCTCCGCAGCGCAGAGCCCCCGCAAAACGCCCACCTCCCTCCCGAGCGCCCCGCACCGCCCCGAGCCCACCCCCCACAGCCGGTCCTGCCGCACCGCCCCTCCCTCCAGCCCCTCCCGCCCCGGTGGCGGCACAGGAGCTTTGCCCTCGCTGTTCCGGACAGACGAGCCCCCTCAGCGCCCTCGTTCAGAGCGAGCCTCTCCCTCCCCACAGGGGTCTCCTCCGCAGCACCCATCTCCCCCCCCCTTCGCCGAGGCCGCTGGGGGCTGTAGTTCCCCCGCGGCCTCTCCCGGCAGCCCCCAGGGCTCGGCGGGGGGGCGCGGACTACACTTCCCGGCACGCTCCGCGGAAGCAGGGGGGATTCCCCCCCCACTCCACCCCTCCGCCAGCCTCTACCGCTGCTTCCCCCCCATCCCCGCCGCGCTAAGGGAGGCGGCGGGGTCTGAACCGTCGCCCGCTGCGGGCAGCGCCGCCGTGAGGGTCTGCCCCGCCACCGGGCCCTGCCGTTACCTGGGAGAGCCGGGGGTGCGTGTCCGCGGGCGGGAGCGGCGCGGGGAGGGGGCGCAGCGCTGCTGCTCCGTCAGCCCGGGGCGGGGGGGCCGAGGCGCGGGGGGCGGGCGGGGAAGAGAAGGGGGTGCGCGCGCGCGGCGACGGGCGGTTGCCATGGCGGCAGCGGCGGCGGGCGCGAGGAGGGAGGGGACGCCACCGCCACCGCTCCGGCCTCGGGAGCGTCCGCCGCTCCCGGCCGGCGGAGGGGGCTGCGGGCGCCGCCGCCCAGCCCGCGTTGGGCAGCCCTCGGCAGGGCTCCGCGCTCAGCATCCCAGGCGGAGGCGGGCGGAGAACGTCCCGTTTGCTGCGGGAGCGGCGCAGTGCCTGTGCGGGAAGCAGAGGAGCGAGTGCCAGAGCTAAGCGCCCGGGCGGGGCTGGCTGCCGAGCCCGTGCTCGAGTCGGAGTGGCTGAACACACAGGATCACAGGATGGGCCCAGTTGGAAGGGACCGCAGCGGGGCATCTGGTCCAGCCTCCCTGCTCAAGCAAGGTCATCCTAGAGCACATGGAACAGGATTTTGTCCAGACGGTTCTTGGATATCTCCAGTGAGGGAGACTCCACAGCTTCTCTGTTCTAGTGCGCGGTCTCCCGCACAGTAAAGGAGTTCTTCCTCATGTTCAGGTGGAACTTCCTATGCATCAGTTTCTGCCCGTTGCCTCGTGTCCTAGTGGTTAGCACCACCGAGAAGAGCTCTGACTTCACATTCAGAGTTCATTCCCACTCTGAATGCAGACCTCGTGTGCCTCCACTTCGGCTGAGGGAGCGGCTGGGAAAGGCAGAATGTGCATTTGTCTTGCATGGCCATGCAGAAGGGCACTGGACACCGTCTTTGCTGTAACAGTTTAATTGCTTTTATAGTACAGTAAAAGAACAGATTTGGGGATTTGCCCTTTTCCTGGACCGAAGTGGTACCTGGTGATCACAGGCAGCCTCACAGAGTGGCACCACCTCACAGAGTGGCACCACCCAGTCTGTGCTTTCTGCTAGGGGTCAATGTACCTGGTGTTTCTGAAGTGTGCAGCTCACGGTTATTAGAGCAGCCTAGTCTCCTGCAAGGGGAGCCGTGCAGTTATAAACCTTTCTAAGGATGTAATTTCACAGTTAATGCAAGCCAGCTTATGTCTGTATTGCCACCAAAAAGGGCAATCCTGCATTCCTCTCTGATCATGACCATGCCTTCCTGTTTGTTATTTACACCACAGTAACACTGATGTTGCCATCTGGCAAGGCAAGCCTGGGATCTGATCTGGTGGAGAGGCAGTTATGCCCCTCCAAAAAATTACCCAAGTTCAGCTGGATGAATTTCGTTCATTAGCTGAGCCTGCCGAGCTACCGCAGAGGAAGTCAGAGTAGATGTGGAGGCAGGAACAGCCAACTGAGATCCCAGCGGATCCGAGCTGTGTTTCTATGTGCAGCTGCGCCACTGCAGCGAGTCCTTGCTGCTGAAACTGCCTTGTGACAGCTCGGAGAGTGTCCCAGTGATGATGATCTTGTGAACGCTCCCGAGAGTAGTACGTGATTTCTCCAGAAAATGTCTATTGTAGTTACTTTAAGGTAGCAGCATGAGGTTGTAACTCACAATAAGGTTCTCAGAAATGTTAACTGACAGAAGTGAAAGAGCAGGGATTGAAACTAAAAGCTCAGTATGCCTCTTAAACAATACAGCATGTATGAATGTGTCACTCATGTATCTACAGATCTTACTTCCCTCAAAAGCATGTGGAGATTCTTATGTCTTTGTGACTATTTTAGAACTGGGGCCAAAATCGTGATGAATTCATAACAGCTGCAACTCTGGCTTCCCCCTTTTCCAGATTTCTGCAAACTTGCCTGCCCATGACATCAATTCCTGCTGGTTTTTCACATACCCAAAAGCATAGACGCTGTACAGACCTTGCAGAGTTCAGTGTTTCTTGGGGAGAGCAGATGCTTAACAGCCTGTTCCCAACACTGCCATAACATCCCTTCCCACTAGACTATGTACCTCTTATCACATAAGGCAACACATTAACCGCTTTGTGTGAGGATTGTATCCCCCAGCTAGGAAACTGTGACACAGAAAAGGTTGGTTATTTGGTCATAATCTCTATGTGTTTGCTTGGTGATTTTTTCCCCCCGTCCCTTTTTTTAGTAATGCTTGAGTCGAGCAGGGCTGGTTCCTCATGGCAGAAGGTGCCCATACTACTGCAAACCTCCCTCTGAAAAGCAGTTGCTCAACACCAGAGCAATACCAGTGTCAACCTCGTTAGACACCTCAGAGGGAAATTTTAGTATGCATAGGTCTACACAGTTTGCCAAGGTATGCTAAGTAACTGGGTCAGGAGGAAGAGAACTGTGTCTCCAGGTTCCTAGCCATGCACGTTAGAATAATTCAGGTTGGAGGGGACCTCAGGAGGTCATCTAGTCCAACCAGACAATCAGAAGTTCATAAACCTGTTAATAAGGCAGAGGAATGACAGCTGTGAGCATGAAAATTTCATAGCCTTTCCTGCTGCCGTGGTCAGACTCCATCAAATCTGGCTGGAGTGGTACAAAAAATACTGCTACCCTGACCATCTATTCCACCGCCTTACTGCCTTCACAGTAGTCCCTGGATTATAAAACACTAATGTTTCTAATCTGTTTTATTAAAAAATATGGCATTAAAGTCATGTTTGGGAGCAGTTTAAGCTAATTTGCCGGACCTTGTATTGAAGCAGCTGGACTAGTGCATGCATTGCATTCCACTGACTCTGCTGTGAGGCAGTAATCTCAGGCAAAGAGAAGGTAAGAAATTTCTGAGAGGGGTGTGACACCTTAAGACACTGAAGCTTGTTCTACTGTGAGTATATTCTCATGGCTTACATCTTTTTATTTTTGATAGAGGCTTTAAACCTAGCTCTGGATAAGATGTGATGTTGGTGGGTGTCAGCAACTGTGGTTAGGCAGGATCCAGCCATGGTGGTGTAGGAGAGCATTACTCACAGCCAGACACCAGGGACTTATCGTGCCCCTTTCCAGCAACCTGCAAATCTGCCAGCAGAGTTGATTGTGTGACCTCTCGCTCTGATTTATTCTAGTCAGTTCAATCAGGAGCTGATATAAATTAATGTAATTCCTTTGCCATGAACATTAGGTTTGGTTCAGAAGTGTCTCTTCAGCTAGAGTAATTGCAGACACTGTCAGTGAAGTTTAAAGCTATCCACTCTTAGGGTCTGTGTCAGATTAACAAACTGGTTTCTGAATTGATTTGGTTATCATTACGTAAATTCCAGTGACTTGAGGGCTGGCACAGGCTTTTAGCACAAAGTAACAGAGAGCTTCATTTGTAACCTTCTCCCACACACAAAGTTCTGCAGGAGAAGGTTGAAAACGTGAGAAGTCTATGAATTATGAACTGCCCTTTGCTTTTGTCTTGCCTTCCCCTCGCAATTACATTTAACCAGACTACAGGAATGATTGTGCCTTCATAATAATCTTTAGTGCTCACATGCAAACGTAACTCTTTACCAAAGGTCTTACAGGCTGTGTGTAGAAATGCTGTAATAATGGAAAATGAAAAACAATAGAGAAGCAATAGGGAAAAGAAGGTCCATGTTACATATTCATGGGCATTAACCTTCCAAGAGAAGTTATGCACAAGTCAGTAAAGGCATCAGTAGACTATTAATTTTCATACATACAAAGTAATTGTTCTTCTGCATAGTTATTTTTATGTTATGGTATTTATCAGTGTGACATGTCCACCAATTTCTCTCCTAGGAAATAATCTCAAAGTTTGAACTTGAGAAATTGTGATGGGTTGGCAACACAGAAACATTTAATCACCATCTTTCCCATAATGCACATCTCAAAGTGCTGTGAATTGTTAATAGAGAGAACAGTTTAATAGAAAGCAGTTGATTCTCAAATGGGATTTCAGTTAAGTCAGAAAGTGAGAGTAGGAATGGACAAGGGTGTTTTTATTTATCTGGTCAATGTAGACATCTGTCTTGTAGGTTCTGCCTCTGAGTTAGCTTTCCTCTTAAGTGAGAGAGAGTGATACTTTGAGGATACAGTTCCTGTTTTGACCAACATGGACTGTACCCTGAATGTTTTTTTCCAGTGCTTTTAGCCAGCTTGGCTGATCAGCATAAATATAAGTGTTTGCACTGTAGATGCCTAAAGGTAGGTGAGAGGAATCCTACCTAATATGTTTGTTGTATTGTTAGAGCCATAGCAAAGGAAAGCTGTCACGGCAGCTTTGAGTTGGTTGATTAAAATGACAAGGAACAAGCCAGTGTCACATTAATGGAAGACACAGGTGGAAGAGAAGACAGATCTTTGAAAGGGGTTGGAGCAAACTGAGAGTACACTGAAAAAAAAAACCCCACCTGTTCTGCTTTGAGTCTGCAGACAGAAATTAGAAGAATTAACAGGAACTAGGATATCGTGTTTCTTTTCTGTGTATACTCAACGTGCAAAAGCATTTTGCATATGTTAAACACTTTGGAGAAGAAATAAGAAAGTAGCTTACAGTAGTCCAAACAAAGAGAGAGGAAGATGTGGACAGAAACATCGGAGAAAGTAGAGTCAGGCCCAGGGAGCTGTGTGTCAGCAACTGCTAAGTGAAAACCTGGACATGGAAAGAAAGTTTGTTCAGAGAATCTCAGTCCTGTGGCAGAGCACTAGACGGTATCAAGTGACAAAGTTCCCTTAATCTGTCTGCTGGAGTTGACAACTGAGAGAAAACCTCTCGTGATGTGCTTTTGTTTGGCAACATAACTCTTTCAGGGTACAGTGTGAATTTTAAGCTGTTTCTCTAAAGATGTGACACTTCTGGAGTTGCACACTATCTGTCCCATTGCAATAATTTTGAACTTCACTGGCCAGTTTCTACTGCATTTGTAAAAGGATGGTGGTCTAACCGAGTTCCTTCTAGTTTTGTAGTAAGTAGCACAGTAGAAAAAATGGACACAGCTGGTGGCTCTGCTGAGCACAAGGCAAGCTGCCCAGTCTGCCTGTGTGAAATGACCAACAGCTCTCCGTTTAGGGCTACCTGCAGTACCTACTTCTGTGCACAGTTACAATACCATGTATGATCCATAGGCAGCCTTATTGAAGGGATGAGGGCTAAGTGGAAATGTAGACAAAACCATAGGATACTGGGCTTTGATAGTTTGAACCAGTTACATCAGTTGAGCCTGTTAACTCAGGCATGGCCATTAATTTTAAGTCATGCTGGTATATATTGTTCTCATTCTCCTGTAGATATTTTTTTGACTTAACAGTGGCAGTTGCAAATAAGAGAGCTGTTGGGCAGCTTTTTGCACACACTGTTTAGATGTCCAAACCACTAGAATAAACAAAGCGCAGTCTAACACATATTAATGGTTTGCCCAGGATTTTTGATTTCTTAGACATGTTAGTTCCAGTTCTGCAGTGTAAGATACTAGAAAATAAATTCGTATTAACAATCTACTCCTGCAAACATATTCATCCAGGACAGAAAAAAGACACATTTAAAGAGCATTCCGTAACATATTGGTAGTAATTCCAGGGCTATCTGAAATAGCCTTTTTAATAGTGCTGTGATAATTGCAATGAGGGTGGTTACATTGGAGAAAGATGTACTGAAAATTTGTGTTCTGGTGTGTGCCTAAGTATTGGGATTTTGCAGGGCAAGAGGTAAGCCATGCATCTGCATTGAAAGAACAACTTCACAGCCTCTGCCATTTATCAGTACCTTCTTAAATCCCTATCACTGAAGATGTACAAAGTTCTGAATAGGTAGGAGCAAAGTAGTATATGGCAAGATGTAATTACAGATCAAAGTTCCTAACTGAAAACTTAAAAATGTTTGAGGAGAGCAAGAAAGTTAAATATATGCTGGTGATCACTGTGAGGAATCTCTTTTCCCTTTCTGGTCCCCTAACATGATTACTACAAGGAACCAGCAGTGGTTTCCATGTGAACAACTTAATCTGGTTTGTATTTTGAGAGTAAAATTGGGAATCTTTTTTTAACTTCAAAATTTGGACTGGAATTGAACAATGTGGATTTTGTTAATGTTGTTCATTTATCTAATAAATGAGAAACATGATTGTGTCAGTAGAGGATCAGTGGCACAAAGAACAGTATCTCATAAAAGCACAGACATTGGTATCACAGCTTCAGTTAAACATGTTTTAACCTATTATAACATCCCATTCACATTCTCAGGGGGAATATTCACTGCTTACATTTAAACATCTGACTTAGATGCCTAAATTGGGAGGCTTCTCTCCCTAGATGCCTTGCATAGTTGAAGGAATGAGAGAGGCTCCTCCAGAGAGCAGTTCAGACTGTTAGTTAGGCTCCTGCTCTGAATTATCACCTAGAGGAGCCTCTTCAACTTTGAATGCCAGTCTGTGCTATTCTTTGCATCTTTTTGTTGGCAGCTAAACTGACTTAACTGGTCTGCACCCCTCAGCACTCATTCTTGCCTTCTACTTTATGTGTCACTCTGTTGCTTGTGCGCATACAGCTGTTGATGGGGTGGCCCTGCCAACTAGGTTGGTGAAATCATCTGGGTTAAAGGAACCCTGTAAAAGAAGGTGTAACATTTAACCTAGGTCATGTCTCTGATTTTGTTTACTGCATGACCTTGTATACAAGTTAGGCATGTCTGAGGAAGGGATGAGCTTCAGCAAGGCACAGAAATGCATTTTTGAACTTAGGGACCTATTTGCCTAGTGTGCCACCAAGAAAATGATATGTTTAGCTTTAGGATGTAAATTAGGGAGACTGAGTCTTGTATCTAAGCATCATTCTGTTCAAACACAAGATTTTTATACCATTATAGATTCACAAATGTCATAGAAGTTTATTATGATTTACATAATTGTAAGAAAGATATAGTCTAGCCATGTATCTCTGCTACCCATGTAAAAAATGGCCATAATGTAAGTGAAATTATTTATGGTATTTACAAATGTACCATGAAAAGATATGCTAAACTTTATAAATAAGCCTAGGAGCGTGGTGTTGCCACTAACATAGAGCAGCTGCAGTAAAGTTTGAGTAGTTTAAGGAGTTGCCCACCAATCAGCTAAGGGCTGCTAATGTTTCAACAGATGTGCTAGCTGCAACGTAGCTAACTTTAATGGTTTACAGTGCAGGCACCTGCTCGTAAGCTGGTTATCTTCAATTCAATTCAAAATCAAATGAAAAATCTGGTAATGCCTTCTGGATGTTTCATATGACTTGTAAGAGATACTCATATTAGATATAAAATACCTACGTTTGGCCAGCTGAATCCCACCTCCAGGCTGCGTGGCTGCTCCTTGTACACAGAGCACTGCTGGTTACAACAAGTGACATTCAGTTGTGTGCTAACCTCTAAAATCACCCAGGCTCAGCTGTTAATATGTCACTAAAGCTTCATTTTCTGATTATTAAACATCATTCCAGTTCAGAGAGACTTGATGCCATTGGTGACCACCACCAGGACACTTTTCCAATCCCTGGCAGTTGAGGTATTTCATGTTGTTACAGAATTAACTGTCCTGTTATAAAACAGTATTCTTTTAAAACAAGCATATATTAGGAACTCTAGCCACAAACCCAGTGAGGTGAGAGAACTATTAGTAGTTTTTAATAGTTACTAAGTTTTGCATGGCATCTTATGCTGCTTTTTAAAGTTCAGTAGTCATCAGGTAGGCATCTTAATAACCTGTGAAGAGATTGTTTAATTATGTTTGTCTGTGACCTTCCGTAGCTTGACCTACCTAATTGCTTCTTTTAGCTGAAGTACTCACCTCTTTCTGGTCCTTCTCCATGAAAGTAAGAATGAAAACATTCCTAAAGAATCAAGTAAGGAAGAAGCTAAAATCCACAAGGAAGCACAGCTGAATCTTAACTAAATATGCTAAACTGGAGTTAAATCTGATGTTGTCTTCCTGTGTGCATTCCCTCATTCAAATAATTTTTCATATCACCTTAAAAGAAAAAAAAAAAAAGGAGAGGGGAAGGATTGCATTTAATTTTCACGTTCAATGCATTTTTAAATGTAATTAAGTTAGAAATGAGCCTGTTGACATTTAACCCCAGTAGACAGCTAAGCCTCACACAGCTACTCACTCACTCCTTGTCCAGTGGGTTGGGAGAATCAGAAGGATAAAAGTGAGAAAACTCATGGCTGAAATAAAGACAGTTTAATAGGTAATGCAAAAGCCGCACAAGCAAGCAAAGAAAATGAAAGAATTCATTCACAACTTCCCACAGGCAGGCAGGTGTTTAGCCCTCTCCCAGGAATGCCAGGTTCCATCACACTTAATGATTACTTAGGAAGATAAACATCATCCCTCTGAACATTCCCCATTCCTCCTTCTTTCCTCAGCTTTAAAAGCTGAGCATGACACCACATGGTATGGGATAACCTGTTGGTCAACTGGTGTTAGCTATGTCCCCTCCCAGTTCCACGTGCACCCCCAGCCCAGTCGCTGGCAGGGGTGGTGTGAGAGGCAGAAGAGGGCTGTGTAAGCCCTGCTTGGCAGTAACGAAAACATCCCTGTGTTACTACTGTTTCTAGCACAAATCCAAAATCCTGCTCCATACAGCTACTGTGAAGAAAATTAACTTTATGCCAGCCAAAATCAGTACAGAGCTTTAACTCTTCACATTCTTTTACAGTGGGTGTTGAGGGTACTTGTGCATAAGAAGATATACGATATAAGATTGAGGTTTCCATAATTACAGGTTAGAAAAGAAGAACAAAGGTTGTTAAAAAAGCTGTTCCAAGAGCACAGGAGAATAATATTCTACAGATTTCTCAGGATGGGGAAGGTGATCCTGTGCTGTTTCTCCTTATCTCCTTTACCATTTTTATTCTGGGTTTCTGTTTTGCTGATATACCAAAAAATCCCCTTCCTACTGAGACAGTATTTGGGACCTTTCTACCTGATAAAAGCAGTCTCCAGCACCACTGTTCAGCGCAGTGCTGGCTGATATGGGCAGACAGCCTGCGATGTTATTTGCAAGTGTGTATCCACACTCCAAAGTGTGTATCCACAGAAGAGAGGAAGCAGTTTTCCACCCCAAGGCTTAGTGACGCATGCTGACTCACACCCCGGATGCTTAGGGCTACTACAGATTGCTCTGTCCACGCCACCTAGCCCTGTATCCTGGACCTCACATTCATGTACCTTGTAGTGTCCCTCTGCACTTGCAAGAGTGCAGAGCCTCCAGGAATAGTGTTGAAAGACAACATGGGTCTGAGAGAACTAAATATAATGTTCTTGGCCTTGCTGTTTGGGGGGAATCCCAAGAGTGAACTATTCAAGATCCATGCCTTATCCTGACTGCATAGGATGTACCTGAACAGGTCCCCAAGGACAGAGCTCACAAATTAAACAGAGGGGACAGCTGGGTGCTCAGACTTCCTCCCATGACCTCAGTGTGGGAAATAGTGTAGACATAAAGTGCCTAGTTCTAGTCCTATGGGGGGGCTGAGCACAATATAAACACACAGATTCATGCAGATGAGATGAACACATGTTTTTGCATACAGACTATGAAAACAGAAGTGGTTGATACTATACATCAGAAGCACCTTATTCTTTCATACATACTGCCGAAATAAAGCCACTTATATTCCTAGCTAGTAGCTCTACCTGCAACTCAGCAGAGCTTTGGCTGGGTCTTAGATCTAAAAACAGAATTTTCCTTCCTGAGATCTTTATACTTCAGTGATATTCTTAGTAGCAATGCGATGCAAAAGTGGAATAGATGATATTAATTGTTTTCTAGGAGCTTTCTATCCACTGCATAGGAAACATTCATTGCATTCTCCATCACACCATATGGCATCTAAATATAATGTGATAAAATTACTAATGCAGGGCAGTAAATAACATTATGATTATGTGTTATGGGTGCCACTTCATATGTGCACAACAAGTAATTATAGTTGGAATGCGTAATGAAGATTTGAGTGTTATATCTGGAAATATATTAGAAAGGACAACATTTGTCATTAAGGATGGTAATTGTCTCATCTGACTTTGCGGATTCAGTAAGTAGGTGTCCATACCAAGGCAGTCATCTGTGACTGCATCTGTGATCAGCAGAGAGAGGAACAGGGACTTAAGATGAATGGCCCCTCCTCTCTCAAACAGATATTTTCAGAGGAGCACATCTCAAAATCTCACGCAGACAGAAAATCTTCAACAACATCTTCCATGCAGGAGAAAGAGAACACATCCAGGAAGACCTGGTCACACATTGTAACCTTTCTCGGATGAATCTCCAAGTTTATTCTCTGCCTCAGTGAACGATCATCAGTAGTGAAACTTATGATTACATTTATTTAAGCCATTTTTCACATGTTCCAGTAATAAAGTTTCACCATGTCTCTAGGCAATCTCTACCAATGCTTACTTTTCCTTAATACTGGACAGTTACTGAGTGGTTTAATGTCAATCTGCTTTGCTGCAACTTACCCCAATTTCTTCTTGTTCTAATAGACACAAATTTATTTCATCCTTCTTTGCAAGTACTTTTCACATATTTAAAGATTCCTCTGCCCCCAGTTTTCTCTGTTCTTGACATCATTTATGTCTTGACACTGAACTAAAGTACTAGTAAAGTGGTACTAGTAGGATTTATGTAGAGTTCACTTCCCTCACCTACCCCTTCAAGGGCCACAGTAACCTCGGTGGTCCACTGACTCCATGATGGCAAGGATATGTCTTGCTCTCCCCCGTCTAATTTCAAGTGAGCATTCCCAACTCATTTTGTCCTTCCTGGAGAGGGTTAAGTTTGATTGTTTCTGTCACTCTTTTATGGATACTAACTGGTTCACAGCTTTCGAATACATGATATCCACATTCAATTGTAATAGTCTGGGGGCTCATTAGCCAATTTTTACAAGTGTAATGTAGTTTTTTTACTCATATCTGCATTTTTTTCTTTGCTTGCCAATTTCATTGTCATTCTATGCTTTCTTATTTCTTCACAGTGATAACTTCATAATTTCTGCCAAGTGTTAAACAGAAATCCAGCCTTTTTTTTTTTTTTTTTTTGAATGTACTGAAATATGTTTAAGGATCTTGTGGTTATGCTTAACACAGAACACTTCACAGAACTATACATTATACCACAAAATTGTTCTTAACATGCTAATCTGAAACATATTTGTCTTTAGATTAGTTCATAAAGAGAGAGGAAAGAAGATATTTAGCTCCAGACAGCACTTGCAATAGAAATCAGTTATTTCTGTACAGTATCTTTCTTTGAAATATCACTAAATGATTTCCAGAGAGAGGAAGAATGTAATTTAATGATCACTTGCACAGCTCAAAAACCTTTCATCAGAGCATCTCAAAGCATTTCAGACAAGCCTGAAAGCTTGTCTGTTTTTCCCCAGCTATTTCAGTTGGCCTAATAAAAGATACTGTGTCTTCCTACACACCTTGTATTGTTTAGCACTCAAAGCATTATCATACTTGTTTTACAGATAACTGAAAGGGGCACAAAGAATCCACGTAGTTTTATTTCTTCAGTGAATCTGAGATGAACTCTGTGGGGTCCCATTTTCACTGAGTCTCCTGGAATTGCAGAGTACATGATCTCAGATTACAGGCAGACATGAAGCAAAATCTTCATCCCACTGACATCAGTGGCAAAATTCCCATTGATCTGAATAAGGCTGAAATTGTGTCCTAGCTTTTCTAGCTGCTGCCTGCCAAAATCGACTTCAGACCTGTGCATCCTTCCTGTCTTCTGCATCACCGTTAGTAATGAAGGTTCTGCGGTCCATGCGCTGTATCTGCCATTTCACTCTCAGTAAGTGATCAAGGCAAATATAAATGAGGAATGAGAGACCCCAGCAACAGGAGGAGGTCTGCACAGTGAGTGTGTGGTGTGTGGTTAGCAGTCTCCTTGCAGTCACTGCAGATAGATGCATCTGCCTGCACGTACTCTGTGCTGACAAAAGGAGCCATACATGAAGAGCCATTTGGATCGGCTGTCCTTGCTCATGAGTGTCCCAGGTTGCAAGTGTGCAACCACAAAGACACCACCACAAAGACTATGTCAGGTCTCTACTGTCATGTCTGACCTCTTTAATTAAAGGACAGTCTAACCATTTTAAAACAATCTAGCAAGTCTCTTCCAACTTCATTTTTACTTAGTTAATGCTGTGGATTTGGGCATGCAGCACCAGATGCACCCAAAGAAATTGTTGTCTTAAGGAATTAGAGTCTTAAAAGAATGATCAATAAGTCTTTTTACTATAATATCCATGGAGTATGCACTTTCATCAGAAGCCATATTTTACCACAGAAATATAAGCACTTTAAAATACAGATTACAGAAAGGAACACAAAGGGAGAAAATGCCATGTATGGATGTCTGCTTCTGCTGTTGAGGATAGCTGAATGAAAGAAAGAGGTGCTGATGAGAGAAAGAGTATGTGTTCATTGTCACTCCCTGTACTGTCAATTTGTCCCTTGCTGCATGGGTCTTCTCAAGCTTGATGGGGGTGCAGCCATCCAGTTTTGCTTATTTTCTAGCAAAATGCTCACTAAATCCTCTCGCTGTTGTGCTAGACTGAGAACAGAAAGCTTTTGCACATCTGGCATTTGTTATCTTCAGCTGCTTTTCCTCTTTCATAGGTATTTCGAGCAATGGATAAGCTAGAGGAAAGTTGCTGTGTTTTTCATGCCACCAGTTTCCATTTGAAGGTAAAGAACACCAAACAGACGAGGTCTGAGAGTAAATTCTAGTCTCATAGAAACATTCTCATTTCTTTTTGGCTAAATTAAGTGTTGGTCTTTCTATGTACATCTTGTATTACAAGCCACTCGCAAATCTTTATATCTGATCATTCTTTCATTGTGTTGGAAAACAATATGAGGGAGTTTCTTTCCATACTAGATCTTTGTGGGTAACTTGCTAGTAAACTAATTTTACATGACTCAGATTTAAATAATAAAAAGGCTTAACTCCAGTCTGAGAAGAGTTTATTGTCTACAACTGTAGCCTAGAGACAAACTCCAGCACCTTTGGGACTCAGCTGAGGCAGCAATTAGGCAGCATTTTATTGTGATGCAGTGAGTGCGCAAAAGATGAAGCTGGACTACTCTCAAGAGCTTAGAAACAAAATTGGCTTCCTGGAGAGAGAACATAAGAAATCTGGCAACCTAAAAATATTTAAAGAGCTTAGGGCTCCCAGGGGAGAATTTCAAGCTATTGAAGTGGAAAAGACTAAGCATTTGCTAAGATTGAAAAAAAAAAAGGGGGGGGGGGGGTTCATGAAAAATGACAAAGTGGGGTTTTTTTTACTGTAGCATGTTTCAAAGGGGAAAATATAATAAACCTGAAATCAATCAGTAGCACAGACTTCAATGCAGTGTTCCAAATCAAACAGCCCTGTCTTGAAAACAGGAGTCAAAAGAGAATTTTTTTTCATTTCAGAATTGTAAGGGATTGAGGCCAAGAAACCATTAAATGAGGTGAAAGGTCTAGGCTAGAGGGCATCTTGAGCAAGTCTAATGAAGTCATGGTTGCTTCAGCAGCCACGTTCCCAAAGGGTTTTGCTGTGTCTGTCACTGTGTTTCTCTGTTCCTCTGCATCTGGCTTCCTGGCCTCTGCAGTTACGTGCCAGAATGTGCCCCACCAGGCACCCTAAGAAGCTCCCTTCCAGCAGCCCCATAATATGTAACATCCCTGTGTCAAAACTAAGATGTACAAAATGTGATTGATCTTGCCCATCATTTGGTGTGTGTCGTACAGGCATTTACCTGTGAGCTAGTCATGCTTGACTCCATATATTGTCAGCAGGGAGAAGCAGGAGCTCATGAGACACAATTTAGCTCAACTGAGCGTAAATTTCTATCAAAAGTGTCTGTTTCTCTCTGACTTAAAACGGCATCCTAGGGTGACTAACTCCCAAGTGGACACCTACCATTTAAACCTCTGCATTTGTTCAATGAACTCTACCCACATAACTGGCACTGCCCCAGTGCACACTACATATCAGAGGTTTCTCTGCTGTGTTCAGGCCCTGCCTTCACGCAACCTGTATCTAGGACTAAGATGAGTTGGCTGGAACAGTTTAGCTTATGTCCCAACAGTAATAAGAGGGCTAGCGGATGTAGAGTGTTTACCTTAGTGGAGCCTCTTCCCTTTCTTGCCACTGTTCCTCTGCATTATGCTGACAGCCCTGTCTACATCACTGCTCCAGCCAGGTTTTGGGGCTGAGGGGCAGCTGTAAGGTAAGAAGGGAGGGGTTGGATGGGGGACACCGCAGAATGGAAATGAAGGAGGCTGGTGGAGGGAAGGAAGCAACATGGGGAAGGGCCACGATGCTCTATATGCAAAGTAATACCCCAATCTGTCTCTTGGGCATTCCCAGGGCAGTGCAGGTTGCAGTCCTGAGCTCTGCATGTGTAAAGCAATTAAGGGATAGATCACCCACGATCTCCACCTGGGTCCTGGAGCAAGAGCACCTGGGGCTGTACTGCAGGTAGAGAGAGCATGCTGCATGTTATGGCTCTGGCATGAAATAAACCCTACCACACACATCCTAACTGCATCTGGTACTACTGCCCTGCCTCAGCCACCTATTCCCGTGATTTCATATGTCAGAGGCAAACCCATCAAATGACAAAAGAAACCCCAAAAGATTTCTGAAGGATTCCTGCCCCAAGGGCAGAGCCAAGTGACTTATCAAAAAGGAAAGTCTTGCTCTGCTCTTCTGCACCTGAGAAAACCTCATGTGTACAAACTTTTGATGTCTCTGTTGACTGACAAAACTAAACTGGCAGGCATAACTATGGACTGATTTTTAAATAGTCCCCTGAGGATTACCCATTCTGTGCTGAAGGTACTCAGTTCCTTCTCATAGTTCTGAGGCATTCCTTTAATGTATTTAATGTCATAGGCTTTCCATATGGTTGTTGTGTTGCTAGTTTGGAAGTTTTATGATCTCTAGCTGCGATTTGCAGAACAGACAAGGTTTGTTGCTCTTATCACTGATGCATCAGTCTAAAGGCCTGGTGTGAGTGAGCTGCCCAGTACAGAAGGCTTTGTTGAGCCCTAAACACAGTGTTGTACATATTGTAAAGCCATCCTGCTCACCCTGCTCTTGGTTGTTGGTAAATTTCCCAGAATTCATGTCTTTTGTGTGCCAGAAATTAGGGTTACAATAAACATCAGGGAAAAGGACAGCATTATCTTCTCTGAAATGCACCAGCATAGCAGCAAATTTCTGGACACACCATTCATAGACCAGGAAGCAAAGCACTGGCTGGTGTGCAAATGTAACAGCAAACACAGCATTCCCTGGAGAGGGGCTGAGCTGTAATGTGCAGAGACAATATGGGGCAGTTCTGGATGAACAGAGGACATGCGTATCTCAGCGTGCTGCAGACAGCTGTGGCTCTGGTATTGCATGGTGCAAGGCCAGATATATATTTAAGGCATTTCCTGCTTCATCACTGTCTGCTAGGAACACGATACACTTTCTCTGTATGCCCAGAAGACCTAGAGAGGGGGAATCGCACCCTATGCCCAGGACCTGTGTGGAAGGGTTCCATGGTCACTGCTGTGTCAGTGATGAGTATCAGTGCACACTGCATGGCACCCCACAATGCTGAAGAGGAGACAGTGCTGAGGACCTGCTCAAATACACCTATCCCAGACCTCACCTGCTTTGTGCTGGAGATCCTGTCACTTTGCTGAAGTGATGTAGAGGAGAAAAAACGTGATGGAGGTCAAGTTCAGCAATACACGGCAATACACAGTCTGGACTATGAAGGGAGGTGGGTATACCTTAAATGAGTTTTGTTGTTCACAGCGGCGATCTGCAGCCTCAGACTCAGGGCCTTACGGTAGGAATTCAGAGCCTGTATCCTTCTACAGTACACCCTTTGTTGCTAGATGAGCATTCACAGACAAAGCACATTTTGCAGCAAGACTTGAAAGAAGCAGGTATAATCCATTGTCATATTGCTAGGTGACAAGAAAGTAAATGTTTTTATGCCTACCAAGGTGTGACTAGCTTGTCAGTTATGTAACCCACTTGTTCATGCTGTTGTCATGATCAAAAGACCTTACACAGCTTCTTGGCCCTTGGAAGTCCTAAAGGTTTGGGCTACATTGCACTAACATGATGCATACCTATAGAAAGGTTGGAGCATTTTCTATGAACTTTTCTTGTGGCCATAATTTGCTGTTCTTAGATTAGATTCTCAAATCTGCAATGTGCAGAGATTTAAAAACAAACAGACTCTTTTGAAAGTCTTTTTTTAACTTTATAATTGCATACTTAATGAACAGTTCACCCAAAACAGAGTTTATTTTATAGTAGAGTTGTGGTAGGGGATCAGATGTTTAAAGTGTCAGGTCAGAACAGATTAGTTTAGGACACACATCACACACTTTAGAAACACCCGTAGCACTTTGTACTCTTGTTGAGATGTGCTGTATCATCTCAAAGTGTTCTATGAACAAGTAGTTGTGCCTCTGCCATAAGAGATATCAGTATTACTCCCATTATGGACAGGAAAAGGGAAGACAAAAGGAACATGGATTTGTCTCTTGTCAGTGGCAGAGCTGGGATTGGATTCACTTGTCCTGATTTTTTGCTCTAAGCACCAGCGTTGTTTCTCAGGTGTTATCTCACTGGTGAACAGTGAGGCAGGAAGCAGAGCAAAGCCTTATGAGGCAAATGTTCATCTCAAAGTAGATTAATGCTAATGGAACTTGAGTAGCTGCTTGGAAATTACTACAGGTTGACACTTCGGTAATGTCAGGAAGACCAAGATCATTTTGGTGAGGAAAGAGGTCCTCAGGGCAAAGCTCACACAAACTAAAACCAGACTACAGGTGGAAGACTAACTTCTGATTTTGTTTTCTGTTTATTTGTTCTTTGTGGTATAACTGAGTTTGATAAATGGCATTACTTTCCTTGGTTTACAGTTATTTTATTTTGTACTTGGAAATCTCAGCTCAAGGAACCTGTTGTTCACTAGGTACCTGAACACACAGTTTATGGCCCAAGGCCCTGTGACCTTCCTGAGCAGCAGGGGAAATAAAGCTAGGCACAGAGACTTGCCTCAAGATGCAGAAATGAGATGGCACTGCATGAAATACAGCCCAGGGCTCTGGATCCTCACATGCCATCTGTGTCACTGTAGACATTGACTCACTTTTAGAGTTGTAGGTTCCAGGATGTGGAGTAGAAGGAGAAGAAACCAAGTAAGATCCCTTCCCAGGCAGAGAAGAGCCCAGATGAAGTCCTTTGAGTGCTGCTCTTGTGGGGAATGCTTTTTTAGCTTCTGTCTTGAGCATGAGCGACTTCCTTGAAACATCCCTCTCTGCCGTTCTTCTCATCCTCTGCTACCTTCACTCCTGGGCAGAGGCCGATGCTGTCTGGACGTGCGTTGTGGCAATGAGCTTCTCTCTTGGATGGAGGACTGCATGCTGCCTTTGGAGAAAGAGAGGGCCACGACTGTTGCACTCAGAAGAACTGGAATAGCTGTTTACCCACAGCAAGAAAATGTTTTTTTGGGGGCAAAAGAGAGCTGTAATGTTTTCCTGTTACAGTAGTTGGCAGCATTTCTCTATAGCCCAAACAGTTATTTCTTAATGGGATCTTTACTCATAGCTGTAAGTTTACTAGCAGGAGAGATATATATGAACAATTCTGGAATTCAAACACAATATACTGACAGACGGGGTTAAACCCTGAGAGCCTATCAGGACCAAGTGAAGGAATAGCAGAGTGGGAACGAGGACCAGGAGGCTGAACTGAGGGGATACTGGTGGCTATGTGCAGAGAAGTGTTGCATGTACAGTGATTTTCAAAGCATAGGCTATTTGGAATATATACAGTAAGGACTTGCATCTTTTTATGGGTTCATTCAGATATTTTGACTTACCAAATTTTAGTGATGGCATGGGAAAATGGGTTAGCTAAGAAAACTGCTCTTGGAGGCTGAGGTAGCTGAGTGAGCTGATCTAAGAAATGGAGGTGCATTTCATAGAAATAAATAAGAAAGTTTGATAGCAACTCAGCTCTCCTTCAGAACTGATTGTAAACCATCCCAATGACCCTGGTTTTCCTCTCCCATTATCATCTTTAACCTCCTTTGCTTTAGGGGAGTGTTAGTGGAAAGGCTTCTGAGGCTTAACCCTGGCAGAACTTGTCTTACCATGTACCTTCATTTTACAGGGGCCACACAAACCTGACTCACGAGGGAAGAATGAGCTTTTGCTTCAGGGAATGCCAGGGGGCCTCTTGTTCAGGTGGTTGCCAGTGTTTGCCTGATTTCCCTAGTCAGTTGTGAGCACTAGGTCCTTTTCTGCATATCTCCACACACACCTGCAGCGCTGCCACTTCACAAGATGATCTTCCCCAAGCCAGGCACCTACCAAATACACTCTCCCATCAGGAACGGCCATCAGCCATAAACAACAAAAGAAGACACTTGATTTTGGACATAATTTTGTTCCTTGGAGAGAATGTTGCCCATGTTGTGGCACTGGTGGCTGACGCAGCCAGGGTATAAGCTGCTGTTGTAACTATAGCCATGGTGTAGTAGGTGTTAAATCTAGTGCATGTGTTGCACTGAACACATTTGCGGGCTGGGTGCATAGCTGGATGGTAAACCAGTAAACACCTGAGGCCTAAATACCACAGGAAAACCCCTCACTTGCATGTATATCAGATGTGTTTTCCTCATGGCACCATTCTTTAACATACGGTTTTTTTCTCTGTGTTCAAAGGAGCAGAGGAATGTTTGCATCCCATCCCAAGGCAGTGGCCTGGCCCAACCTCCCACAGCATTTGGGGCAGTTTGCCGGGCACTGCAGAAGCCCACTGTGGTGCACAGCCCTCTGACTCCTGGTGGCTCAGCCCACACTGCTGGCAGAAAGGCCAGTCTTGCACTTTCCAGCTTGGCACCCCTGACCATCTCCTTGTGCCAGCCCCAGTGCCCACCCAACCATTCGACCAGCCAATTCAGCAAACTGAGCTGACTGAAAATTAATCCTACCAAAAGGGAAAAAAAGCAGGAGGGGAGGATTGTATCGAGACCAATCAGCCCCTGCCGCCACAGACCCTACAGCCAAAGGAGCACAAGAGTCAGCGGAGGGAGAGAGCTGCCTTTTGGCAGGAGCCCAGCTGTAGGTCAGCTTAGGCCAGTTGTGAAAGCACACAGCCCCTGAGCTGCTGAGAGAGCCGATGTGCTCACCGACGAATTTCGCCATGGTGAGCTTCACTGCTGGTGTTTGTGTTAGGGAGTCTGTAACCTCCTTAATGGATCCATCTACTTCCGCAATTCATGTCTGAGACCTTGAAGATTTAATGCCTATTTCCCTGAGCAAGAAAGGAGCAGATTCATACTGCTCGTGCACTGCGAATGGCCGGCAAGGGTGATTTTGCTTTATCCCAGGAGAGGAAGTGCCTCAGGGCAGGGCTCTGTCTTGTTCTTTTTCGAAGTGGGAGGCATAAATAGTTAATAGAAGAACAAAAGAGGACAGCTATGCCACGGTTTACACCAGGGAAAGTGAGAGCACAAATTAACCTTATGACTTGCCTTTTGAAGAACCACATGAAGTTTTGGACGTTTTTTCCAGCAGTGTTGCAGCAGTAGTGGTGTGAGGCTATAAGCATGGCAGAATTTATAGGAAGAGATAAGGTCTTTTACTAGACCAGCTGCCCACATTGTAGAAAGCAGACACATAAGCTCTTCTTTAGGCTTGTTTTAGATTTGAAGAACTTGTGTCTCTGAAAGCATGTTTGCCTAGGAAATAGATTGGTCTAATAAATGTCTTTTCCTCTGGTCTTGCCCCTCTGATGATTTAAGGGCACTCCTGATGCAAAAGTTTCAGCTTTTTGAAAAGGAAGCTATTTCCAGCTGGACATCCTATTCCTTATGCTGGAAATTAAGCTCTCACCCTTGAAATGTTAACTCGTACACCCACGTTTTTAAAGGCACATCAGAGGAGGAGAGCAGCACAGCCAAATACACAGGGAATTAATTCTTCTCCCTTCTCTCCCCCCTGCCAGGCCCAGCCACACGCCATCTAGTGAAGTAACAAAGAATGCTGCCAGACATATCGTGCACATGTAGGCTACATTTATCATATTAAACCATGAAACAATGCCTACTGGAGAGAGCAGGCTTTTTTTTTTTTTCAATTCAAGTTACTTGTTTTAAGATAGCTACCCTAAGGAAAGGGCCTTTCCCAGCCTTTGCTGTTATGTAAACTGGGGTATTTATCAACCACACCTGTGATGGGATTGATGTAAGCAAAAGACAAAATTTACAGAAAAATTGCTTAATACGTGTTCAGTAATCTTGAAGGGCCCTGTAAGGTAACTGTTGGCTAAAATACTTCCTGGCTTAAAGGTAGATGCTGTTTCAAAACTAACCTAATCACTGTAACTTCGGCACAGAGTGAACTGGACTCCTTGCCCCTTGAAAGCCAGACTCCTCCCGTTGATGCAGCTGCAGCCTTCGCTGAGGAGCTGAGGAATCCCTGTGTCCTTCCTGCTTCGGGCTGTCGTGCTGTAACTGCAGCCAGTGCTACAGGAAGCAATGCTGAGCACACACCCTCCCTTTGTGCTTTAGGAACCTTACAAAGGCAGCAAACACTTGTCTTTTGTCAGCAGTTAAAGCACAAAGTGTAAGACACAGAAGATTTATAGGTTTAACATCCCTGTACTGCGTGCTTGCATCTATCCTCTCTCAGATCCCATTTACTTTAATAGGGAAGTTTCTGCTAAAGCCCGGTATGATGTTTAAAATATTTACCCCATAGAGAGCAGATAATCTGGGAAGTAACAAGGTGCCATTTCCTACCAAATGTGCTCTCTGACTATAACCACATGTTAATGGTACAATTTAGGGCCATGCTAGAGTGAAGCGTCAATTCACCACTTACCAGCACAGTTAAGCTGTGATGCCATGTGAACTGGGAGGGTTCTGTTTGCTGTCATGCTGATATTTGTCAGATAGGAGAAAGAAAAAAAAAAAATAGGATACCAAAGCAGGGCCATCAGACTTCCTTGTGTGGCTTTGCTTTTCTTATTTTTTCTTTTAATCCTCATAACAGGACAATTTTTTTCTTGGAGTCAAACTCCAGTTTATTAGATTTCTGTGAGCACTGCAATGGTGCTTCTCACAGGTGACCAACACAAATGGCATGGCAGTTCTAGAGACCATATTAAGCATGGCAGAAGGATGCTTCATGTCAGGAATTTGGTCTTCCTTTCCCAGAATGTCAAAATGGTGCCTAGCCTTTCATTTTGCCAGGATTTTGCCTATTCTGGTCTAGACGTCAGCAGTAACAGAGGAGTATCAGTCTTTAAGATAATTAAGTTGCTAAATGTTCATTAAAGTTGGCCATGAACTACAGGAGAAAGAACCTATTGTCATTTAAAATAACAATGTGGCTCAACACTAACTTGTCCCAGAGAATCCCTTCTGGCAAGGATATTATGCAAACCCTTTTTTTTCCTTCCTACACATGTGGTTTAGCAGAGCAGGATCCAGCCCTAAAAACTGCAGTTTCTTTCTAGATTGTTTCCAAAGTGGGAATCTCAGATATCTTATTGCATAGATAATTAACCATCAAACACTAATGAATTGCATCAAATACGGTGCAATTTGGAGAATGTGCTGTTAACATCCTGCCAAATTAAGCAGTTCATTCAAAACTGTAATGGGATTACTAGCAGTGTTACCCAAAACATCAGAAATAATCTAGTGGGATTAGAAAAGTTCAATTTGATGTGGGGTACGTGGTAGTATCCAAAGGGTTTTCATCAGGTCTTTGCATTGAGTTTAGCATATGTGTTGTTGTTCACGTGTTTTGTACTCTTAACCCCACGCATCTCATGCGCACTGGTGTGGCAGCAGCAGCACCTCTGTCTCAGGGAGTTTGCAGGGAGGCATCACCTCACTTCGCAGCCCCACAAATACAAGAGAGCAGAGTCTTGAAGCACAGATTGAGCAAGTAGGTGACATCGCTTCATCAGGAGCCCAAACCCCCTTGTGCTGTGACACAGAGAAGGGGTGGGAGTGACAAGCGTTCCCTGCGCACCTCCCAGCCCAGAGCTACCACTTAAAACAGATGTCTGTGTAAAAAAGGCCTCACACCTGCCAAACCACCAGCCTCAAGCTTCCTTCCTTGTTTTTTCAGGCCTCAGAATAATAACAGCATTTGTGCAATATGTACTGTGGCCTGTGGTTTTCTCTTGTCCCTGTAGACATGCTGTCAAATCTCCCCGGAGCAAAAAATCAGACAGCAAAGCTTTACAAGACAGGAGAAAAGAGGTGAACAGTGAAGCAATGTGCACTTTGCTAAGCTGAGCTCACTTTTTAACACCAAAAAAAAAGGAGGAAATGCGTGAGCCAGTGTTGCAGACCTTGCCGGAGAGGCATTTGAATCTAATAAATAGTACGAACACCTCATTTGCACATATTCTGCGGAGCGCTAAAATAGAAAAAAAAAAAATCCGTTAACAGAGAAGTCATCCTGAATCAGAAACTTTCAAGATTTCATTTTAAACTATGGTGAGAATTTACTGTTTTATTGCTGCTTTGCTTTTGGTTCCTGTTTTTGCTAGCATTGAGAAATGAGGTGCCTTAGGAAGCCGCATGGTGTGTAACAGGCAGGATCAGCCTGTATACAAAGGAAGGAAGATGATGTGGCAGGACATTGTTAAGGAAAGATCCTGTTTGTACAGGGAGCAGGAGAATGGTAAAGCAGAACACGACAGGGATGCAGAAAGAGCAGAATTGAAAGGAAATCAACCCAAAATGCTCATGAATCCTGTTTGTGTGCAGGAGCTCACTAGAGCCACCAAAACAATTTAAAAATCTGGTTTAATCTGTCTTTTCTCAGATTTCTTATCCTGTAGTGGAGGAGAGAGAAGAGGGCAGACGTGCTCAGTTGGGTTCCCCTACCAGTCTTTCATCCCACAGCAGTCCTGCAGCAGTGACTCCAGCAGCAGTCAGATTTCCATCAAAACTGCCAGAGATGACCAAAAGTTTCTTAACAGGAATTCCTAGCTGTGTTTTAGCCCAAAGACACTTGTTTTCAAGAACAACTTCTGAAAATGTCCTGTTTTTGTGATTTTTTGCAATGTATTGAAAAAACCATTTCTTAGTTTATTTTTCTGAAACAGTTAACTGATTTGATAAGCTTCAGTTCCTGATAAGCATTTGCCTGTTCTGCAGATACTGCGCATGTGGCAGAGGGAAATGGCTTCCCTGCAATATATGCCTATTTCAGGTCACGTACTCCTTTGTTAGCCTTTTTAAAACACATCCACTTAAGGTCATTACACTGTCTAAATAAGTCTCTAACACGATTTTCGGTAAACCCATCTTTTCAAAGTCATATCAAACATCTTGATAACAGAGTATCTTGTCCCTGCAACTGGAGGATTAGCCCGTGAGTAATCTGGGTGGTGCTGCAGCAACTGTTTTGGTTTTTTTTTTTTCTGAATTGATTCAAGCAGTTTATAGTCAAATTTAGAGACCAATATGTGCAAAGCAGCAAAATTCTGCACTTGAAGTTCCTCTTTGCTTGTATATAACGTTCCTGCATTGGTGTGAGCAACTTTGATCTTTGATACAGTGACCAGCTTCCTGCAGTAGGCGGAGAGACATTCTTAACTGTGAAGCTGTGTCAAGAGTTTATCATAAAGTTGCTGACTCCTAAAATTCAGGCGAGCAGTGCCACAGCACATTCTATAAATGACTTTTTTCTCCTGTCCCACTGGCTGTAAACAAGCTTGATGCAAATTTAGGCAAGGAAAGCACAATGCTAAGGTATTTATTGATTTCTCTGTGTTGTTGATCTGGTGCTTTGCATGGACTCCCGCTGAAGCCCTCTATAAAAAAGGCAATGCATGAAAATACCTCTCCCATGAAATTTGGAATAATTTTAATTTTAATGAGCCAGAGATATTCTAGTGTGTGTCAGAGCCATCCTGGACCCAAGCAAAGAATAACACGATTCTTATCCCAAGGCACGCAAAATACAGTCAGCCAGTGCTGAGTGGAGAGTGAATCATGGACTGAATGAGCTTCAGTTCTTGATAAAATGACTGTGAGAGAAGTAAATGGTCACAGATATTTTTCTAGGCATTGAGACAAGCCTGTTTGCCCAGGTAATTTCCGTGGGGAACTTATCTGTTTTGAGCTTTGCTATGGGTGATGAATGATATCACTGGATAATTTTGATCATTGTAATGGCAGGTTCAATATGGGGGAGCAAAGGGAAAGCAAAGGGGGTTAAAATCCCTCTCTTGTTTTAGGTACCTCAGCTCCTACTCCTTGTGATGTGGCTGCCACCACTCACTTTCTGTGCTGATGGGGTGGGGTGAGGAGCTACTGGAGACAACCCAGGCTCTTGTGTGGAGCTGCAGCAAGGTGGAACAGTGCCACGGGCTCCACCAGCTCTCTGACAGGCACAGTGAGGTGCTGTATGGCTTGGAGGTCCCCAGACATAGTTAGGTGCCATATGGCCAGGACATCTCAGGACTGTGAGGCTTGTGGGCAGGTATGGGCTCTAGACAGCAATCCCACCTTCCCATGGGGCCTACCTATGAAATGGGAGTAGACCTCTCCCAGAGGTTTCTTCCTATGCTGGGGACATATGAGATGTATGCCACCCCAGCACGCCACCTTTCACCACTCACAATAAATGACCCAACTCTCTTTGAGGCAGCAGTGGTGCTGCAAATTTTAAATTAAAAAAATGCCCCTGCATGCTTCCCAGTCCCAAAGTGCTGATGTCTGAGTATGCTGGGTGGCATCCCAGGAAGGATGAGAGCTCTGGACACGGACTTCAGGTAGCCATTGGCACCAAGGTATGTGGTTACAGGCACCTGACAGGAGATCAGGAAATGCCTGTTCAGGTCTGCCTCTGCTGCTTCAGTGTTGACTAGGCACATTAAAAGTTTCACTGTGGTAAGGAATGTCCTCTCTTCTCGCCATTTTGGTAAACTTGTGCAGCCTCTCTGGGTTTATATGATGCATGTCTGAAAAGGAAACAGGAAGGAGCTGCAAATGGAAATTTCAAGCTGTCAGCAACAGAGCAAACCCCAACCAATGTCCCATAACATGGGTGGAAAACCCAGGCTGTGCACTTCAGCTTCAAGTGACAGAAGACACTGAATTTTACATAGTCTTCTGAAATCAACAAGTACTGGAATTAGAGTGAAAGAAGTGACTTTGTCTTAACCCCAGGAGAGGGCCTGGGTTTGAGCATTCCCTGATACAGCTCTGCCCTTTGCCTCTGAGCACTCCCTGCGATGCTGTTCCTCAGGCTAGCCACCCTTTTTTGTTTGGGGGTGGCTTTGGAAGAGGAGTTTGCCATATATATATGCTCTGCTGTGCCACTTGCTGATGGGGACAGAACACGCCCTGGTCGGTTTTGTTCATGAGATAAATCACAGTGTCACATTTGTCTCTAGTGTCACAGAGATGTACCAGAGAAAGTTTTAGCCTGTAACTCTATAATGCATGTCCAGCTGCCATGAAAATGCATGTGAATAGTGCAGGGGAAAAGATCTATGATCTGAAAGCCTAATACTTGTATCATCAAATATTTCTGTATGTACACCATCACCCCAATCCAGAACGGTTCTCCATAAGCAGATAGTGGAGTATTGTTATAGAATTTATACTGATCTCTGGTTAATTAGTTTCTTACCCAGGGACTGTTGAGTGTTTGATCTTGTCACAGTGAAAAGCTACTCCCATCAGCTATATAATTTAACAAATCCATAAACCAAACAAGTTGTCATCCTGCAAAACCCTCATACCTATAGGATTCTCATTCTCTACAAGGTGTGGTTTTCAGGTGGACACTGCTGGGTTTTTGGATTACTTTGCTAGGCTGAAGGAGATGTGTATCTGTAGAATGATATAAACCTACCTGAGAATAAAAGAATTAGCACTGAAAGTGTGCAAGTTTTGCAGACTTGCAGTGTCCCACAGAGGTGGTTGTTGTGCTGGTCTGCATTAATACAGGTAAAGGCTTTTTTCTGTGCCTGTGTGAGGAAGAGTGAAAACATGATTGTCCCATAACATTGATGGTTTGTAAATATGATTTTCTAGAGCTGTGTACTCTAACAATAGGCTTGGTGGAATGGACAGAGGATAATTTTCCTTGAAAAGATTGGATAGCTGAATAGGTGTTCTTTTAAACAGGAGGAAAATAAGACCAAGGGCTGCTGATCATCAGAGTGCTTTGCAGTTGGCTAAAAGAGCACAAGCATTTTCATTTTCAGTCCTGGGGAGATGAATGGAGACAGAGGGCAAGTCCAGAATACATGAAGGTAGGATCATCATATGGCCTTGCTGCCAGGCTTGTTTTCTGTGCTAGTGGCCCAGAGAACTGATAAACCTCAACTGGGACAGTCAAGGCTGTAATCCCAATTCATCATTTATAGCCTGCTCGTGTCCAGGCAGACATGTCTACCCCAGCCTTTTCAGATACAGTGAGCTGCTGCATTTCACAATCTTAGGAAGGGCTTCCCAGCTGCACGCTCTGAATGTTTTGAAGTGACACATGGTGCATTATATTAACTTGGTTCAGACAATCAGCTTTAAACATCTGAATCTGATTTCTTGATGCTAATTCCTCTTGCTCAATCTTTATTTCAGCTGTGTGGAATTCTCAGACCTTTCTGACCCTGACTTATCGTTCCCTGATGTTTTATTGCCAAGTCATTGAGGTTTCAGGGAGGCTGATGTTTCTGAAATGTGCACACCTTTGATTCTACGCATGGCTAGCATGTCAGACCAAACTTTTCATATGCTCTGTGTATATCATTGTCTCCACTGCTGTGTCCTCTGCAGTTCCACCATTCAGTGCACTTATCTGCATGCCCCGTTAGTGCAATCCTCCTTAAAATGTGGTTATTATTTAAGGCTTTTCAAAAGCTCAGCCTCTGCACAAAGCAAAACTTGATCTGAGCCTACGTCCACTCTTGTCACTTATGTACAGGTTCCATCTGTTCCCCTTTTCCTCTCCTGTTGCTGCTTGCCACATCCAGACTACATGCTGCTTATACATTGTACAATAGACATTTCTGCACACACAATTTTGAAAATGTGTCTCTTAATGCTTTATTGTTCACATGTGTCTTGTTGTTTCAGGCAAGTTTTATCAGTAGTGATTTTGTTGTTTACTGATACATAGAATAAAATAGGGTACTGTTAAAATGGGACTGGAGGAGAGGAAAAGGACCTTTGATACACCAATTACACAATTTCTGCCAGCTTTCTGATCATTCTCCCCTGCCACCACTTCCCCAAATTTTGTAGTTGCCAAAGGATAAAGTAAGATCCTAACATCACTTACAGCAATGTAAGGGCTGCTCCGCTCTGCATGAGGCTACTCCATGTTGGTAGCGATTCACCAGCACCTCTTATGCTCCTGTGTCTGGTGAGGAGAGGGGTTGGGACCTTTTAGTACCCCTGTCCAGCAAGGCAGCCATAGCTTCTGCTTTAGATCTCCTTTACAGGTCCCCAGCGTCACCTTTGCAAAATGGTTGTATTCTTCCCTTTGGGGGAAAAAAAATTCCCTACAGAAACTAGTTCTGGAGGTGGAATCAGTGCTAGGAAGGTCTAGGAAGACACTTCTCTTGCAGGAGCTGAGCTGAGCTCTAGCACCTAAGCCAGTGCGCAGACTGAAGCAGACTCAGAGGTATGCAATGGCATGGGAATTAACACATGCAGATTCCCTAGGAGCCACCTCAAGTCTTTCCCATCACACCTTGCTCCATACCTGTGGTGAGACTGGAGTATCTGCAAACAGATCCCAATAACGCTCCTGGGTGTCTGCAGCAGGGATGGCACAGAGCCCAATACACTGGATTATTGCCACCCAGGGATTTCCCACACCAGGAAAATCCCTAGTTGCCCAAAACCTCTGGTTTCCCACCTGGAGAAGCCCAAGACCTGCCTACGGTGCTGATAATCTCTGTTACTGGGGAAACATAAAGATGGTGGGAATAGACACAGTTTCTATCAGACTTGCTCTGAGGAAAGCTTTCTGTGCTAAGGACGGTGTCTGCTTCTGACTCAGAGACAGTCCACTGCTCCCTTCCCAAGCAGAGAGGCAAGCAGCCACACAGCTCCACTTACATCCTGCATGTGCAACCAGATGCTGTGTGTTTGGCCCTCGGTCTCCTGGGCGTGGCAGAGGGCATACCCTCAAGTGCTGGAGAGCTGATGGCTCTGGGAGGACTGCTGAAAAGAAGGTGTGAGAACAGGAACATTAAGACCCTTCCCCTTCTGTCCATGGACTGCAGCCATAGCTCATAGGGTGCTTCATGACTCCCACTCCACCCTGTGTCTCCCATTCTACGCAGTCCCCTCTGAAGGTCAGCAAAAGTGGCAAGGTCTCTTCCTCCTGCCAAGAGGTGGGGAAGAGCCAGCTTTTTGCACCAGAATACTCATCATTTTCACATACAATTCGCTGAATATTTTGTGTACCACCCTGTACCAAGGTTGAGGCCATTCACTGGCCAGAGGGGAAGTGTGAAAGATACGAAAGAAGAGAATGGAGCAGAGCTCATGGCAAGCTCTTGTAGATTAGAAAGGAGGCAGGTAGGAACAGAGATTAAGCAAGTGCTGTAAAGAGTTCAGGACAAATAAGGGCTTTAAGTGATATTTGACTATGGGAAAGAAATCAGTATCCGTGGTTTCCATTGGTGTTTGGAGTGCTAAAAGAAGAAGTGATTGCTGAAGTCTGAACAGGAATGTTAGGCTGAGCTCTCAGTTTCCTCCCAAATTGTAGGATTTACTGTCTCTCTTGAAGAGGAGGTCTTATTTTGTAGAATTTCAGGCTTTTTTGAAATAGATTGCTTCGCGAGCAGTGGAACTAATGGCTCTTGGTTTCCTGTGGATCTGCGATCATTGCTTCATAGTCACCTCCCTTCTCTCCTCTCCTAAAATAAAATGACTGCAACAAGCCCGACTCTTGCCTTGCTATATGCTCTAAGACCCTTTACTGGGCTGCGGACAAGTACGTATATGCTGGCTGATCAGCTAATACATACATGGCCAGCCAGATGCACATACTCACTAGCCAGATGACTGCTGGCTGCAGTTCTTTAACTGAGGTCTCTATCCCTCACCCAGCCATCAGTTTGCACAAAATCTAGGAAGGAAATCAATAGCTTTTGAAAATTCTACCTTTCCTATGTGAAATCAGGTAAAAATTATTGATGGAGTTGGATAGATAGATTGAATCTGAGCTAAAAAGGTTTTGTTGTATCGGCTTTGGATGTACATGTAGGTTCTGGAATTAATTTCTCTCTCTCTCTTTTTCAGCTATTTTTAACCTGGATGTGTTCTGCGATTTGTTTCCCACACAGCATTGAAACTGGCACAGCTGAGAGGTGAGTGAGTGGTGGGAGAGGGGAATTAGGGGATGCTTATGTTGGCGCTGCTGCTGAAAGAAGTGCAGCATCAAACTACGGCCTCTCAGATCTGTATAATGTGGAGTTCCCACAGAAAAATTGTCACTAAAAATATATTCACATCTTTAAGTGCTCAGATATATTGGGCAAAAAGAGCTAGAAAAAACAAAGCATGTTGTAAAAACACACAGAAGAAACAGTAGTCAGTTTTAAAATGTAATGTTTTCTTTCATAGTTCAGCATCTCAGTATTGCCCATATTCCTGTGTGAACATCTCTAGACATCTCTCTGTACAGGATCTCATAAGAGAAATCCTGTTTGTAGCAGCTCAGTCTCTGTACAGAGTGCATATCAACTCAGAAACCCCTTATCTTAGTTACTGTACATACGAGCTCCGAAGAACAGAGGTTTTATCTGGAAAATACATAGGAGAAAGCTTCTTGAGCATTAATTTACAAAAAGAGACCTCTAATTGTGAAGCATTTCTTCAGTCAACTACAGATGATTATAATGTGTGAGATCTGCTTTTTCCCCCAGTGTTCTGTTTAACACTGTTTGTTAGACATGAAAGGAAAAGAGGATTAAAAGGGAGAGATGGTATTGAAAACAACCCTTCAGGGGAGGTGGGAAACAACAGTAACTCTCTCAAAAAGAACACAGGAATGCCCTTAGGAAAAGGTTTTCAAAGTGTCCTGCATTTGAAAGTTAATGAGTAAATTAATCTCAAATATTAACGATTGACAGTGCCATCTTTAAGATCTCAAGCATGCACCACAACTAAGAGACAAAGGGAATTTTTAATAGGCAATAAATGGACTAATATTTTTGGATGCAAAGATACAGGCATGTTAGTTGTGATGGGATGTGGGTTTGTTCCGTACTTCCTGGCACTGTGACTTTATTGGGTTTTTTTGCTTTACACTGTCTTTTGATGAGGCACCGCTTTTTCCTTTAAAAAGTCAAAAAATGTGGTTTTAGTAAGTAATCGTCCTTTGAGTTACAGTAAGTCCACTGGGTATAGAGTTTGCTGATGTGGGGATTGTGTAGGCATGTGCCAGACCATCTCACCACTATTCTGTGATGCCTCACTTCACACCTAGCTCAGGTGGCTTGGTCATTTCTGCCCCTGCAGTGCTGCACGACCACCTTGCGTAGGTGCCTCTCATGCAGGTGAGAGGCTGGCAGGCAGGCAGCAACACCCCCTTCCAGCAAAAGGTAGCAGCACAGGCACTCCTAACCCTGCTGCAGGCATGTGTCTGGTGGATCCCAGTCAACGACCCAGACTTGACAGCTTTCTTCGGAGCACTCTCAAACTGTGCTATACTGCTGCACTTAAAATGAACAACCTTGGTTACAATGTTCCTGGATGTCAGGCATTTTGGAGGAAAGCTGGTCTTATCTAAAGCTTTTGTACAGCTCCTGTCACGGCCTCCTGACCCTTGGGGTCCTCTGCACATAGCTGTCATGAGCCTTCAGTAGCTACAGTGGCTTCCACAAGCTTGACTGTGCCTTTGTGGCCATAGAAGGAGCCCTAGCAGGAATTCCCAAAGGCAGGTCTTCCTTTCACTCACCCAGAGCTACCTGCCTAGAATCATTCAAAACCCCACTGATGTCCTCCAAACCCTTTACCCACCCAGGGTTCCCAAAAACCAAACACCTGTTCCCAGCTGACTCCTACTTTTCCTTACACCTAAGAAATGCATGAGCCACTTCACAAAGCTCCTTCCTATCCCCCATTTCTCTACAAACTCCTCTGCCATTAGCACAACACCGAGACAGACCTGCTTACATCAGCATAAGTTGCCAGCCAAAAAAAAAAGAAGAGAAAATCAGCTTCTCAAGTTTAGAGACAGAGACGTGAGGGAGCACATGCCCAGCCTTGAGAGAGTGCATCAGAAGCACTTCTACCCCCTAATCACAGCTGCTTTTTGGCTCACTAATCCTATTCCTAAGGATCAACCATCACCTTCCAGTACTTTCTCAGTGGATAAAAAACAGTTTAACTTTTCTGCTCAGCTGTTACGTAGTACCTCTTCCAGAGGAACTAACATCCCAGTCTGCTCACACATGCCAGACCCTGCTTCTCAGAGCTATGGGTTGTACTGCTCCTTAAAAACCTGCCATCCTTCTCTCAGTGCTCAGCCTCTCTCCATGAGACATCCTGACCTAGTGTACCATCTGCCCTCTCTGCAGGAGAGGTGCCTGTGGCCTGCACAGATCATATGACTCGTGTCCTTGCAAGCTTGAATACTTCAATACTTGGACAGAGGGACAAGCTTGGCTCCTCTGTGTCCTCTGCCTCCCTTCTCAGGGCATTTTTCAATACATTCCATGCCACCCCCCTCTCCTTAGCTTCTGGTTTAGTCTTGCTGGAGCTTATCCATATCTAAATGACAGGCTGCCAAACAGGAACATAACCTTTCACATGCTAGGAGTATGACTGAAGCCAGTTCTCCTGCCCCATCAGTGACAACACCATGTGGGATCAGCTCTGCTGTGACTTCTCTTTACACTTCGGAAGTTACTACTGGCAAAAATGCTAGCTTTGTATTATCCAAAAGCAGGAGATGTTCTTAGCCCATTTTTCATACACCTGTACACACTACCTGCATACATATGCAGACATATAGATATTGGCTCTACTGAATCCCCTTCTGTTTCTGGCATCATTCTGAGCAACTGAAGCATGAAAATACAGAAGCAAGAGAATGCTGAGCTGCCCTATGTGTTTATGAGAGAGAGAGACTGCTTGCACCAGTGGCTGTGTTCTGGGCAGCCCCAGCCATGGGCACTGGGAGGACACAACTAACTGGCATAAGGCTTTAGCCAAGCTTGTTGTGACCCTCTGGAAAAACTCAAGGTTCAGTTTTCATCTGGCTGATAAAGTTGGTATTGTGAAGAAACCAGAAATACTAGTCCTGCTCAAGAGCTATGCTGTGCCCCAGGCAAGAATAAGAACACAGCCTTCTCCCTCCAAATTACAGTGAAACAATCAGGTATTCTCAGTGCAGCCCCAGGTGGCAAAGCCCTGCCCGCTGGGGGTGCATGCAGTGTGTGGCTCCAAGGGAGATAATGTGAGACTGGGGACAGGTGGAGCAAGGGAACACAAACCTATCCTATAAAGGATTTTCTCATGGTGTAGAACCAAAGAGGACTGTTGGCAACATGCCCTCCTTATGTGAAAGTCAGGTCATCTCATCCTGATGCCTCATTGGATTTGAATCACCAAGAACAGCATCGCGTTCAGCACAAGGTGAAGCACAGAGGAATTCCATGGGCAGGTGTATGCAGAGAAGCAGATGGAAAAGGTGGGTGATCCAATACTGTTATGACAAGCATTGAAGAAAGAGGAGGAGTTTGAAGAGGGCTGGAAAAAACCTCAGAATTCTCCTTACCATGCATGAGATCACGAGCAGAGCAAGGTTAAGTCTGGGACTTTTTAGTGGGAGGAGGAAGCCTCCCAAGCTAAAAACTGTTCCCACTTCCAGTCCTCATCTACTGCCCAAAGACTCATGGCAAGCATCAATATCAAGCATGAAACACCAACCCTAGTAGATATCAATGTAGCCGTCCTTAAATTCTAGAAAATGCCATATTCCATCACAGCCCAGAGGATGTCCAGTTTCACAGCTTGTTTCCTGCTCCTTCTGTGCCCGGACTTATGCTATACATGGATTTATTCTTCAGAAAAAGACACTTGGACTGAACAAAACAGTGCTGTTATCATTCCTGAAAAACCACACTGACATCCCTTCTTCAGTCCCCTCACTGCAAGTTGTGGTGCCAGGCATAGGTCATCTCTCCAAGCGTAGGTGTCAAACTCAGACAAAAATTAAAAAAGCTCAGGGGCTCCAGTAAGTGTACCAACTGAATCTCCACTGACTGTAAAAGGCAAGCTACACTCCAGGACTCCCTAAGACCTCCCAGAAACCCTGTGGATGCACAGCTGGACACCCAAAGCCAGACTTACAATGCGTTACAGAAAAGTAACAGGTTTTGTGTCTCATGTCATGCTATAGCAGGGACTGTTTGGCACGTATTTGAGAGTGAACACATCTAGACCCCTAACTCTATTCCTGTCCAAAACTGGTGTGTATTTTAACTTGGACAGTGCCCAATCTGCAGAGTTAGTGTTTTCCACACAAAAATGCCTGATTGGTAAACTTCCAAGAAGTTCTATTTTTGATTCAATGAAGAATGGCAGCTTTCCATGGAACTTACTTTCCTTCTTTCCTCCTTTCTTTCCCCACAACCCAAAATAAGATTCCTAAAATATCATAATTTTTCATTTGGAAATGCCCCATGGATGTCAGAGTTCAATTGTCCTGTTCTGCAGGAGGTGGGACAGTTTCTTTAGAAGTTAGAAGTCCTTTTGTACCTTGAAAAAACACTGGGGTTGGGGGCAGGGGGGTGTCCCATCTTTACCTTTTCACTGAACTGTTTTTCCCTCATCTTGAAAAGAGTGCAGCAGAGGCTCTGGTGTAGACTTCTTAAGACTCTTATGTTTTTTAACACTATGCTGCTGTTCCTGAGGCTGTATGGTTAGTCATGGCCATGAAAGATGACGGGCAGAATCACAGCTATGGAGAAGCCACTGGGATTCACCCCTCCATGATCAGAATAGAAATCTGCTGATGTATGATTGCCTCCGAGTGGGAGATACACACAGACCTTAGAGAAAACCTCTTGTTCTCCTGCATCCAGGTTTACTCATTTCTGCATACGAGTTGTCCAACAGCCTGTGGGCCATGTCCTAAATAGCTGAAATGTGCAGGAGTATACCATCTCCTTATCAGCTCCCACACTGTGATACATTTCTGTACTTGTTTTGTCCCATTCTATGTCTCCAGAGTTCTCAGCAAGCAAGAACTGAGTTCCTTCCAAATCGTAATAATCCTCACTTGTTCACTCCCTCACAACCAGAAATCACTTTGGCCAACAGCCAGGACGGCAATAAGGGCCAGGCACATACCCGGGCAGCTTAAAAGCACCTCAGCTTTGGGAAATCCTGCTGGGATGTAAAAGCTGCCACAAACCCAAATCATATCAAGCGAGGCCTGTCTGATAATTCTTTGGCACAATCCCCAAACTGACTGAACTGCTTTTCCACAGAGTATTTCCAGGTGGGTTATTAGATCCTGTATCCCTTCCATCTTGTATCCTCTTGTGGTTGAAAAAGACATTCCTTAGAATAAGCTATTTTTAAAAGAAAAGCAAATATTCTTCTTTATATTTCTCACTCCTCTAAAGTCGAAGGATACTTTGCAAGACACAAACTGTTCCTACTGAGTAGCACAGGGGTCTTCCCATAGTGCCTGTGCCTGTGCAGGACTTTCAGCTAGGGACATAATTTATATTTTCATAAGGAGATTGATGCTGGTACAGCTATCAGTGTGAACAGTTATGCAAGTATGAAGGGTCATACTCTGTTAAATTTAGTTTCATTTCCTGTATTTTTATAGCAGCATCACTGCAGCCACATTTCAGTCTATGCTGCTTTAATTGTACCAGAGGAGTTAAAAGGAAAGAGCTGAGCCAAGCATGTCCCACAGCTGGTTACTGGCTGAGCAGTGTGGGCTGCAATGTGAGGAGGCAGGAGCCTGGCTCCTAAGCAGCTCTTCCAGCTTCAGGTATGCACACTTGTGCTGTTTTACATGTGTGCACATGAGATTCATCAGTAAAGCTTAGCTTTGCCAAAATAGCTGCATCTACATGAAGCTCTCATGGTGTAAGACAACAAAGCTTTGATTGCTTTCTGTTTGGGAGGGGTGTTTTGCTGCACTCCCTGTGGTGAGTTGGGCAGGTAGACTATTTGCTGACCTTCTGTTATTTTGGCCCATTGCTATAACCTATGTCTAACATGAACAGGATGGTTGAAAATAGACCACAAGTGTGAGACCTAGATCTGTAACTACATATTGAATGACAGAAGTAGGTAAAGAAAAGAAAGGATAGGGTTTTCATTTGAAAAATGAAATTGTAAAAAAAGGGGGGGGAGAAATTGTAAAAAGGGGGGGGGGGAGTTTTTTGTTGGTTGATTTGAATCTTTGGGGTCTCTGCTACCCCGGAAAACAAAGAGAGGTAGAGACAGAGAACAGTATGAAACCCAGAGGTTTCTGTGAGTTAAAACGAACTGTTTCACTTTGAGACACTTTCAGACAAGATGATTTTGACATGTGTCTTTGGAAAAAAATAACCCGCTGTGACCGGTAAAACGTGACCAGGCAGTGAGCGATCTGGGTCTGAGGCAGTGCTGCTGGTGCGACCCCTGTCTCCAGGGAGGCCTGCCTCGCCACGGGCTGCAGCACGCGCCTGCCAGCCAGGATTTCTTCCATCCCGCTGCTGGGAAGAGGCAGGTGTTGATGGGAGCGCTGTCAGCTGCCTGATGCCTCGGCAAGCCTGCGCTCCCGGCTGCGGTGAGGTTACGAGTGCAGCCGCACGGGCGCTGTGCACCGGCATGACTCAGGTTCCCGGCCGCACAGCCGCCCTGCACAGCCTTCATCCCCCTGTCCCTCCGCAGGCCGTGAGATTGACATCGCCCACTCTGGATACCGTCATCTTTTTCCAAAGACAGCCCTGCCAAGCACTGCTGCCAGCCGCTCATGGCTGTGCTAGGCACTGAGCCAAAGCTCCTGCCCTCAGCCCACTCCAGCTCGGCTCAGTCGATGAGACCCGGTGAGAACACTGTCAGAGCTCCTCTGAGCTGCAGAACAACCTGGGGGCTGTGAATCCTGGAAAAAGTCAGTTATTACCAGCGTAGAGAGCCCTGTGCTCTTCAGGGGAGACCTAAGCAAGGCAGGAGCTGTTGCAAAGGGTTTCTATTTCCTCCCTGTGAATAGTGAAAAGCCCCACCCAAATTTCACTCCTCACTCCCTCTTTATGTTAACAAAACAAACTAACTCAAAAAAAAAAAAAAAAAATCAACATTTGCTACTGCGTGTTGCCCTTGCTTCCATGTGACCTAGGCATGTGATGAAGTTGTTGATACTTGTTTTTCTTATAGGATCAAATTCAAAGCTGCTGTAGAAGCCTGTGCAACTTAGAGCAATTCTCTACCCTGGCAACTTACACAAGCTGAGGAGCTTCTCCCTGCTGCAGGGTATACTCCCTATCTCAGCCTTCTCCCTGCATGCAAGGCTCCTCCTCTCTGTCCTTTTGCAAAGGCACCAGCTGTACACATTTTTAGGAAAACAGGCAAAATTCCTCTTAGCTGCACTGCAGATCTTGGTGAGAGGCTCCTGAGATGAGGCAGTAGTTTGTTTCAGCCTTTCTTCCTCTTGGAAGTGTTGCTTAAATAAAAGGATAAGACTTCACCAAAAAAAAAAAAAAAAAAAAAAAAAAAAAAAAAAAAAAAAAAAAAAAAAAAAAAAAAAAAAAAAAAAAAAAAAAAAAAAAAAAAAAAAAAAGAAACAGAGAGAGAGAAAAGCCCAGCTTGCCAGCCCACCACGTGCTTAGTGTTTGGTTTCCTCTCACAGCCTGCACAGCCCTGCCTGTGTGGATCTGTTGAGTCATGTTGCATGGCTGGATGGGATGGGGCTGTTTGCTTTAGGCCTGTGTTTTTTTCCCAACTCTCCCGAACGGTCAAATGTTACCCATGCTGGGAAGCCACTGTGTTGTCATTGGCCCCCTCCCCTCCTTGGCAGGCAGGAGCTCTGGGGATTGAGGGGGTCATGCAGAGCCTGTGTAAGGAAAGCAGGTTCTTAACATGGGGTCATTCTTTTCCTGAGGCAGTAGAAATAACCATGGCCCTACTTGTGGTGTCTCTCTGTGACCAGTGGGCACTGCATTGGGCCAAAGCCCAGCTGCTTTCAGGTCTCAGTAGTTCTTGTGAATAATGGGGAAGCCTCTGTTTCAGTGACTGCCTTTACTACAAGAGAAGGGACAAACTTTTGAGATACCTTCACAGTCCTCTACTGCTAGAGTTGGCTGGGGACCAGGCCAGCACCTGATCTCAGGTGAAGTATTTACAAACCTGGAGTCCAGCCACAGGTCCATGGTTACACAGAGGCATGAATGGGAACAGCGCTAAACTGTTGGTCCTCAGCACCCTGTTGAGGAAGCACAGGGGGTTTGAAGTGCTGTGTCTACCTCAGTTTTAATTCCCAAGTAACACAGAATCACAGAATGGATCAGGTTGGAAGGGTCTACAGTGGATCATGTGTTCCAACCTCCCTGCTCAAGCAGGGTGATCCTAGAGCACATTGACAGGATTGCATCTGAACACCTCTATGGCTTACTGAGGCAGGAGACAAAAGATACAGTGTCAACACTGAAGAACTCCCCAGTGTGCCCCAAATCTGTGTGTGCTGCCAACTGATGCAACACACTCTTCCTGGGATTTACTTTTAATTAAAAATGAGATTTTTGTTCACAGTAGTGCCTACCAACCTTTCTTAGGGGCTTTAACTGCTCCCAGCAGCCTGGGGTGTCCCCTGCCCTCTTTCTCTAGAGCTCACTGGTGTTAACTTGCTGTTGATGCCTCTACCTGCAACCATCACCATGCTATGGAAACACTATGTGGTTTTTGAAGTAGGGATCGAGTGTAACAGTCGCATAATCTCCCACATACAGAAAAAGTCTCTCTGCCTATCCAAGGCCATTCTGCAAAAAGCAAAAGCTCACCTTGGCCATATGACAAGGATACACAGAGTTGCTGTACTTTCCACCTGGCTTTAGCTGGGATATTAAGCTGTGTATTTCTCTCTGGAAATAAGCATTCTGTTTTCCTCTAGGTGGTTTGTTTTGTTTCTGTCAAACATAAAGCCTAGAGGCAACATTGGACACATGCTTTTCCTCTTTCCCAGTGTTTCCCCTCTTCTGTACTTTGCCACTCCATCTTCCCTCTTGTTAGAAAGGTAAATATTTTAACATAAAAATTTATTATGCCCTCTTTTCATACTAGCTGGATTGGAATAAGAAAGTCACAGACTTTGAAACTTATTGCAAACTCCTTGTTTTGCCCCATTTCGGGGAAAGGGATCAGGGGACAAGGTGGGGAGGGGAGAGGTGATGTTAGTGTTTTTCTGTTTGAAAAAAAACACACCATAGACGGTACTTGGAAAAGGCACATTGCTTTTAATGGTTTTTCAGACTGTCAGAACCAGCAAATTTTAGGCTTCTTACTTTAGTGCTGAAGTAGGAAATCATAGAATAATAATTTTCTTTGGGTTGGAAGAGATCTTCAAAGATCATCCAGTCCACCCACTCTGCGGTAGGCAGGGACATCTGTCACTGGATCACCCAACCTGACTCTTAACATTTCCGGTGATGGGACATCCACTTCTCTGGGCAACCTGTTCCAGTGTTGGGTTGCTAGTCAGCATACCTCACACACCCAAAATACATCTATTTTCACTTTGTCCAGTTTTTCTGTATTCTCGCCCTTTTTCTCATGACCTCTGTGAGCACCCAGTTGCTTGTCTGGGCTCTAGGGCTCTCTCCTATGGCACATTAGTCTGAAATTCCTTATTCTCTCCCAAGGATCTCAGGCAGCTCATGTCTGGTTTGCATTAGAGCTCTTGTGTCTGACATAGAATTCTCTGTGCCCCATTGGTTTCTTTTTGCTGAACAGGAGCTGGTTTTTATTCTTTTTATTTTTTTTTTTATTATTATTTTTTTATTTTTTTTAAATTTCATTCCCATGGTTGGGGAAGGTTCTCTTCTGCCAGATCTTCAGACCACCGGCATGGAGATGCCAAATATCCATACATCCCTAAGCAATTAGTTTGATAGAGTTTGGTGTGTGGTATTCAGGAGCAGTCAGTATCATTTGGTTTTCTGGAATCAGTATAACTTGTTGTTTCTTGTTGAAAATTACTTTCTGCTCTTAACAACTTCTCTTAACCACTTCTCAAAACTCTTTTTTGAGGAAAACACATTCCTGATGGTAGATATTTATAGAAATAATAGACCTTCAGTTTTCCAAATTTCAACTTAAATGTCTACTTTTCACATTAAAAAAAAAAATCCAAAATATTTTGGGAAGGTCTGTCGTTTTTGTGAGAAACTCTGTTAAAAAATAATTTTCAGTTCCTTCCTTTTCTCTCTGCCAGTATTCTCTGGCAGGTTGGTGCTTTTCTGGCCAGGGGCCTCATACACATCTGTTTTCTTCTTAGCCTGTCAAGGCTTATAGGCCAGGGATTGCCCCTGTACTTGTACAGCTGCTGAAAGCAGAAAGCTGAACCTCTTCACAAAAAACAGTTCAGCTGATTTCATTCTCCCAACTCAAAATCCGCTCACAAAAACAGAGGAGTTTTTTTACCAGTCTCAGATCTCTCTTATTTCCCCATGAAAAGTTACACAGACTTCTCTGGTAGCCAAGGGCGAAGCATCAAAGCTCTCCTCAGTGGTCATCACGATTAACCTGAAGCTGTGAGCAAGAGCTGCATTTCATGAGCCCAGAGCTTTACCATGCAGGAGGCTTTGGCTGCAGTGAGAGGTGCCACATTAGAGACAAGCTTCCAGACTCTCAACAGCAAGTCTGTTGCAATAACTCTGTTGATCAAATAAAGTTTCTGTTCACAGCGCAGAGCCAAAAACTGTTTTTGATTGCAGCCTTGAGGGGTATTTCTTGGCTTGTGGTCAATGTTTTAAGCAATGTGCGGCTCTACAAGTCATTAACAACATTTGAAATCTCTTCCTTCTTACTATTATCCTCGGAGATGTGGAATGAAGACTATTTACCTTCCCCTCATATTTCATTATGATTATTAAGCCATAGGAATGAGGTCATGTGCATGAGAGTTGAATATAGGAGGCCTGTTCTAGCTGTGTCAACATTATTTTCAGAAGAAGATGGTGTATTCAGAAATAGGGCTAAGTTTTTCTTTTTTCTTTTCCTAACTGTATTTGTGTACAAAGATTTCAAGATTTCACAATGCCATGTTATATATGCACTCTTTTTGAAGCAGTAATAACAAGGTTTCTCACTGCCACATTACCAAGACACTTAAACAAGTCTCTTTGTTTATAATCTGTTGCCTATACCTTCAGATTCCAGTGTCTGGTCTCACCACTACTTGCTCTCATCTGTCTTCCCCCCTCGCTGGATTTAAAGCTACTTTGGGTGTCCCATCTGCGCCCCAGGGTCCTACCAGCTCCTAGAAAACAGATCCTCAGGCCATCTCTGAGAATTAAGGAGAGACCCACATAGAGGGGGGTGTAAGTGTTTGCAGATGTGTCCCCACCACAGCCCTGCAGCAGCTGTTTCCAGCTGGTACCACCACGTGCTGCTGTGCAGTGCCAGGCAGAGGTGCTAGTGAGGGTAGGAAGGCGAGTATATCTCCAGTTACATGGCAGTAAAAGAGCAAAGCTTGTTCAGCCAGGCTTTGGCCAACGTGGCTGTGCTAATCCTAACCCTGGGGGCGCCTTGGGCTGTGCAGCACCTTCACTTGGTGCAGTGTAGGTACATCATGAAGTCCTTCATGGCTTTCTAGCTACATAGTTGAGCCCTGTTTTCAAATAGTCATTTACTTGAGATGTCCACACATTTACAATCACATTCAGGCTCTTCCATGCCAAAATCTCTTTGGAAAACAAAAGTTGCTGTTATAAATCACTGCAGACAGTGGGGCATTTATTGTCTCATCTGAGGTGCACAAGTGTTAGTTCTTTTAGCTCCTTTTTCTGAGAATAGGAAGATTGCAGTGGTGAAGATGCTGCTGGTGCTGGCAGTGAGAACAGACAGGGCAAGATGCAATGGGTATAGAGGCTGAACTGTCCTCTCCTTCCTAGATCCATTTAAATTTAGGATTGGCAGGTCGCTGTGAAGGAACACGGCCACCTGGTACGCTTGTTCCCTAGATGGAGGGGACTGAAATTCCTCAGGCTTTTAATCTGTCTCATTTTACAAGCACTACACCTACCCTTAAATATAAATGAGATGTCTATATAGCCTGTGTGCATTTTTGTGCCATGCAATTTTTCTCCTAAAAGCAAGGTTTCACCTACTCTGAAGAATGTGCTTTTTTGCTGGACACATCAATTTGCAGATTCTCCCTATTGGCCATGTCCTTTATCCTCTGCTTCCAGGTCATCGTGGCACTATGTTGGAGTCTGCAGGAGCAGGAACTGTCTTATGACTTGTTCATGTAGCACCTACAAAAATGAGGTTTTAATCAAACACACATCTCTAGCACATAAATCCAATAAATTGGCATAATGAAAATGGATAAACTAGGAATGCAGCTCATTGTGGAAATAGTACCTAATATGGGAACAATTTCTAACTCTTAAGGTTCTGTTCCTTTCTGCTTTGCTTTGAGCACTCAAAAGCATGCTCACTGCAAGATGGTTTGTATTAGGAATGACATTTGCTCAATTCAATTTCAGAAATATCTAAGTGGCAGCCCTACTGGGCCAGAGTCAAGGACTTTTCTTTTTCGTGTTTTCTGGTGCTCAGGCAATATTAAGAGTTGGTGACTAGTGAGTTTTTCAGTTCATACTTTTAACAACACATCGCTGATGGTAAGCATAATTCTTCAATCTAGAAGCCTTATCAATACAAATCTGTCTTTATAACCTAGTTATGCTTCACTAGCCAAAGGCAGAGTGGCATTAACTAATAATTCTATAGATATGTGGATTTTTTTAATAATATAACCAGGCATTTTGTCACAGAGATTCTGCTAACTTTGTTAATGTCACTGTTACGGTCCCTAAAAGCCTGTGCTCATAAGCAAGATCATGCTACATTGGACTCTCAGTGAGGAACAAGACACACATGCTCCAAGGCTGTTCACTGTAAGAAAAAGTTGGATGGATACGGGCAGGATCATGGCATGAGGAAAAGGTAGAACCAAATGTAAAGTGTAGCAGTCACTTGGGCTTTTTCCTAAGTAGCCTCATAGAGCCCTCAGATTATTATCCATTATTGGTTTTTCAGATAGGCATCAATGAAGTTGTACCATGAGGCCCAAGGGCAACCAGGAGACACTTCAGGGCTTCAGGATGGTTGCTTAAGGGGTCAGGAGCACAGGTATTGTTCTCCCTTATCATTCCAATTGCAGGGAATGATGGGGAAGAAACAGAAAGAGCCAGCAGATCAATACCTGGCTCTGAGCCTGGTGTAAACCACGAAATGTTGGCATTTTTGATTGTGAGTTGGTTTACATGACAGCATTGCTGCTGGTGACAGACAGAACACTGAGCACCTGTCTCAGAGTGGGAAAGGAATCTTTGCAATGGATATTAGGAAATACTTCTTCAGTGAAACAGTTGTCAAGCACTGGAACAGGCTGACCAGGGAAGTGGTTGAGTCACCATCCCTGGAAATATGTAAATGATGTATGGATGTGGCACTGAGAGACATGGTTTAGTGGTGGACTTGGCAGTGTTGGATTAATGGTTGGTCTTGAAGATCTTATAACTCTTTTCCAACATAAATGATTCTATGATTCCATTCTGACCTATCCACATGCCTTTAAAAAACAATACCCAAGAGCCTTTCTGTAGGTAGGTCAGAACTTAGTTGTCTTGTAAGCAGTAGCAAACATTCAGATACCAGTGAGACCACGTAAAGCTGTATGGGCATATAAAATGTTGTCAGTTCCCAGCACTTGCTGGTACTCCTCTAGCTCCAAAGCATTGCTTACAGTCCAGTATGTGTAGCAGCTCCTCCCAGACCTTGTGACAGTATCCCTGACAGCTGAAAATGTGCTTCATGCAGGTGGGCTTTCTCATAGCAGCACATTCCAGCAAGAAGCAGTGTTTGGTGCTAGTGCAGCTCTGAGGGAAATGTAGCTGCTCTGTGTATATTTTTCCATGATGCCATCTTTGCTTTCCCTTTTGTCTTGATTCAGTCTTAATTAGGATCATCATAGCTACCTGTCGTGGTTGGACCCTGTCTGGATTTCAAACATTCACTGAAAGCTGCTTTTCCCCTCTCCTTCCTCCTCTGCTCCAATGTAGACTCCTCCATGAGCTGCAGAGGGAGGGGTCTCCTCACCCCAATAATCTTCCACAGGCGGCAGGGGTTTCAGTTCTAAGTCTCTCCCCTGCTGGAGGGGGAGAGGGGGGCCCCCAGGCCTCTCTTCCCCCCTCCTGCTACACTGACCTTGGAGTCTACATCGGAGCTATCTCATGTTCTTCTCTGCTCTTCTCTCCAGCTGGAATTTCTTCTGCAACACGAGCTTTCTCTTCCTGTATTCTTAAATATGTTATCACAGAAGCACATACCATTGGCTAGTAGTAGGAAGTCCATCCTGGAGCTGACTGTCACTGGGTTTTTCATAGAACAGCAAAAGCTTCTAGTAGTTTCTAACTGAAATCATCTCTATGACCCCCTATTACCAAAAATTTAGCCACTTGAACCCATGACACTACCACAATACTGCTGCTGCACAGCTCCCCAGAAATGACTGGCCCTGTCAGGGTACCTGGGACAGTGAGCAAAGGTTGTGGGGCTGCTGTCTGCCAGGTGAGGAGAGCAAACGGAGCTGCCTGGAACAAGTCATCGTGGGCTGAATATAGTTTGGGGTGAAAAGGCTAGCACAGGCACCCGGCTGCCGGCATGCTTTTGGGTGGAGAGAACTCTGAGTCAGGCAGCACTTTTGTGCCATGTCTTCACTTTGAGGTTTGGATCTGGCCTTGAGGGCATCTCAGAGCCATGGGAGACATTGAGGACATTACTGGGGCTTTTTATGTGTGTGCTGTCAATTCATTATGGAATTCAGAAGGCAAGAGTAAAGCTTTTGGTCAAAAAAACAGCAATTAGTGAGGAGGTGCTTACAGCTGGAGAGAACAGACAGAACAAGTATCCAACTGGACAAAACAAGTTGTATATAAACAATCTCTAAAACTGTTTACAAAGTCCAAAAGAAATCAAAATACAAAAGATTTTTTTTCCGGTCTGAGAGCAGAGAACACAGATGCTGGTTCTTTTTCCCTTCCATCAGTGTTGGGCAGCAGTGCTGGAGGTGACACTGTGTCTGTGCCTGTGGTGTTTTGGATTGTGGGACTCCCCATATTGCACAAGCACTTCCATTCATCGTATAGCCATTTCTTCAGTCTCTGCCAGGTGCATCAGAAGAAGCATAACAACTTACAGGCACCCACTCATTTGACTTCTTTCTCTTCTGCCATTCTTCCTATATCAGAGCACCAAATCATCCATTGCCCTGCAGCAATCAGTCATTAATAAGAACCTTGCTACTGCCAGGGCACTTTTCAAGCCACTGCAGTCAAGGTTACTTCTGGGAAAGACAGAAAACAAGATAGATTTTCAGCTGATGCAAAAAGGGAAGAATAGCCATTTAAAAAACTATGTTTTTACTTTTACCCGCTACCCAGGGCAGCACTGTAGGGCTGCAGCAGTGCAGAGAGATGCCTTGTTAGAAGCTTGTCTTGCCATTGCTGCCATAATGAGTGAGTGAAAACTCAGCAAAAGAGGGGAACTTGGCAGGGGACATCCAGAGATGCAAAGGATCAGCAAACATTACAGAGTTTGGGGCATGAAGTTGCCGATCTCTGGCCAGAGAGAGAAATTGCTTCAGGTGGCTGGAGAATGCTTCATGGTCCCTCTGTTAGCAGAAAAGGAGCCTGCTGAAGTGTCTGTGGTGTGCATGGGTGGAAGCAAAAATAAAGGACTATCGCCAGGATTGTCAAGGGAACAGAACCTGCTGCAAGGAAGCATGGTCTGGGTTAGCTGACAACAAGCAGGAATCCCAGCAGCAATTGCCTCCTGCCCTGGGATATCGCTCCTTCAGCCATTTAAATCTGAGTGAAGCAGCTGGACTGTCAACATTCATGGCAAGACCATGTACACAGGACTGCAAGTCATGTTTCTGCGGCAAAGCATGAGCTGGAGGAGAGCACAACATGCTGGCTGTGGGAGGAGGAGGCAACATGGAGGAGAGGGGCTAGGATTTCTTAACCTTTACTGTTAGTGTCTCAGAAGGAAGACTGCAGAACCACTTCCTTAGCTAGTGCAAAAAGACACATGTCCATGGAGCTGAACAGTGTTCATTTGCTCCACTAGGAAAAGCACAGACACACAGAAATGTTAGTTGAAAGGGTCCTCGGAAGGCCCAAGGTCAGCCAGGCTCCTTCTTAGCACGGGATTATCACGCTACATAAGATCAGCTTTGGCATTGTCTAGCCAAGTCTTCAAAGCCTCCAAGTATGGAGAGTGGAGAGTGTCCGTCTCGGGAGATATTTTCCCTGATGTCCATTCTCCTCTCCCAAGCTCCAGCCTGGACTGGTTGTCCCTCATTTGTCCATTCTTTGCTTGCAGTAGGGATTGGGCTCTGTCAGTCCCACACTGAGGGAGGTATGATTTGCAATAGGATGCTGTTAGATTACCCTCCATCCCCCTGCCTATGGACTAAACCCACTCAGCTCCCCCAAGCTCCACTCCTGCTGTGTACACTCTGCCCCAGCCATCTGAATACACCTCTTACTGGGCCTGCTCACACTGAAGAGTCCAAAGCAACATGGTATGTTGCTGGTGGCCTCTGGAGAACAGCAGCTTCTCTCTCCCTGCCAGCTTTGAGCCTCCTCCTGCAGCCTGCCAGGCACTTTGTCCTGTTGGCGATGCCAGCACATGCTGGGCTCAAACAAGGTATGACCCGTAATTCATAGCAACATGAATAGCAGCAGAGATTTCATTCACTGCACTGGAGATAGTACAGTAAGCAAGCAGTTTCAAAATCCAATTTCATAGACACAGAGATTACATTAATCTCTTTTAATAGCTAAACAATTCAGTTTTCAAGATAGGACAAAGCATGGGATATTCTTGACAAAACTGGTGCTTCAAAGGTGCCTACATCAGATTTAAAATCCTAACTCCTAAGCTCCTAATGATAGATGTGATTGTATCTTTTCAGGCAGTTGTGCTGCAAAACTTGCATTTAATCTCCTCTTTTTACAACACGCTGTAGCTGCCTGAGCTTGCCTGTGGGAAGCAAATGAAGATTGTCTTTGCCTTCAAATACCATATGAGGAAACTTACTCAGGCCTCACCAACTGATCTTGGGGGCCTGTGGAATGATAAAAGCTCAAGTTATCAAAGTATCTGTAAACTGCCTTCTGATTTCTAGCTGGAGTACCTCCCTGAATCTGGACCCTTTGATTTAAGGTAGCTGCTTTCTTTCACCATGTCTCAACAGGCAGAAAAGGGCAGAGCTTTAATTCCTGTTGGCTCAGTTGCATTAGCTCAACATGACTGAAAACCCCTCTTCACCTCCAGAAATGCAGAAGTGAATGTGGATCTACACTGGAAGCTTCTGTCTGGGTACTAAGTACCTTGTAATATACAAGGATGTCTCCATACTGTCAAAAATATTGGTGTGATTTGCTTTTCTTTTTGACACTGTTTTGCTTGGAGAACCCAAATTATCTATTCCAGGGAAGGCACTATTTATTGAGCTAGACTGCACATTTTCAGAGAATTTTCAGGTCTTGTGGTCTAGCCATATCCATTTTGGGCTGATTTCTAGTGTTTGTGTTGTGATTTAGGCCTCTGACAAATAAGCTCTGGCAAATGATGGCGAGGTGACAGAAGAGGTGACCCACCCAGCTGTTTATACTGCTCTGCTGGTGAACATTACAGTCCCTGCAGCAGAATTGGCAGAAGACAACGTATGTCCAGGGTAGAGCTGCTCCAAATGACATTTGAGTTGAAATCTCCAAAGATGTGGGATTAGACTAGACAGAAGACTGTGAACTAGAGATATTCAGATGTGTTCTATAGTGATTTATGCCTACCAAAACCAGCACCGCTTCAGTGCCTCATGTCCTTACAGCTTTTGCCCTGTGTTTCTGTCCCCTCTTTGCACCAGAACTGGCAGTCATCTGATCCTAACAGGTGATATAGAGACCAAGCCAGCCAAATGATTCACCTAGAAGATATGGAGGGGACTAAAACACCACTAACTTCTAACAGATTAATCATGATACTTCTCTCTCGGATAATAGTAAAAGCACGATACTTCTCTCTCGGATAATAGTAAAAGCACCCTTGTGTCTCAGCTCCACTCTAGCCTTTGGTGGTAGAGTGGTGTCAAGCAACAGCAGGTGGTAATGTCTTCATCTGCTCATTTGTTTTCCAACCAAACAATAATCTGAGGGCAGAGTCTCCCCCAGATGCTCCTATATGGCCAGCTAGCAAGGCCTCTGCTGCCAGGCATGTTACCTCTTACCCTTTGGGATAATCTCCATTCCGCCATGGGAGTAACCTGCCGTAGTGGTGGCCCAGCTGTCAGAAATGGAGCTGGCATTGGCCCTTGTCTCTTTCCTCTCCTGAGTCAGAGGGTGGCTGGCCCGAGGCTGCCCTTACACCCTGGTGCAACAGCAAGCAGGAGCCACCACAGGAGCAAGTCAGGACTGACTGACCTAAGCAATATTTCCAGGCTAAAACACACGAGAGCTTTCCTCTCCCTGTCCCATTACTGACATGGCAAAATTCAGTGGGAGAACAACTAGGCCTTATATATACAGCGAGCCTTTCCCCACCCATTACCACCTAAATGATAAGCTGCTCCAGGATATCTTGTTTATGAGTGTTTAATACCTCTTAGCATTTGTGTTTGCCTTGAAGCTACAGGCAGCTATGTGCTGTACTGTGCTGAATATTCATGCCGTAAGTACAAACAGATGTTTGAAGATCTGCTTTGAAGCAAATCTTGACCCTCTGCATTCTCTCCCAAGACTCCTCAGGAATATTATGTATCCCTGTATTCAGAGCAAAGCCTTGAAGGGCAGGGAGAGAGGATGCACATAGGAATAGTTAGCACTGGAACATGAACACATAGTCACATATCTATTGCATAAACTCTTCCAGCAGCACTTTGGACATCAGTTTGCATAAATGAATTTGCAGAGCTTCATTCCTATAAAGCAGCTTCTGCTGCGTACAGATCTTTTAGGCTCGCTAGCATAAGATCAGGCTCACTATTCAGATTCTCGTTGCCCTCAAGAGCTATCATCTGCAACCCAAATAATTGCCCTGATACGAAAAATCTCAGAGTGAGCAAAACTGTAAAACCTGAGCCATGTGCATGACTGGCTCTTACACACTGTATTCCTTCTGTCAGCTGCTCATAGGGGTTGAAAAGCTTCAGAAAGCAGATACAAGTGACATGAAATTGCTTGACTCTGAGTCAAAAACTCAATTCAGTGTCAAAAACAGCGAGATATCCCATGATGCTCCATGCCACTTGCAGGGTTATGGGGAGGCTTAAACAGCTTCTGTCTCGGGCAGAATCCAACAGAAAACCTGACAGACAAAGGTTTATTTATATAATTCATTTTCTTTTGCTAGTAACCACTCTCTTGTCATGCCTAGTTCCACTTCATCTGAAACTGTCCTTCCCCCTTGCCTCCTCCTCCTCATCTCAGCTGAGAATCACCCATCACTGGGACACCTGCTAGGACTATGCGGGCAGGTAAATCTCAGGATTTACAGATCCTGCTTCCCAGCTCCTGCCTCCTGCTCAGCACCCAGGTGACGCTGAGGTGAGAGGTTATTAATTCCATCTGTGCTGTGCTTGCTGGTTACAGAATAGGCCAACGTGTTCTAAGCAAGGAGTTGGTGAGCAGCTTGGATCCTCCTTCATGGGCTAGGCTTGTGAGAAGCACTGTGGTCTGAAACTGGAGCTTGCTGGAGGGATAGCTGGGGAGAGAAGGAGGGGCAGGGCCAAGAGTATGGGATCACTGTGAATCCAAGCCTTTAAAGGTCCTGTCTCTGCCTTCTCCTTATTTTTTTCCCTTTCCCAATTTGTAAGAAAGGTCTAGCAGCTGAGAATCTAGCCTGGGACTCACGAGATTTACTTCATTTAGTTTGATTTCTTTGGTTTAGATCTGTGAAACAGCATTTCACTGTAGGGGGTAGGAGTCAGCAAAGGCAGGAGTGGGAACACAGGACCAGAGCCAGTAAGGAGCTGACCACATCTACGGCAAGAAACTGTGACACTGGCTCAGCTGTAACATGCAACAGCATCTGCCAGCTGGTAGGGTCATCCGTGTTGTCATCCCATGGTCCTGTGCCCTCTTGTTAACAGTCTTTTCCTTCCCTTGTAGGAGTGAAGCTTGGGACAATGAAAGAGTCTAGTAAGGACTGTAGCCACGATCATAAAAGTATCCGTTTGGGAGCCTGGCAGCTGCTTGCTATTACCCCTCTTTACTCAGCACCCCCTAAAGTGACCTGAGTGGAGAAAAGAGGCCAGTCTGGGGCACAGCCAACTGCTGGGCCTTCCGTTGAGGATTCGTGCATCAATGGTGTAGGTAACAAATCTTGTCAGAGATGGTGGTGCCTGCAAGATATGTACAGCAGATCTCCTTTAGGTAGCAAGGAAATTTGTGTTGTTTTTGTCTGACATCTCCATCTACATCCTGTGTGGAAAGAAAACGGTGTACCTCTTGCTTGCATTTGCAGCTAAAATCTTATCAAGGGCAGAAAAGAAGATTCACCTCCATTTTTTTAATCTTCTGCAGTACAAAGAGTGTTTTTCTAGTGTAAATTGAGAGCCATAGGGTTCTGTGAGAGTGATCACCTTCTAGAAATTTATTTTGTATGGCTATGAGTGGCTCAGCAAGACCGTATGGGAAAAAAGAAAGAGGCCCAAACCTCCAGATAACTCTGAAAGAGTGAAAGAACCCAGCAAATTAGTCCTCACATTAGTCCTCTTGTTCCTTCAAGACAAAGGAAACCTTTCCAAGGGAACTGACACCTACTGATAGTGTTTTGTGTTTAGTTTTTTAAAGAAAACCCAAGTAACTCAGGGAAGTATCACCTACCCAATTTTAAGTCAAAACAAATAAATATTCTTGGAGTTTGCCTTTTGTCTGTTCAGTACAAGCTTTTCTGGGCCCAACATGAGTCTTTTGAGAAATCCTCTGAGAATATGGAGGTCAGGAAGGCAGCTCACAGGTTCTGTTACCTCTACAGTGGCTTACGAAACACGTAAGAGCTCAGGCACCCAATGACCCCACATCCCAACAGGTCAGCACTCCACTTTCCCCAATGCTAAATGTTCTCAGTGCAGGGTTTCCTGGTCAATCTCATCTTTCAAGGAGGGGCTGTGTCCAGTTCCCTTTTAGAAAAGATAATTTTTAAAATTGTCCTTATTGGAAAGAAAATATTATATTCACCAGCAGTGAAAACGGAGGGCTAAGTGCAGTCTGGGCTTTGCTGTGTTGATGTGATGAGGCTGGGCCATGAGTCCAGCAAGTTTTGCTCATTTCTACACTGTGTTGTGGTAAGCCAGCCTGCACAGTATTTTTCTTTACCCTAGAGCTTCCTCCCAGGACCCTAGCAGTAATTTGATCCTGTTTTGATAAACCATCATGTAGACACAACATGGAATTGTAGTCCTAATGACCTGTGTTATTTGAAAATCACTTTGAATTTGAAAGACACTTTCTGAGGAGGAAGTTCTTTAGTTCCAGTGTTTTCCTGAGATAATTATATCAAACCAGCCGATTACCCTCCCCTGTAGTTTCATTTATTGCTCACTTTGTCTAAACTCTTGAATGCTATTGCACTGCTTTCTTTTGTCCTGCTACACCCCGTCATTTCAAAATAAGTTGCCTTTTTGTTAAAAGTACAGCAAAATCTTTAAGGTCTTGAAGAGAGAGACGCCATATATTTACTGTGATGATGTAGAGTCTGCCAGTTTGATTTCAACTGCCTTGTTGCACCAAATTGAGAAACTCTTTGACTATTTATCTCCCCTTCTTCTAAACTAGCAAGAGATAAACAGGAAAAGGGGGTGACACCTTTTGTTTGATATTGTTTGACTCTCAAGTCAGTTCGGGCTCTTATATTAATAACTTCCTGTTTTGCTGTAAGTCTTCAGACAAGTGAAGAGCCTCCATGTGCATTCACTTTTCAGCCTGAACTTAGGCAACTACATAACTAGCATGCTCCAGTGCTCTGGGCTGCAAATTCCAGTTTGATGCTTACCTCCAGGACAAATTTTTAGAATTGGGAGTCAAATCGCTGAAAATCAGGTGCCTAAACCCACAGTTGGTTACCAAAATGCAAATGACCTGACAGCCACAAGAGCCGAACACCTGCTGACCCCTATAAGAAGCTTTGGACTTGAGAGGGCAGAATATATACAAATTAGACTAATTTCATGTTGAAACTCAAATAAAGATCCTAATTTGAAATGCTGGACTACTAGGGATGTGCTCAGAAGATAGAAACAGAAAAGAGGATCTGCAAAAATATGGAGAAAGGTGCATTTGTGTAATATCACTTGTGCAAGATGCTTGTGAAATGTTGCATTGCATCGTTTTTCACAGACGCTTAAATTAGCAAGACTTTTTCTTTTCCAGTTATCTAAATAACTTTCCCTGTGAACTGAACTGCTTCCTCTGGATAATACATTGTTTTTCTACCTGCTGGAGAGGTGGAGTCCCCCTGAATGTACTGCTGTTCTGCATAACTGGGAACTGTCTCCTTAATGCAGAGTAAGACAGAACAGCTTGGACTTAGTGGTCCTGTGAGATTTACAAATCAAACCAGCTAATCAAGATTTAAAACAGCTCTGGATTGAAAAGGCTAGCAAGTGGTCTAGCTGTGAGTTAATTCATTAGTTGCAGTAAATATCACTAGAAGAGCTTGTCAAAAGGAAATGTGAAGCAGCTGAAAAGAATCATCCTTAAAGTGAATGTCAGAGGCTTTTGCAGCTGTCATCCAGTGGACTGGAGATTCCAGGCATTGGGGAGAAAATGAGGGTGAAAGAAATAAAAATTTGAGTACAGAGGATAAAGTACTAGTTCCCACTGAGTGATTATAAAGGAAGCAATCTCACCACTACAGGGACCTAATTAGAGACTGAATCTCACAACCCTCTAATGTTTCCTCCAGGACTCTGAGAAACTCAAACTAGCTAAACGCAGTCTGCTCAGACCAGCAGCAGGAGGAGGCTCTGCTGCTTCAGGGCACACTGGAATGCCACTTTTATGCAGCTATGGGCATTTCCAGTGTTCTTGTGTCCTGTTCAGCACTCACCTAGAACCAGATCAGCAACATTGTTTTCTTGCCTGGCCAGCACAGAATCATCCTGGTGCTACAGAAGGCAACAATGGGCTTCCACTGACGCATACCTGAGTATCCCTGAGGAAAGGCATCAGGACCCATGGTCCCAGGCTAATATAAGAGTTAGTTGTCAGCATTAAAAAAAAAGAGAATTTCAGGTTTTTATGACTGATCTGATGAATCACTATTTTTCTTGCTGCCCAAACTGTGTAGATCAGGTGCAAGTCCTCAGGCCATCCTGGAGACGCCAAGTGCTGTCAGTCAGGGCTTGTGTGTATCCATTCACTTAAGCCTGGGTGCAGGGCTCAGCTCTCCCACCTCGATCCACCTATTGCCTGTCTGAGACAGTGTTACCCTGCTCCCCATCCTTGTGGAAATGTGGAAACATTGGCCATAGTTTGAGGCTAAACTTTGGCAGCAATGCCCACTGCTCTCTCCTCCTTCCAGACTCTCTAGCTGCTCCCTCTAAGTTCTGGGCTGCAGTGCATCACCTCATCATTGATGTGCCAAGCAGGGAACTCCCTGACTTAGGTTTTTTCTTTGTTTGGTGATTTCTTCTAAACAGCAACAAGTTTTTGCTGGATTTTATTTATGACTGATCAGTTGTGGACCCTGGTCCTCGGTATTTCCCTTCTGGTGCCAGAAAGCACTGGAACAGAGCCGTGCTCTGGGGTCAGCAGTGGGGTCAGCAAGGAGGAATTATTTTGCCTGCTATTGCCATGAAAGGCACATTTAATGTAACCTTGTCCCCACAGAGTGATTCTGTGCAAGTGAGGCTTCAGGGGAGTGCAGGGATCTCTTCCAGTGTTACTACTAGTAGCAGTCGCATTTTTCTGTAGCAGGATTTTCCAGGCATAGGGAAGGTCTGTGCCTTCTGAGACCACTCAGGTAGTTCAGCACTCCTGGGGAGAAGAGGGCTAACTGCTCAGGATGTGCAGATTCATCGTGTTTACAGGGATAGTGGTTTAGGGGTCTCTTCTGAAGCTGAGAAAAGGTAAGTGACCTGAGAGAGCTCAGCCAATATCTGACAAGGACATTTTCATAACTGAGATAAATAAACAGATGCCTTTTTTGCTCTAGGGAGATAATTTCTTCTGTGTTACTAGCCTGAGACCACTCGCTTGGCTTAGCCTGTATTTTTACCATATGAAACAAGCCTGAACCAATTCATTTGAGGTTGTTATTAATTTGGGTCAATATGAAATATTTCTGGCATTTCTTTTCCATTTTCTGGCCTTTGTATTTTACTGTGTGTATGTTTTCTTCTCTTACTTCTCAGTTCTCCTCTCTGGTAATATTTTAAGTCCTTAATTGACTGATGCTGCAGATGGAGAGTATTAGTTACCTTCCATGACCACTCTGACCACAATGACTTCCTTTGCTTGACAAGCTGATTAATTTGTCAAGGTGAATGTTTAAGTCTGTCTGAAGTATCTCTGTGTATCTTGTGCAAGATTGCAGTTTCAAGTTCGTTCCTTATTGGACATGTTGTTTCTCCAGACCCAGAATACCTTTGAGGGCCTTTTCTTCCCCCAGTTCCCTACTGAGAGTGATGCTCCTGCAGTTTATACCAATGATCATATCCTGCATGTCCCCTAGAAGAAGGTAGATAGCAGGTGCAGCATGGAAGCCATAGCATCAGCAGTGCTTTCAGATTGTCCAGTGGATGTAACTGAGGGAAAACAGGAAAACTCAAGTAAATTAAATGCATTTTATAGTAGTTCCTGAGGGAGAACAGATTGCATCGTTTGTGAGCTTCAATCCAGGTTAAGCAGGCTGGATCTTTCACAGAGAAGTTGCTGACTTTGTCCCCAAAATATCATTGTTAAGAAAAGAAAAATATCCAAATTTCTCTTAATTTTTCCTAGTTGGTACACTATAAAGGCATTCAGACCACTATAGACATAAGAATTCAGGAAACAACACTAAGCAACACAAAGAACAAAAAACAGTAGGTACTTCCTGAGCAGATTGAAAAACTGAATCCTATTCCAGTGAATGCTTAGGGAGAGTAAGTCCTAATAGGTACAGTAGCCACATGTCACCTAGGACCAGAGTGTGAACAATTCTTTTGTAATATTACTTGATGAATGTCTCAACATCTTGAGCTCGTTGCAGAAGAGAAAAGAAAAACTGGCCAGTGTTATTTTCTGGTGGTACTGGAACAATAATTTCTCTAACCCTCTGTGGTGGTATCCAACTGTCTTGGATATCTGAGCGGGCAGGTCAAAGGAAAGCAATGTGTAGACTTGATTTTTGAAAGCGCCTTTTTCCAGTAAGTGTGAACTTCATTTCCTTTTAGGAATAATATTTTTTCCTGGCATATTGTACCAAAAATAATAAAATAAACAAATGCATGGTATACTTGTAAGATGAACCTCAGAGCTGTATTGTCTACAGGCAAACCAGTTCTGGGCGCAATGTAAGCATTGAGGTCAGGTGCAGGGCTGTTCTTTTCCTTGGCAGATGTTGTCCTGGGACTTCTCACAGAATTCCACAGTGAGACCTTAGTGAAAAGCAGAGACAGAGCTTTTCTTGTGTCACACCAGACATGCAAATATAAGGATGTGCTGGGACACCTCTGTATTGACCCATCTCAGTTCAGCTTCATGCAAGAATGGATGACCAACATGCATCCACCTCCTTTTTTTTTTTTTTTCCCTGTTGTTTGTGGAAAGGAGGAAAAGCACCTTTTGCTGTCCAGGTTTATGACATTCCTGCTCCCCTTGGGTGGAAAGAAAAGGGAGGTCTTCCCTCTCCCTCTGAGGGAAGCACTGACTATTAGAGTGATGGGCAAGAAGCTGTCTCAGGGCAGACCTTCTTCTCCTCAGGGACCTGCACCTCAGCCACTCCCTGCCCTGGGCTAGTGTGCTGGGATGCCCTGGCCTGTTCCCTTCTGGGCTCCCCCCTATTCTGTAGCTCTGAGCCCCACCACTTTCTGTCCTTGGAAAGGCAGAGGTGGTGCAGCAGGTTCCCAGCAGCTACAGAGGAGCAGAGGGTCTCCATCGGGGTACCTCCTTGCAGGAGATGGAGAAGACACCTTTGCTATAGGGGCTGCAGGCTGGGGCAGTCGCAGGCTTTCCTCTGCAGCCAGCAGCACTCTGCTTTTTCCCATCATTTATTATCTGATGTCTGTTTTCGTCTGTTTCGTGCTGGCACTTGGGACACCTCCTCCTTGTGGGCTGCCAAGGATGGTGGCAGTGTCCCAGCACCGAGGGTATTGGCCCTGGCCCTGGGCACAAAGCATCCATCCCCACTGCTCGCCTGACCCTCCCCTTGAGACCTACTTTTGCTGGGAGAAGCAAGGTAACCTCGCCACTGAAAATAGCTGGGACGGCAGCCAGTGAAGATTAATGGCATCATTAACGTTCCCAGTTTATTTATAGGCTTAAAAATGCCTCAGACCTGCAAACTGAGCAGAATTGTTCTGTGTAACACAGGGACTGACAGGTCTCCTGCTTCTGCCTTTCCCGTTCCTTTTATTTCTTTCTGATTGCTGGGACTATAAAACCTCCGGAGCAGAGACTGTCTCTGTGAACCTACTCTGTAAACCTTTCTAACTGGGGGGGATACACACAGATACCTTTTTTTTCCCCAAGAATGCTGTATTTGTCTGGTCTCTTTCTTCCACCAACTCCTTCTGTGCACACTGTGTACTGTGGTCTTCTTTGGGAAAATTATCTTTTTGATGAATTCCTGAGGCACAAGCTGAGCAGTTGTCACAGGAATTAGTGATTTTCTGCCTTGGGTTTTAAATTATAAGCTCTGTAGGAGGAGGACTGAGATTCTCATAGCTGTGGAGAGCACCAAGGATATGTAGGGCCCTAGTGAGACACGCAGATGCAATTAATGATCATGGAGGTCTTTCAACAGGAGCCAGCAGAGCCAACCCAGCTCCCAGGTCCCCCAGGAACCTCATAGGACTGTCAAGAAAAGAAAAAAACACCCCGCGTGTGTTGGCCCCAGAAGAGGAGTTTTCAGCACATAACGTGTCGCTGCACTGCCTGGCCTGTTTCCCAGCACTCAGTGAAAGGTAAGTGAGGAAGGAGACTTGTTGTCAGCAGGCACGAATCCAAAGGATCGGCTGTGTGACTGGTAGATGGCTTCATAGGTGGGGAAAAAAAAAGTAAAAATGTCAGTAGGGAGCCCTCCCACCCAGAAACATGGAGCACCAGCATGGCAGCTCATGGAGGTGATGTGGCTTCAGAGGGCAGCCACCCTGCCCTTTGATGTTGGGTTTTTGTTGTATCAGTCTGAGATAAACTCCTGTGTCAGTCTCTCCTCAGCATTTTTCTTCTAGAGGCTGAAATAATAAAGAACTGGCAGAGAATCACTCAAACCACTGTTGTCTGTTTTTTCCCCTCTGGGCAATGAGAATACTTCAGAGCAGTGAAGGAGCCTAAAAAAGGTAGAAGGAGGATTTCTCTGCCATGGACACAACAGGTGAAGCCACAACCCTGGAAAGCCCTGACCCACCAGTATCTGGTGGGTTTGAGGTATCTCAGGGCCTTGCTTTCCCCTTCCCAGCTTTCCCACTTGGCATTTTGGCTCCAGGTCTCCTCCACTCCCCCTTGGCCATGCCTCAGCTCTCCCATCTGATGGGGAAGACAATGCCTACTCAGCATCTCACTTTCCACAGCTGTTAAATGGGATCATGACATGTTCAAGTGCTCAAGGCCAGGTTGGATGGGGCTCTGAGCAACCTGGTCTAGTGGAAGGTGTCCCTGCCCATGGCAGGGAGATTGGAACTAGATGATCTTTAAGGTCCAACCCAAACCATTCTGTGATTCTGTATAGTCCTTTGAAGGACAAAAACATAAGTACAGTTATTCAGCCATCCAAAGATCCTAACTGGGAGAGTATTTTCATGTCTGATATACATGAGATCCTATATAATTTTAAAGGATTCAAGGAAAAGTCAGGTCATGTGCAACATCTGAGACAAAGGGGGGGGGGAGGTAATGTTTAACTGTATTTATTTATTCTAGGAAAGTTATACATCTTATATAGTTGTTTCTCATCTAAACTCCTGAGCACCTAACAAGAAAAGTCAGCACAACTTTCTCACTTACATTGATGTCAGACTAGGGGAGTGAGTCTTGTGACAAAAGGGACCATCCGCATCTCAAACTTATTACCTGCTTTGAAAAGTGAATATACAAAGCGGTAGGTTTTTTTAGCAAGGTGGCTAAGCCTCATTTCAGCTCTGGGACACCTATCTCCTGGACGTCAGTGCTACACAGTTTCTGTGGAACTACTCACCCCTGATACAGAAAGCAAGAGCTGGGATTTTTTTCCTGTTTCAATGGGCTACACCCAGTTGCAACCATATTTAACCTTCCTTTTTCTTTCTGCCAACACTGGGTGGCACTAAGTAACTCTTTCTGATGTTTTACAAAATTGACTCTAAAAACTTGAATCACACTGACTTGGCTCCACTCTGTCCTGACAGCAAATGGTTTTGCTTGAGAAACTTTGGATCATATGGTTGTTGGCACATTTTGTACATCTGAATGGCATGTTTTGTACTTCCCTGATTTGTTAAGATGTTAAAGCCCCTCTGAATCTCTGACCTCCCAGTCAGGTAAAGGTTCAACGTGCTGTTGGCCTTGAAAGCCACATTTCCTGTACTGAATTGAGAATTGATGGAATACTTTAAAATAACTGTGCTTTAATGACAGAGGTTTAAATAAATCTCACTGAATGGTTGAGGTTGGAAAGCACCTCTGGAGATTGCCTAGGCCAAGATTGTCTCTGCTCGAGCAGGGCCAGCCAAAGCAGGTTAACCCAGGTGGTCCCCAAAGAGTTCCAGGAGTCCCTCACCAGCCTCAGAGTCTTCTCATCCTGGACACTGCCATGTCTGCTGGCCACCACTGCCAGCTGGACACTGTAAAAGTCCTGTTGAAATAAATCAGCTTTAAAAGAAGCACACCTACAAACACATGGCTGTCACCCCCACTGGCTGCACTTGACCTACAAGTACCAAGGCTGCCATTTTCACAGCCTGTTATGGCTCCAGTGGGCTTTGAGGGACTCTGGTGACTGATGCTTGTGCCTATGGTGATGGAGGTGAGAAAAAATCAGGGCCAAGTAGTTTGTCCTCAGAGGACATCCCAGGTCTCTGAGCAACCTGGTCTAGTGGGTGGCATCCATGCCCATGATGGGAGTCTGGAACTAGATGATCTTTAAGGTCCCTTCCAACTCATGCCATTCTGTGATTCTGTGACTCGTGGCCATTCTCAACTAAGCCACCCATGAAGACCCACTGCCATATCCTGGTAACAAACATTAACATTACTGTGTTTGTACTTGTCCCTAGGAAGGTGTTTAAAACATAAAAGACAACAGATGGCATAACCTGATGGGATCGTAAAGATTTGTGTCCTGAAGACAAAGGCATAGAGATACCAATGATAGTAGCTAAAAATCCTCTATGTGGAAATTAAGTAACCAAATCTTGATCACTACAAATAGCTGTTTCCAAGACAAATTTTATCCTCAGGAAGTAAGCTCTAGGCACAGTGCCTGTGAGCTCAGCAGTGCCATTCTGCCCTGGCCTGCTTGTACTGACCAGCATATGCATGGCCAGGCTAAGCCAGTCTCCTGCCTTGCTCTGCCCTCTCTCAACATGCCTCAGGTGCTGCCTGGCACACTGGGTGTGATACTGCTTCTAGGAAACATTGTTTTAAATACTTTTCCATATGAGAAACAGAAGGGGTTTGAATCTGCATCCTATACTCTGAGCCTATGTTGTAGGCAGTGGGTTATAATGGATAATAGCTTCTCTTCATAGGCCTTGGGGCTGAGGACAAAGTCTCCTTGGGAATCTGCCCTTCCATTCCTGTGAGGGCTTTGGTGTTGACCTGTATCATGCATTTTTAGCTTTTAGTTTGACTACCAAAGAGAAAATCAATTATTGCCAGATCTACCTTGTCAAATAGACAAAGGCCTAGAGAGGCAGAAGCTCTTTGGAGAGAGGCCCTGGCTTTTCAGGGATCATGAGGCTTTGGGCAGAATTCAGACAGAGTATGAACCTCACTATCCAAGAGGATAACTTGAGGAAAGGGAGCTGCAGAGGATTTTTCCATTGCTGTAGGAACCTTTACTGTAATTCAGCTCATGTTGATTAACCCTGGATGCTAGATTCTTAAAAAGTGATTAGTGAGATCATGCTGGAAATAGAAACAGATGTGCCATCTGTTAGGCAGTGTATGAGGTTTAGAGGGAGGTTTTTCTGAAACACAGTTGATCCCAGCACTGAAATGAGACTTCACTGCTGTCACCTTCCCGTTATGTTCCCAGAAGCTAGACAACCCTTTGAATGTATGAAGTGAACTGGTGGAATTTGCTGTCAGTGGACTGGTTCTGTAGTTCTGGCCAGTGACAAGGTTGAGAGCTGAGGTACGGTGGCATCTCAGCCTTTAGAGAAAGCCACAGTATAGGACTTTGCACAAGAGACACTTTCCAAACACCTGAAATCCCATATGGGGAAATCTGGGCTTCACTCTGAACTTGTGCTTTTGCCTCAGACCATTTTTTCCCTCAGTGAAATGTAAAAACTGAAAGGTTAGAGGTGGTGGTTTTTTTCAGTCCTTCAGCAGAGTTGTTCCTATGCTCTATCCCTGCCCCCAGATACTATCCCTTCATACTGTAGTCACTCACTGCAGGTCTCAAGGATTATCAGAAGCACTAAGCAGCTCTCAGAGAGCAATTGCAATTATGCTTCTACAGCTGTGATTGTCCACAGCCGTGCTTTCTGTCTTCCTCCAGAGCAGTGGAGGAAGGCTGAAGAAGGCAACACTTCCATATGTGCTTTCCTAAATCTAATCTGGCATCCTTCTGGCTTTCCTAGCCTCTGAAGAGCAAAGTGCACATTTGTGCTGTTCATAGCACTGCTGCCTGATAACTAATATCTGCTCTAATAGGTGAAGCATTGCAGCACCTGGGGAGAACAGGAGCGGCTTCCCTTTGATCTGCAGGGCACCTCTTTCAGCGCAGCTGCGCAGCCAGGTAAAAAGCTGTCAGGATTCTTGTTTTCTTCTTCTTTTTTTCAAAGTAAATCTCAAGTCTCATACTCATGGCCTCTGGCAGGCCTCCATGTACAAATATAATTACTATTTATTATTTATACAGGAACAGAGAAAGGCCATTGCTTTTATGACAGTGTAATAAAATGGGTCACTGCTCCCTGTAGGCTTTGAAGCCCAGGACATGATCCAGTGGAGGTAGAAAATAGGACTCCAGACACTGAAAAGGGATTGCTATAGTGGATCCCTTCGCAAAGACCAGACTGAAATGCACTGAAACACACCTACAAAACACAGGCATGACTTAACAGGGGAAGGAGTTCGACTGCCTCTCTCCAACAGTGGTGTTGCAGGGGAAGCTGAGCACTGCTCCACCAACACCTGTGGGGATCAACTGACTCAGGAACCTGCTGGTATAGCACTGGTTTTACCTGGGTAAGGCCAGCTGCCCCTTAAAATAAATTACTTACCTGCCCCTTTATTGCTTCTCTTGTCCCACCTCTACCCACTATTTATCTGTCCTTGTCCCTGGAGTCTCCACTGGGACCAAGGCAGGGCAGAAGGTGATGTGCCACGAGGAGAAGGATGACCAGGTGGATTCAGCACAAAGTTGTTCTTTACGTTTCCAGCATGTCATCTCAGCTCTCACTGCCATCCTCAGCTCCAGCACTTCATGGCCACCCCCACAGCTTGTTCCCCAGGATACTGGGAGGAGCTCAGTTTGGAATGCAGTGGGGGAGAGGGGACAGCCTGGAGAAGGCACTGAGACCTCCTTGAGGCCAGAGGACATCTAGGGGCAGGTAGAGGCTTCAACACCTGAGCCACTATCTCCTTCCAACACCACCTGTATGGCGAGGAACCTGGGTGCAACCCATCAGCTCCATTCACTCCAACAGGGAACAGGCAAGCACAGCATGGGCAGAAAGCAAGATGCTAACAAAGCCTGTGGAGCAGCCATCAACCCCACCAACATATCTTTTCCCCCTTCAGTGGCAGCAACCCTTTGTCTCCCATCTCAAATGTAGCAGCCCCCCAGCAAGCCCAGCTGTCCTTCAAGGATGACACAGCTCTTCCGGGCTCTAGCTTGTTCACGCAAGGCTGATTCAAAAAACATGTTGGCAGAAGATGTTACAAACCTTTCAAAATCTGTGTTCATACTCTGGCACTTCCTCCTCTCCATCCTCAGACAGGAATTCCACAGGTCTGGACCACATTCCCCAGTCCTGGAGCCCCAGTAAACAGAAGCCAGTGCCTAGCAGCAAGTCGTCCCAGTTACTTCTTTTGAAAACACTTCCACCGAATAGTTGATAAATCCTACAAAGTGCTCACCCCGAGCACTGTGTGACATGTATAAGGACCGTGCACCCCCCGCCCAGGGAGAGGATGAGATCTGGGCTCCTCCCACAAGCCCTAATGGCTGAGGGGAGAAGGAACTTTATCAGGAAGGTCAATGCTTATCCTGGGGAAAAACATCACATGATATAATTCTCTTCCATCTAGATTCCTCATATGCAAGCCACAGAAACAAAAATACATCCTTACGCTCTTTTCCATGGAATTTTCATCAGAAAAATGGAAAACGTGTTAAAAAAAAATAGGAAGGATGTGGGGAATCTTACCAATGATGCCTGAAATCTCTGAGCATACCTTACCAGCTGTGTTAGCACACCGACTGCCTGGACCCTGTGCCCTGGTGCTCAAGGGAAAAGGCGGCTGCACCCAGGGCAGGTTTTTCTCCAGTCAGTGTTCACACAGCTGAAGCAAGGACACAAGAGGAAGTGCTGGTGGTCCTCAATGCTTTGTCTGAGCAGCTGCAAGAAGAAATGTTTTCTCCCACAGTATTTTGGAATAGCATCAGAGTAGTGTGGCTGCCAGCACAGCCACAAGGTCCCCACTCAGTGATGAAGATCTGCATCCAAGGGCGCACTGGAGCACACTCTGACATGGCAACCCATCCTCCTCTGGGACAGAAAGCACTCAGTGCTGGACCTACAACCACCCACAACAACCTTGACACTGCCCCTTGGGCCTACCTGCCCAAATAATTCAGTAGTAACTCCCGCCTCCACACACCCCACTATAACCATGTATTTTTCCCAAGTGTTTAGCAAATGTAACCTCTGTGTTTTAAACCTTTCAGTCATTGATCAAACTGATGTGTTTCTCTTTTGGACAAATAGTCATTACATCTGAAAGTTTATGGCTGGGCTTTGAAGTTAATGTTCTCTGAGATGAGGGAGAAAGTTCACACTTCTTCTATTGCTTCCAGTCCCTCTGGCTGGAGACCAGATAAGACAGCAATGCCTTCAATGTAAAAATGATGAGTATTAGTGCAGGCAGAAAAGCCAAAAAACTTCTTAATGTAATAATGGTTTGAATAGTACTATAGTACTCAGCAAAATGCTGGAAAAGGAGGGAAATTAATCCAGGAAACCTATGGGTGCCTCAGACCTGTTATTTCTATGTTTACTGTCAAAGTTTCTTGTGAGGCTGTGTTTCCTTTCCTCCACTTTTGCTGTTGTTGCAGCCACATTGACTCAGGTTGTTCACAAGCCCTTATTTTCTGCCAGCAACCAGTGGGGAAGAACAGCCTCTGCAGACAAAGAGTTTTTTTCCCAGGTATTAACAGGTCCCTCCCTCTAATTCTTCTTGAATAGGTAAAGAAAGTGCTGTTTTACAGCACACTCCATTAACAGCCAAGAAAAAGGGTTTAAGCTGGAGAGTGTTAAGGCATCCAGTTCCTTCACACTGGTTTGGAAATTGCAGCCTTGGTGTGACCTTTTCAAGCCTCCTCCTTATCCTTCCTCGTGCAGTATCAGCTAAGCCCAAGTGAGCTGGGTCCTCCAGCCTTCACTGGGAGGAGGCTTTTAGCATCTCTGCCTGAGGGCATTTCAAGAGGCACTCTGTACAGAATGCACAGAGCCAGAGTATCACTAGATGCGCACTGAATGCGCAAGCTCCAGTGGGAATAAGCAAGACTTTGGAGAGGGATGGGGTTTTACAGAGCCTCATCCAGCCAACTTTGGGAACTCTCCAAAGATGGCAGAGCCACCACCTGAGTAAATGTGCCTGTGCCTGCCTACATCCTACTCCCCTGCCCACCATATCCCTCTGGGCCTCTTAACTCAGAAGTGGCTTTTCCATTTGACCCCGCCAGTCATGGGACTGGCCAAAAAAAGAGATGCCAGGAAGATCTATGTGTACATCTCAGCTGGGCTTATCTGAACCTGTGCTTGGGAGATGTGAAATGTAGTTATGACAGGAAATCCTGCAGAGCGTGCATGGGTATCACTAGCACTTTGATACTACTAACAAGTGGGTGCTCGTATAAATAAAATACCTTCTGAATGTGATTTACAAAACAGAAAGACTTTTAATAATTTAGAACTGAATTACATTCCTGGTGTAGTATGAGAAAAGATCAGTGTACTACAGCTCATAGCTGGGCAGCTAAACCCACTTCTCCCATTCATTTAGCTGTCTTTGATTTGTTTCTTCTAAATATTCAGCTGAAATTCATCTGACTGGCATCGGCCATGTTCAGATCAGTAAGGTATCCTAGGATGAATGCAGTGCTCTTTGTGAAGTGGAATTTGGTACCTGACTGGAGGCACTACAAGCCACCAGCAGCAAACCTCTTCCTATTGCAGAGGACAAGTGCTGCTGAGGACTGACAGCCAAGCAACACAATGCTCTCAAGCCTCCCTGACACAAACAAAAGGATCAGTCAGAAAATCCCTCCCAGGAGGTGATGAAAAACACCAGAGTGCCACCAGCATCCCCCAGACAAACTGAGAGTCCCTCCATCACTACAGACCTGCAATGTCCTTTGCCAAAAGCAGTAGTTTCCTTTCGCTGACACCTGTGCTGCTTATTTGCCTCTGTCAGCATGACCAGTATGGGCTCTGGGGGATTTCTGTTGATCCTCCTCCATGTCTTGGCAATGGGATCTGCCATACTGAACTCTCAAGAAATTTCCCCCTCCTTAATTTTTCTCCATTTAAGCCTTTGCTAAATAAAATCTACTTATTGTTAACCGTGCCGCCCAGCAGCAATGGTTATGTTTGCTGCTGGTTTAGTTTCCAAGTAATTTAAATAAACAACTGAACCATAAGGAGAAACTATTAAACATCCCTTTCCCCTGGACATCATGATGTGCCAGGCCATTAATATTTTTTTATCACTGCAAACTCTGAGACTCAAAATCCGTGCCTTGGATTGTCAAACAGGATAATTATAAAACATTTTCAACTACTGAGCTAATGAGCACTAAATCCTGCATTGTGTTGAATGCAATGTGGTGCGAGTTTCCTTGGGAAATTTGGGCCTATAATTAAGCAGGGAGGTATTTCTTCTTCTAAGGTGACATCAGCCACTCTTATCCTGGCATTAAAAGGTAGCCAAATGTCCCTTCCAGTTTCTCCAGGCAATCAGCAGACAGAAAATCGGTGCTGTGCTTGGGAACATCAGCATCAGGAGGTGCAAAGGTGGTTGTCCTGCAACTGGTGTCAGGACTAACCTCTGGGAACAAGCCCCAGTGTAACACCCTCTCTATGACAGCAAATACCAAGTCTTTCCTTCAGGAGCACCTACAAGCACTCGGCAGTGCAGTGTCACAGTAGGGGCATTATGGATTCATCTCCCCTCTCAGGGGAACTTGGGAGTTGGAAGCCAGATTAGGGGCTTTGATGCTTTTCTCTCCTTCCTCTAGGGAAGGCAGGGCCAGCAGGAGGGGGGGCTGGATACCAGCGGCACTGGAGCATCCCTCGGGGTATCCGTGGCACCAGGACATCCCATGGTGTGGCTTCTGCTTGGCTTGTCCTGCCTGCTTACTCTCATTTTCAGAGGGTGGCATAGCTGAAAGCAAAGCTCTGTACTCCTCAGAGTAGAGACACTCTGGAGAACACCAGCATGTTCCCCAACTCCATTGCAAAGTAATTTTGTTTCACCATAAAAAAAATCTTACTGCCCAACACAGAGAAGGTTTGGAACAGCCCCTGAGAAGTGCAGGGCTCTGCATCCCATTAGGGCTGCCCGGAGGAAGCTGGACAGAGTTTTTATTAAATCAAGTTCAGTCGATGCTTAAAGAAGGGCTTTTTTGAACTAGGAGCTGAACCTCATGTTTGGTGCCCTGCCAAGCTCAGGATAGTGCGAGGAGGAAAAGGAGATGTATTTTTGGACTGCATGTCTGCGAACAGGCTGTTAGATAAAATTAAAGAGGCTGTTTATAAAGAATCTGCTGGTGCTGAAGCAGATGTGGAGGCCCTAGTTTATGACAAGATGTATTTCTGGAGTTGGCATGAACAATCAATTTAATGCAGGACTTTCCTCATGCTGTAATGATTTGTTGGTTTGGGTTTGAATTTTTTTTTTTTTTTCATTTCATTATTTTAACTGAAGCTGGCACAATGCCCTCATTACTTGTGATAAACTTGTTTGTTTACTTATGTCGTGGTAACCGGAGAGCTGGACTCAGGCTCCACTTCCTTGGATGCTGTTTGTTTCCTACCAGAGCATTTGGGGCTGTTTGACACTGGCAGCAAAGCAGAAATACAGCATTTCCTTATTTTCTTGCCATGTTGCTTGTGGATGATGAAACACTTTGGCTGCCCCAGGCTCCTGAGCAGGCAGCTGTAAGACCTTCTCTTACTGAAACCCCCCAGCACAAGGATCCCCAGCCCTGCTCGTGCCTGGCAGGCATAAAGGCAAAATAACTTTGCAGAAGTCAACAGAGCTACTTCCTAGAATCACAGAATGCTTTGGGTTGGAAAGGACCTCTAAAGGCCATCTAGTCCAAACCCCTGGCAGTGAGAAGGGGCCTTGAATGTCTGCAGGGATGGGGCATCTACCACCTCCCTGGGCAGATCCCAGAGTAAATGTCTGAGTTTTCTTCTGAAGTGATGTTATTCTTTACTAAGCTATGTTTACCATCCAAGAAAATGCTTTGGTTTGTGATTAATGTTACATGAATACATGGAATGTGTTTAATAGTTACTCTTACAATGTTTTAAAAACATGCTGCTTTCCTCAGCATTGCAGGGAGCAAAGGCATCGCTAGGCTTTTACAAGAAAAATCAAGAGCGTAAGAGTACATTTTGAAGTGAAGGCACATTGTCAATAATTACACATGGTTTGGGTTTGTGCTGTCTTGCCGCTCCTCCTTGGATCCTACACTGAGTCCTGACTTTCTTATGGCACAGATAGTAACTTTAAAGAAAGAAGCCCAACAGAATTGCTGCAATCTATATCTACAGCATCACACATGGAAGACATAATACTTGATGGTAAATTTTTGCTTTGACATTATAGTAGAATTTAAGGGAAAAGGTGTCATCCTTGGCCTAGAGTTTCATGAGTGCCACAGGCAGATGGGCTCTTTTAAACCTTCTTCTCCTCTTCCAAAAGGAGAAACTCACAATCTGGAGCCAATTGAACCTAAAAGCCATAAAATTCCAGGTTCCAATAAATCTTCATTTTATGAAAACACACCCAGCATATATCATAACAGAAACGGTAAAAGAAATTAAACATGTGTGGGTCACATACTCTGTTGGATGCTCCTTAATAGTTTTGCAAAATCAGTGGAATAACGAGGTGCAGTTTTGCTCTATGAAGTTTTGATACCTCCCTGCAGCGCTGTTTGGCTGCCCAGGGTGCCCACCCAGAACATAAGCAAGCACATGAGGAAGGGGCTGGCAGCTCCACTCCCACGTCCTCTCCATCCTTTCCCAGTGCAGATAAGCTGGGCTGCAGCCAGCACCCCCAAAGGCCCAAGGCCTGCGCTTGGCCGAGGACTTCAGATGCTGGAGCGATGGGCTGCTCCCCGCGGCCCAGTGGGCATCCCACACATCTTTCCTTTGGGTGGCCCTGCAAAGTGGGCACTTGCTCCACCAGGCCCCAGTGAGTGGCAAGGCCATGGTGAACAAAACCTCTGTAAAATCAAAGGAAGGGAAAAGTAAAGCGATATCTGGGGGGAGGATATGCCTGCCTGTTCCCATAAAGTGGAAATGCAAAGCAAAACCAAAAGGAGCTGGGTTCACACTGCAGAGGCACGGACTTTAACAAGGTCTTTTTCAGGGCTTTAAAAAAATTATTCATGTGATGTAATCTTGACATTTCCTGTCTCACTGGTGAGTTCCTCGGATCAAACACCCAGAATGCTGGCAGCTTGTCACCAGCTCGTGCAGCTCCTATTACCCGCGGCATCCCGGGGGACACAGGAGGAGAGAGGTGCAGGAGTCTGGGTCAGCAGGCAACACCCTGCACCCCTCTCCCTGTGCTCCTCCTCGCCCTGGCTGGGTGATACACTGAGCACACACCTTCCTTTTTAGAAATTCCCCCTAATTTTGAGGGTTGAGGTTTAAGGCTCCCTGCCAGGGGTCCTGCATCCAGAAGCCTTGGCAAGGAGACTAAAGCCTGTGAGGACCCTGGCAGGAACAGACCCTCAAACTTTATCACCATATATAATGTATTTTTTTCAATCTATTGTATAATGGCAATTATATAAAAATCCAGGTGAGTTGCTGGAATAGTCGTGGCCAAGTCCAAAAGCAAGCAAAGCTCTATAAAGTTTGGGAATCTTCTCCTCATGAAGATTCATCAAGATTCTGCTAGTGGAATCTGAAACTAGAAAGTTAGGGGGGAAAGGGAAAAAAAAAAAAATCCAGCACCCTTTGTTAGCATTTCTCAAGCAGTTTCAATGGTGGATTTGGCAGTTCTGGGTTAACAGTTGGACTCAATGATCTTAAAGGTCCTTTCCAACCTAAGTGATTCTATGATCCTATGATTTTATGGAAGTATTTCAGTACAAATTCAGAGCTCATTTAACATCATCTTATTCTCCTGAATTCGAGAGGCCTGAGGGAAAATGCCTGTAAAAGCAATGGGATGTCTGTCCAGGAGGTCCAAAACCGTGGGGTTCAACAGCATTTCCTAGGAGTGGAATGCGACAAGATTGACATGAAATCTCAATACCAGGATGAGCAGCAGGCAGGTAGGCGATGCATGCTGGGTTTCCAAAAGGAGCCCCATGGATGCCAAGAGCCCCACTCAACACCTGCCACTCATGGGGATGGGGGGACAATGGGGCCATGTTGATAATAGACCTGTTGGGCCAGCAGGGATGCAGAGGGCCAAAGTCCAGGAGTCAGGTCATCTTGTACCATTATTTCTTTGCAGTTCTCAGAATATCCAGCACCACAAACATCCCTGCATTTTCCATCAACCCCTCGAAATGGAATACATTAAATCTGGCAGCTCAGTTACAACAACAAAATATGAAAGCAGAGTTCTACTTATGCCCCACTCTGACCACCCCCCACCCCAGCAGTGCTGCTGATGTAGGTAACATTTTGCAGTTCCTGGTCTCAGAGTACCTGCTTCAAGTTACAGAATCACAAAACACGTTGAGCTGGAAGGAACCTACCAGGAACACTGAGTCAAACTCCTGGCCCTGCACAGGACCATCCCCAAGAATCACACCATGTGCCCAGGAGTGTTGTCCAAACACTTGAACTCTGTCAGGCTTGGTGCTGTGACCACTTCCCTGGGGAGCCTGTTCCAGTGCCCAGCCACCCTCTGGGTGAAGAACCTTTTACTAATATCCAACCTAAACCTGTCCTGACACTTCAGGCCATTCCCTTGGGTTCTGTCACTGGTCCCCACAGAGAAGAGATCAGTGCCTGCCCCTCCTTCCTTCAGAGGAAATTGAACTGTAACGAGGTCTCCCCTCAGTCTCCTCCAGGCTCAACAGACCAAGTGGCCTCAGCCACTCCTCCTACGGCTTTCCCTCAACGCCCTTCACCATCTTCGTTGCCCTCCTTCGGATGGTCTGTAAGAGCTTCATATCTTTCTTATGTTGTGGTGCCCAAAACTGCGCACAATATTCAAGGTGAGGCCACACCAGTGCAGAGTCGGCTCCATCGCCATCACAGCTCCTCCCCCCCTCACAGCAACTCACTGGCATGTGATGAAAATCATTTGTGTAGAATGTAAGTCTTCTTGAAGGAGTGGAGGGTTTTTTTATAGGGATGAACTATTGAGTCAAACTCAGTATTTCACTGCCCTGAGGAACTGCAAGATTTTTTGGAAAGTCATCCTTTTAGCCACATTTGCTGTTGGCTGCACTGGCAGCGTGTGGTTCAGTCAGTGCTACACAGATTCCGTGATCTCCCAAGGCTGTCAGTGTGCACATTCTCATGGGAAAATGCTGGCACAGAACCAGTCTCTCCAGCTCAGGGGATGCCACAACCACAGGGGACCCAGCAGGTCACACGGCAAACCCACATCCTGACTTGAGATCCTCCAATATCTGCTGTAGTGGGTAGAAGGATTGAAAACACAGACTCTTCCCAGAATTTGTTATCTGGATCTCCAAAAACTGTCCAAATTTGGGTTGTTTAGGAGCTCTCTGTTATTAATTACCCAAAAATAAATAGGCAAGCACTGAAGGACCTGTCTGGGAAGCACTCATACTGTGATGAGGGACTCCAGGTAGCTCTTCCCCACCTTCTCTTCCTCACCACGGACCACTGGCAAATCAGACTTCTGGAGATGAGTCACCTGGAGGATGCAAGTGCCAGGGGATTGGGGTGGTGGGTCCTGCAGGGGTCACCCTTCTTGTCCTGGCCAGGATGGACCTGGCAGGTCCAGGCTGGCAGCACCTTTGCTGTGTGTAAACAGGGGAGTTGCAGCTGAGAGGTGAATGCTAACCCCTCTTAGAAAGTATTTCAAAAGGGCATTTAAAAGGGTATCACTGACTAGTTTAATGCAGCATCAGCATGGCTTTAGAGGTAGTATTAAAAAAATTTAATTCTATTATTAAAAAGAATATATATTTTATTTTGCTTTCCACGCAAACAGGGTAAATAATTGATGGAGCATGTTGCAACCCGTCCAGTGCAGCCCTGCACAGCAGAAAGAGAAAGTGAAACAAATCCCTCGGTGCAAGCTGTTAAAGCCTTCAGGCAAGCAGGAAGACAGCAAGGCCAGGAGCCTTTGGCAGTGCTCCTGCTTCTGCCTGCCCGCTGCCTGCTCCCTGCCCGCTGCCTGCCCTGGGCCACCAAGGCTGGGTAGCAGGGTTACAGCAGGGATTAGTAAAGCAACACCGCCACTTGGGTTTCCTAGACTTGTATTCACATAATCCTCCAAGTCTTGTATTAACACACATTGGTTGGGTTTGGTTCTTAGCTTAGTTATATCACATGTTCTGGCTTTTTATGTTCACTTAGAGACGTATTGTGGTATTTTCAGACTTGGGTCACTTCAATTTTATTATTGCAGGTGGCCCAAATAAATTTTCACTAACTTTTTCATGCGTGCTTTCTAAAGAGAACTGTAAAAAGAACAGTTTAGAGCTTTGTTGGAGTTTTTGAATAAGGCTAAGGAGCAGCTTCCCAATCAGTTTTACAGTTATGTTCTCCACTTCACTTCAAACCTCACATTAAATGCACCATTCCAACCAAGGACAGAAAAATCAACTTACCTGACCGGTGCAGATATTTGAATACACGAATCAACTATTTATTACAGATATTTCAGGCAATTTGAATTGTGTTATGCATCCTTGTTTTCACATTTGTTTCTGTGCAGGACTTCACTGAAGCCCCTCACAAAGCTGTGTATGCATGTAATCTGCGTCACACAAACAACCTTCTAAGGTTAATTTATTACCAACTAACTAGAGGTGCTCAACACCTTTGCAAACACTGGGGTGAATGCTTAAAATCTACAGCTGAAATTCAAATACAGGTTTTACTGTATTAATCAATACTCTGATTAAAAAAAAAGTAAGGAACATGATTAGTAATCTTTTGGTATTTTGATACCAACCCAAAAGCAAGTGGAAAAGGGAGCAAGTCTAGTGACATTAGGCTCCTTTTAGGAGCAAAGCTACACAACGTGCAGCACAGTAGGTTCTCTCTGAAGCATTTTTTAAAGTCTTCTGTGGAACAAAGGAGTTGCCCTGAACTTTTATTGTTTTAAAATTAATGTGGAAAAATGGGAAAATAGGGAGTTTCCTCTGCAATAGTCATGGACCAGTGGTTAAGCAAAGGGGATATCAACTTGAATTCAACTTTTGAGAGCACTGAACAGAGAAAAGTCCATGTAAAATTCCCAGTTTGCAAGTTTACCTTTTAAAAACCACCTATGGAGTCCCCTCTGCCTTTTGCCCTTTTTCATTAAGTCCAGGTGGTCGTGGTGCTGCAAGATTTTTGCAGGCTGCAGGCACGAGCCATTGCTTGGAGCAGCGCTCTGGGATGTGTAGTCTCCTTGTTTATATTTCAGTGCTACGCATGATTAATCCTCCATTTCATTCATTGTCTTTTTACTTCTCTGCTACTGGGAACAGTAAATAAGAGGGAAGTTGTAACAAGAGCCTCCCTTTTATTCAGAGACCTTCTGTTTCCTGCAGGCTGGCGGCTTTGAAAAAAATCACAGCTCCATTGTGCTCCAAAGTCATATTGAATGATTCAGATGGAAAGAAAAACCCACGTCAGTAGGAACAGGGGACTCAAAGACGAGTGTCGAGGCCAACAGACCAGAGGCATCAATCCCAGGCAGTAGCACATCCTGAGAATGTGATAGCACCGACATTATGCTTTCCCCTTCTGTGTTGCAGGTGTGTGGAAGGCAGGTGCTGCTCCCGGTATTAGGGGTGTCCGTGAGCACCCCTGGCACCACAGGAATGGCACTGATTGCCTGGGGGTGGTGGGGCAGCAGGAAAACACTCCTGTCCTATCTGGGGAGTGCAGATCCAGCCCCCAGCAGCCTGGGGGGAGGTGAACTCACCACTTCCTCCTGGAGCAAGGCTGGCAGCGGTGGATGTCAGGCAGGGCAGGAGGAAGGGGCAGGGTCACCACTGGCTGACCCCCGGCAGAGGCAGAGCCTTGGTGCTCCTGCACGGAATCAGAGCATGAAATGCTAGAGCTGGTGTTGCTGTCACTGAACATCTGGTAAAAATGCTCCCCAAAAATAGATCATTTCCTTCTTCCACCTCAAAGGACACAGTGTTGGAAGGAGTCTCAGGTCATAGCCAGGCTGGTGCAAGGAGGGGTCCCTGCCATAGGCGGGTTTATCGGCAGCCTCCTACTGGGAGACTGTTACACCTCCCAGCGTGTGACTCTCGGACCAGCCATCAATCCCGGGCAGGATCCAAGGGGTTAGTCCTGTGAAATGCCCTGACACCCACGCAGGTGCTGTGCCTCTCAGCCCCCGCCCCCGAGCACAAACCCATTAGCACGTCGTCACCACCGGTGGGTGACATAGCAAACCCAAAGCCTTCAGTGCCGAAAACCTGCCGTTAAAGCTGCTCCTCTGCTGAGGGGTTCAGGCTGTGATCAGTCCTCACCTGTGTTTCCCAGTACCAGCGCTACATTACAGTGCTAGTTCACATCACCTTCCTTATTGGCAGGCGTCAGTAGACATGTGTGTCAACAAAACCAAAGCGAGCGTAAGCGCCGCTGCAGACAAGTCTGATAATAAAACATGAGTCACTGTTATTCAATCATTTACCAGCGCACGTTTTGCAACGAAGTTCTCTCCTCTAGGATCACCACCACACAAATTTGAGAGGTTTTTTTAAAGAGCACTGTGATTTTACTTTGAACTGCGTAAATGAGTCTTCAGAGGGCTGGTGCCTGTTATCCCTGCTTGCAGCCTGGTGCTCTGCTCCCTGTGCATCTGGCATTTTCAAGCCAGGTGTGAGGCACCGAACCCTGGCACGACTCATGACTTGTGCTCGGCACGGTGTGGCCGTGGGCGGGAACTCCACGCCGTCCTTCCTCCTGGCAGTTTTCATGCCCAGCATCTCCCCATTACCATAAGCAAATTGGCAGCAAGGAAGGGGCAGCCAGGGCACCCCCCCACTCCAGTTGCCATCGGTGTTCCCCGCACTGCTGCACACCTGCATTATCTGTAGTGCCGCTGGCTGGTGTTTAGGAGATAGGCATTTTCCCCCTGGCCTGGGATGGTTTTAAAATCCTTGGTAACAAATGCACTTGACAAACATCACAGCACATGTCCTTGGTTTTCCCTAATTTTTTGAATGGCATCTTGCAAAAACCATTTAAACGGTGACCTCTTGCTGCTGTAAGATATGCGGCGAGATGGGTCCTTTCCAGGCATTGGTCTTTCCTGTTTTTCCCAGGGAACTTTTGGGAGGTCAGAAATAAAGGAATTGAGGTTTTGCTGCCTTAACAGGTGAAAGGCTTCTGGAAGCATACGGATGAACTTCCTTTGTGCCAAATGACGGTCATTTAAGTTAAACACTTTTTAACAACAGAAACAAGATTTTAAAAGGTGTAGCTAAAAACCCCCCGTATTTGCTTGTCCTCCTTGCTCTGTGCTGCTGTGCAATCTTGCTGCTTAGCTTGATCTTGAGCACTTTTGCTGCAGGGAAGGCTTGAGCTTCTGATGTGGCAAACAGGTAGACTAAGCTAATTTATCGCTTAAGTCTTTTATTCCATCACAAAGTGGGAAAAGGGAAGGCTCTTTCCTCTTGCAGGTCACCTCTAATAGCAATTGCTTCAGCAAGATGGATTTCAAAATTAGGTGCTCTTGAAGCAGAAGCCACGCTGTATTTTTCAGCAGCACAAAGCAGCCGTAAGAGCAATCTGACCTTCATTCTTCATAATAAATTCATTGGGGAAAAAAAAAAAAATCCATCTTTGTTTTTCAGCTTGAAGTACTGTCAAAAGAAAAGCCAGGGCACGACATATACAAAATAAAAAATACAAGACTACTTCAGCAAAATGATAAAAAACTCTCAGAGATTTACTTTTCCTGTTTCTTCTTATTCTGATATTGGAAGAAAATCTGACAGCTTGTCTACAAGTACATTATTTTGGAATAAAGGCTGGTGTTAATTTAAAGTGAATCTACTCTAAATAGACTAAATTAATACCATCTCAAAAGTGTTTTCAGATGTAGGGTGCAATCCAGCAGCAAAGTCTGGGGAAAACACACTCCCACATTTAGGTACCACATTGGACTGACACATTTGTAAAACGTCCCTTAATGTATTCCAGGTGCTAAAATAATGCCTAGTGCAGCCTAACAAAGGAAAATGGCACACACTGTTATTTCCTTCTAAAGCAGCCCCAAAAAGATGTAATCTGTAGTCAAGGGCAGAACCTGTAAGCTAAAGAATATCATAAAGCAATGTTGTTTGACAGTATTTGGCATTTTACTGTTATTAATGAAACAGTTGGTACATTTGAGTCCTAAAAGCCTGTAGCTAGTCAGCTGCTAATGGCAGTGTGGAAACAGTAAAAATTAATCGTCTCTTGTATTAAATACTATCTTTGTATTTTGCCATGTCTCTGTTACAGACACTGTATTGAATAACGCATTATAACCCAACACAGCACATTGCCTTTATTCCTTTAATCTCCTGTCAGGCATAGCTGGGAAGGCAGAATGGGAATGTTTATTCTAACTAGCAGGTCTAACCCTTAGGCTAGCAAGAATTAGGAGAGGTTTCTTCCAAGCTCGGCTTGCCCCCCATCTAGAGAACCTAATGCTGTGGCTGCAGTCTACCTGGCTCCTCTTCTGGAGGAGTCACTCAAATCCATCTTCCCACTTTCTAGCAAGCCTAAACCCAGCTATTACTTGACCTTTCTCATCCTTCATGATGGGCTGGTTACACTGATAAAAGCAGCTGTAAAGAGACTCAGTGCTGGCAGTGCCAGCAGCACCCTAATTAGGCTGCAGAAATCAGCCACTTCATACCTGTTAGTTTAGGTTTGCGGGGGCCCATCTGCCTGGACAGAAACGTTTTGTGAAATTAGCTCAACTTTTTACTAGGGCTGGTGTGATTGCTGCAATCTTGGCAGAAGGGATGAACGCTGCCTCCATGTTTAGTTAAACCGGTTTAAAGTTACAGAGCATACCTAGAAAGCAGGCGGCTGCAGCTGCATCTCCTTTCATGACCAACTTGAGATAAATGCCCATAAAATCATTCTGGCTCCATTTGGCATTCAAGGTAGCATTACTACCACTTATTAACATTCAAGTTCTCACCAGACCAATACGTTTTTGTTGTTTAGAATAGGAAAAGCCTTTTTTCTCCTCTACATCAAGCATTTAGCATTTATGTGAAGGTTAAAGCCCTAGGAAATGCTTTTTTACTGTTCTGATAGTGATGCAAGTGCTGTCCAATTTCCTTGTAGGTAACCACTGCCTACACAATTGCAATTTCACTGCTCATTATTCCCCAGAAAGCGCTCACTTTTAAAGACCAAGGGAAGGCATATTCAAGCTCAAGTGTCAGCAGTAACTGACCTCAGATGAAGGAATCTTGGAATGGTCAAGTCTGACCTATCTGTGTCAAGAATCAGAGTTTTGACCAAGAGGATTATTTAAGTGCTGATGCTGCTCCTAACCTAACATCAGCCTCTGCAGCATGAGACAGGGGGTTCTAGCATTTATAGTTATTGTATTACCAACCCTTCTCAGCCTTTACACACTTTATCAATGTTCTAACCCCAAAGACTAGGAATAGGCCACGCTTGGCTGCTGGGTGAGCACTCGCTACTCATCTTTTAAGTTCAGCTGAATCCTCTAAGTTATTTCGGTCAACATCAAGCATTGAGAATAAAGGGAAAAGATTACAGGGATCTCACTGTTCCAAGAACAAGAAATGCATCTACTTTCCTCTGATGACCTGGGGAAACAAAAAAACCCTTCAGCACAGAAAATTTATTTGTAATCAGTTACGAGCATTTGAATGTGTAATATCCAGTCTAAGGAGAAAAAAAAAGTCTGTCTGTCCTAAGCTTTCTATAGAGACCTTGCAGATAGCATCATTCTTCTGCTTGAAACAGAAAGCAGGGATGTACATATCTGAGAACACCAACACACAAAAAAACCCCAAATCCTTAGGATATTAAGTGAGCCATTTAACTTAAGTATTTAAAACCTCTGCAATTATTAGTTTATTAGTATCATCCAGGATTTCAGATGTTCAATATTTCTCCTGAAGTTATACATAAATGCAAATTGAAATAAGAATCTGAAAGTCAAAATTGTATAACAAAACAATACTCCATCACAAAAGCGTGTAAAATTACAAGAATGCTTTTTTTTTTTTTTTTTTTAAACACTGGCACTTAAGAGAACCGTAATTTTGTAACCACAAAATTGCCAAATTGTCCCCCAAACTGGTAAGCAGGTATATGTGAAAATAGTTACAGCTGCCAGCACTTGAAGTTTTACTAAATATGCAAAAAACCCCTTAGCTTTGGTTTTGGAAGAGAACTGTATTTGACCAAATTAGACATTGTTGGTATACCATAAACATTTAACTTTTTAATGCAAAATTTAATAAAATGTACTTTTCCATACAACTATATTTAACTTAAAAATGGGCAAACATCAAGAGTGCGGTATAAAACCTAACAGGAAAAATACATCTTATCTCATTTTCAATTTGAGACAATATACAACTTTTTTTAAAGGGCTAAAACTAGAATTTCAAGAATACAAATATGAATTTACATAGATTTAACAAATAATAATGGTATCATTTATAGAAATCTTAGAAAGAAAATTCATTTCTTGTGGGCTATTTGCTACCAGGAGTTTCATGGTATAAAGCCCGTGGCCATCACCAGACCTGTCACCAAAAAATAATATGGTCATTTCATGCTTTTAACTTTACACATTTTAGGTACGCTCATCGCTCGCAGGTGTTCAGAGATTTACAAATGTAACTCCCATTACATGGTAACAGAGTCACACGTGTAAATTTCTCTACACCAGATGGACATACACTCTTCCTATGGGTCCTTCTAGGACAAAATTTAACATTCCCTCCCTCCCCACCCCCCAAAGTATTTAATTTCTGTAAAATTGAACTCTGTACTTCTCAACTCTCCAAGACTGGTAAATTCATGCAACTCCATAGAATATTACATTTCACAAAAATCAGAACAAGTATCAGTTTGTTGAGATTGAATTTTTTTTGTTTTGTTTCCAGTTATGGAAGTATATTCTTTCGTCATATGCCTATATATTTCTTTTCTTACCCTATCATGATAATGCAGGGTATGCAGATCAAAGCTTTATCAGCTGGTTATATGAAAGATGAAAACTGTAATATTCCCGTGATC
>NW_020955342.1:148963-260094 GCF_003031625.1 Empidonax traillii | reverse complement strand
AAAAAAAAAAAAAAAAAAAAAAAAAAAAAAAAAAAAAAAAAAAAAAAAAAAAAAAAAAAAAAAAAGAGAGAGAGAGAAAAGAAAAAGTGTGATTCTCAAGGGCACCTATTAAAAGGACAACAATACTAATAAAAAAAAATTGTATTTACTTAGAAGCATTCAGAATGTCAACAAAACAGCTGCAACTTTTTTTCTTCCTTTTTGCAATTACAGAGTGGTATTCAGTTAACAGAACAACAATTATTTTTATGATGCATCAGAGACAACTGAAGATGAGAAATGAACTACATCCCCGAATATAACTAATTTGTGCTGTGCACCAACAAGAACCTGCTTTATAACTCCCATGCCAATTTACAACCCCCACACTGTACCAGGCAAGGTTAGTGGCCATTGAAATACCACTAAGGACAGGGCTATCTAAAGACACATTCGGTAGTGTGTTAACTATACAAAAAAAGAGACACTGTACAGTTTAAAAACAAATCTTACACAGCCTTACATTTCAATTTTGTTTTCTTTAAAAGGAGTGAGTTGTGTACAGGGGGGTTAAATGCTTTATAGACAAGAAAGAAATTGCTCTAAAAGAGACTTATTCATCATCATCATCATCTTCATCCTCCTCTTCTTCCTCCTCTTCATCATCTTCATCCTCTTCGTCTTCATCCTCATCTTCCTCCTCCTCCTTCTTCTTCTTGCTCTTCTCAGCCTTGGCAACTACTTTTTTGCCTCCATCAACCTTCCCTTTGGCCCGATATGCAGCAATATCCTTGGAGAGAAAAAGCAGGAAGAATCTCAAAGATTTAACCATCCAAGCAGTCTGAGCCACTTCCAAACAGTACTCGTGAAACCAGAGCAAGCCAAGTATCTGCCCCTTCTCCACATCCACTGGGCTAGGACTGGGAGCTGCAGCTTCAGTTACAAGGTGAACTGAAGCCCAATGCCAATGAGAGGGGAACCCTCTAACACAAAAAGAATACTGGCACAAGAGAACACACTGCTTACGACTGCTAAGGAATCTCCACTGTTAGGCTTCTGCAAACAGGACGGAAAAGCTGCCTCTGATGATAAAGGCACAGCTGAGTCCACTATCCCACAAGGAAATGAAGTAGGGAGACCTCTTAAGGTCCCTTTCTAGCCCTACCTTCTACAATGCCTAAAAAAATGCACAAGAAAACCCTTGTCTGAGGCACAAAACTGTAATTATCCACCCAGAACACACAGAATGACCCAACCTAAGAGTTCCAATGTTATGCCTCAGTGAAGAGCAGTTACACAGAACTCTGCCTAACAGAAATGTACAAAATAAAAGGTATAAGAACTTGATTAAAGGGTAGACAGTGCCACCTTCTGCACACAGTAAATTTATTCTAGTAGTTTATAATGCACAAAATTCAGTTCCTGTTACAGGGAAGTCAGAACCGTACCTGGAAGGCCTAATCAGAAAAGCAGTTAAGACTTCCCGACTTTGTGCCACAACAGTAGGAACAATTAGGTAAGGGAATTGACCTACAAGACTTAAACACACCAGCTACAGAGCAATGTCAACACATGTATGCAGATGGTACAAATCTTTAAATAGTTCTCACCTAATAAACACCACACCACTAATCTTACAGGTCTTTTGGACTACCTTGAAGCTCAGCATGAAATTTTGAGAAGATACAATAGCCACTAAGTCAAAGGCCAAGCAGTGAAATACTGAGATAACTCCACTTAAAAACCCATTTGTAAGTGTAAGAAATAAAGACAGTACTAGTGAAAATTAAAGTATCTCTGTATGAAGACTAATAATTCTACCATTTAAAGAGAATGTCTTATGAATTGCCTTGGTTGTATGTACAATTACTCTGATCCTGTACACAAAGCATCATGGGGGAAAGCTTCTAGACCTGCAACTCCTCTCCAGCATGTAATGAGGGCTCAAAGGTTCCACCTTGCTCACTACAGTGCTAATATTTTAAAATGGATTTGATTGCCAGCAGAAGCAATACCCAGAGGAAGGCCGTGGAACACAGAGAGACATATGTGCTATACATTAGCTATAGGTGATCACTGACCCACTGTAAAGCATCATCAGGGAATTCTAATGTGCACTCCCTCCTCCCTTGGCTCCCACAGACTTGGGATGGGAATCTGCCTCTAGAAATAAAACCATGCACAGCACAAGCCTGTGTGCACAGCAGAATTCTACAGCTCCAATTATATGATGACGGGATTTAGCTTTAATAATTAAAAAAAATGTATGACAAGCTGCTTTATATGTATAATTAACTAAGTTACTTACTAGAAAGGAGATGGACACAAAGTAGGTCTAGGAAAAACACGTCTTAAACTAGCATCTCCTTAGTGTTTTGTCATTATCCCAAGAATAAATTTTAAAATGCATCCGTGTGTATCAATTATCCTAATGTTCAGGGATGCTCATCACTACAGCCAAAATTAGGGAGAACTGATTCATTCTTTACTAGTGTTACTTACTAGTCCCTTAACTCAGATACCACTGTGACCTATGAATTTAATAACGATACAAACACCATGGCATCTCTTAAGCCATCAGTGACAGCCCAAAATTACAGATGAATGCCAACGAACCATACATCCCCTCACGTGGTATTTTCCAACAAATACAATGAAATCTGTAATTATGGATAATATTATGAATTTGCAACATCAGGTATCAAGAGTTCATGAGAAGGAAAAAAAGTCTAGATTGAGGCTTGACCTCCCCCCCCTCCAGCCATCTCCATAGATATCAATGTTACCTTTTCATACTTCTCCTTCAGCTTAGCAGCCTTTTTTTCGTAAGGCTGTTTATCATCTGCAGCGGTGTTGTTCCACATCTCTCCCAGTTTCTTTGCGACATCTCCAATAGACAGACCAGGATGCTCTCCTTTGATTTTTGGACGAAACTCAGAGCAAAACAAGAAAAAAGCCGAACTACAGAGGAAAAATAAGACAAGATTATTTTAACTTTAGACTTCACTACCGCAGCAACTTTTGTAACCTTTGTTACTTTTCCTTAGGAGCATTTCGGAATAGCACCCGAAGTGAGAGAAATGTTGATTACAATGGAAGGTATTAGAAGTGAATGAGCTACTTTGTGAACTTATGCACACTGTCGTCTGTTAAGTAATGCCACACATCTGGTCCCATTTTTGGCAGGACCCCCAGAAAAGCAAATTTTATATACCATACACAGAAAATCTTAAAAAGAAGGAATGAGTGAATAACACCAGGGAGCAAATGTTATGTCAGAACTGTTAAAGGCTAAGAGGCTGCAGTATCTCTTCTGGAAGCTAAGATTTCCTAATGACAGCATCAGCCCAAATAAGAACGCTAGCTTGTAAAGGAATTTCCCTGTTCCTTTCAGCATCAGCTCCATTTCAAACACATACACAAAAACATATTTGTAGAAAGCATTGGTGTGTAGTAGTAGAAGAACCTGAAGCCAGCTGTTATTATGTAGCGGCTGAAGTTTTAATTCTCCAAGCTGGTTTTGAGCAAGATCATCTCTCTAACCTGTTCAGTGTAAAAGTCTCTAGTTTTAAACAGACTGTCAATCAAAAATTATGCTCAAGCCAACAGGTGATGCCCACAACACTCTAATGCTATATTACACTAGAATTACTCTCTTTACAAAAATCAGAAATATCAGTCAGCATCACACATCTTCAATTTTTGCATTTACTTTTAAAGGTTGCCATTACTCCAACTTTGCGAGTGGGACAGTCTGCCTGCAAATAAAAGCCAAACATTCGTAACTAATATTTCAACCTATCTTTAAGCCACCATTCAGGAAAAACAAGTAGTCTTGTATTTCTAAATCTCCTAAACCTGGATAAAATTATCATTTTATAGATATACACCAGTGTGATGGTCTTGAACAAGACAACCTAAAACTAGGGATCTACTCACGGAGGCCTCTTCGGTGCATTTGGGTCCTTGAACTTCTTTTTTGTTTCCCCCTTAGGTGGTACATAGTTTTTCATTTCTTTTTCATAACGAAGCTTGTCAGCCTTTGCCATATCTTCAAACTTCCCCTTCTCCTTAGAAGACATAGTCTGGAAGGTAATTAGAATCACAGAATATGTCAGAAGGGATACAGATGGGTCAAAACAGTATTTTAAGATTCAAAATTCAAAAACGTATTGAAGTCCACTCCAAAACTTCAGCTGGGAGAGCTAAAGGTAAGACAAGGACAATGGATAGTTACCCCTAATCTTTCAACTGCGCTTCATACTTACCTAAAACCTGAATTTCTAAATAAATCATTTACAATCTCAAATGGTATTTCACACAAACTAGTCATTTAAGGGTTCTTTTTAAGCAACTATTCCTACCTTCCATCGTTCTGAGCATTTTTTTGAGAACTCTGAGAAGTTCACTGAAGCATCTGGATGTTTCTTCTTGTGCTCCTCCCGGCAGGTTTGCACAAAGAAGGCATATGAAGACATTTTACCTCTCGGCTTCTTAGGATCGCCTTTGCCCATTTTTGCTGGTTTTCTGTAACAAAGCAAGACAGACACCTTTAAAACTTGTACTTTCAACAAACCAAGGTGGGAAGTACGTCAAAATGAAGGATCATGCCAAACAAGGCCTGCTGGAGCAGTATTCCCAAATCATACAATGGGAAGAAGTTTCCCTTCTGGAAAATTTACTGAAGATTTCTGTCATCCCTCTCTGAGGTGACCTGGATGCAAGCAACCTGAAAATCTCCAAGGGCCTTCAAAATGTCCAGTTACAGTCTCCTACAAGCAAAAACTTTCCTTCTAACAAATCTGAAGGCAAGTACTGCGTTGGAGACTGCACACTACAATTATTACCAATATATTAATCATGTGCTTGGGCAGAATAAATTCTATCAAGAGGAGGGAAAAAGTACACAGCTATCCTGCCCCAGCTGGCCTTCTGGGTAACTAAATTCTTTCCTTCTACAACCCATGTTTCTACACCCCTGTAGGTCCTGGGTGCTCACTTACAAAATATATGTATTTTTTATCATTTTCTATGTTTTATGTGCCATATATTATCACTCTCCTTTATGTGTACTGCAAAAACTTCCTCTCTCTTTGTATATAGAAGAAATACAGTAATGAAACATCATACTTGGTCAAACTTGTTATAACCTAGGCAGGGAGAAGTATGACATTTACATACAGCCAGCAAAGCTGTGCTCAGCACAAGGACTATCTGATTCTTTCAGGGACTGAAAAATACCTTCCTGGAACTTTCACACCCAAGTCAGACATCCAGACTATTTCTCCATAGCTCCCTGGAAAAAGTCACTTGCACCCTGACAATCTCTGCTCTTCAGCGGGAATTAAAAGAAGAAGGGGAAAAAAAAATAAAGGGCACGCAGTGTCTGCCCGTACTGCCACAGAAGCTGCATTTCCTATCGGTTTGGCGGATAGACAGAAACAGATTTCTGCTCTGTGACTAAACACGTCCGGTTTGAAGTTTCTATCAAGTAAACAAGAAGGCTGAGGAACCAGGAGCCGCTCCTGCCTGCCATGGAGACGCTTCCAGCGCCAGACGGCACCGGGGCTCGGCCGGGCCGGGGCGCTCCCAGCTGGCCGCGGGGGTGGCGGTGGGGGCAGGGGGGTCTGAGGGCGCGGAGGGGCCGCGGGGAGCACTGGGCACCGCGGCCCAAGGGCCGGCGTTTAAAAGCCTCCTCCTTCCCGCCATTTTGGACGCTTCTCTGGAGGGGGCAGAGGGAAACTTCAGAAGTCCCTCAAGAGACCTGCTGGGGGTGAAAGGGAAGGAGGAGAAAAAAAAAATTAAAAAGAGGAAAAAAAAAAAAAAAAAAAGAAAAAGAGTCCCGTTATTAGGGAAAAGCTGTTGAAGTTTTATTTCGCATTCAGGCGAGGGCTCGCATCAGGCCGGCGGGCGGTGAGCACATGCCCGGACGCCGGATACCCACCGGGGTGCGGCTGCCCGCAGGCGGCGACCCCCGGCCTCGGCGGGACAAAGCGCTCTCCCGCCGCCGCCCCCGTCACCCCGAGGCGGGGGGGACGTCCCCATGTCCAGCCCTGCCCGCTCCGGCCGCCATGAGGCGAGGCAGCCCCGGCCTGCGCTCCCTCCCTCCCTGCCGGCCGCGACGCCGCAGCGGCGGTGGCGGCGGGAGCGGCCGCCATGGCGCAGGCTCCTGGCGGAGGAGGTCACCCGCCGCCAAGCCTCCTTCCATTTTGTGCGCTGAGGAGCAGAGCCGGCCGCTCCCCACCCCCCCCCGCCGCCACCACACCCCCCGCGGCCGGGCGGGGCGGCGAGCCCGGGCGGCGAGACCCCCAGCGAGAGGGGCCGCGGCGAGGCCGGGCGGCGACCCCCGCCCGCGAGGGCGGCGGCGGCAGCTCAGCCCGGGCGGCGCGGAATGGCCGCTGTGGCGTCGCCAGCTGCCGCCGCCGCGCAGAGAACATGGCTCCTTCCTCCCTTCCCTTTGTGTGAGCGCGCCGCTACCCTGGCGCACACGCTCAGCCATTGCAGCCGGGGGAGGGCGGGCGGGAGACAGGGGGAGGTGGGTGGGAGAGGGGGGGGGGGGGGGGGAAGGAAGATTGGGGGGGCGGCCGGCGCGCTTCCAGTGCCTGCCCGAACCCCGGCGCCGCGGGCGAAGCCTTGGCGGGGACCCCCGGTTCATTCCCGCGCCCCGCCGAGCTGTGCGGCCCCGGAGCCGCGGGCCTCGCGCCCGGGCGAGCGGCGGCTGCTGGAGAAAAAAGTTCCCCCGAACTGCGCCCCCGCCCGCCCGAGCGCCTCCTCTGCTGCTCCGCCGCCGCTCGCCTTGTTTTCTCGCTCGCGGCTCCCGTCAGCCATGTTACAGCCGGGCGGCCGCGGGGCCAGCGGCGCCCCGGCCCGCGCCCCGCTCCCCCGCGCTCCCTGCAGCCCCGGCGGCGCGGCGCGGCCCGCCCGGAGCCCCCGCCGCCCTGCCGCCAGCTCCGCCGCAGCGGCGATGGCTACGGCGAGGCACCGTGTAAGCGGCTTACGGCGGGGCACGGCGCGGCCCTCGCCCCCCGCGGCGGGCGACCCCCGGTCACTCGCCTGGTTCCCTCCGCCCGTCTCTCTCTCCCTCTTGCCCCCAGCCTCCCGCCGCCCCGCTCTCCCGAAGTCGCCCACCGCCCCCGCCCCACCCCGGCCGGGGGGCTCGCCGCTCGGGAAAGGGTCTCCCGGGCACAGCCCCGCTCGCCTTTGTGTGCGGGCGCCCGAGCCGGCGCTGCCCCGTGCTCCGCGGTCAGGCAGTGGCGGCGGCGGCGGCACGACGGCCAGCTCCGGCTCACCGCCCGGCTGCGAGCGGGCGGGCGAGCGCGCCCGGCCGGCCCGGGGGCCCTCGGCGCGTACTCACCCGCGTCAGACAGAGTCGGCACGCAGCCCTAGCTCGGCCCCGAGCCCCAGAGACGCTCCCGCGGCCGCCCGCCCGGCCCCAGCGCTGGCTGGGTCGCTGTGCAGCCCGGTGCACCGCAATGGCTGAGCGCGGGATCGATACGCAGCCTCCTCACACTCGCGGCGCTGGTAACATTACTCTCAGCACAGCCCCGCGCCCATTGGCCGCCGCCAAGCCGAGCGCCGCGCCCATTGGCCGAGGCGCTCCCATTGTCCTGACCAGAGCGCGGCGCGGGTTGGGCGCGGCGCGGGACACGTCACGGAGCAGGGAAAGGGCGCGCAAATATAAAAGTGAGCGCAGGAAGCCGGGCGGCGCCGGGGCCCGAGCACGGCGGGGATGGTTGGCCGGTGCTGCGCTGCCAACTGAGGGGGCCGCGGGCCCCGCCGCGCCCGCCCCCCGCAGCTCCGTGCGGACCCCGCGCCCGCCCCGCCGGGGACAGCTAGGCGCCGCCGCCGTGGGCGCTCCCGCGCCGCCCCTCCCCGCCAACACGCCGTGCGGCCGCCTCGTCGCGGAAACCGGGACACAGCCGGGACTCGGGAGCCGCGCCGAGCCCGCGTGTTCCCGCTCCTCTCGCCCGGCTCCAGCCGGCACACGGCGCTGTCCTGCGCCGCCGCGGTGGCGTCCGCGGCGCTGCCCCCTCCTCGACCTTAGGAGGGGTGGGGGGAATATGTTTTGTTTTGTTGTTTGGGAGTTTATCCGATTTTTTTTTTTTCCTAGAAATGGATAAATCAACTGTAAGAGCAAAAACCGGCAGGTACTGGGTTTGGTTTTTTTCACTCCTGGGTGACAAGGGACACACTGGAGCGGCCAGGTAGCGCCCCCCACCTCTTAAGTTCTCAGCGGTCCCGCAGAGATGGTTCCCGGGCATCCCGGTGCAGGGCCGGGCTGAGCCATATCTCAACTGTTCCTTCGCTGCCGCTCCTCTCCCTGCTTTTTTTACTGTCACTTGCACCGCAAGAGTCAACTATAGAGGACAAGTGAAGAGGAGAAATACCCCTTTACATGAGCTTCACTGTCTACATCTGCTTTATTGATGCAAACAACCCTGGGAGGAGCGCTGCTGTGAAAAACCCAAATCCACTGCTCTGCCACGAAAGGCATTTTCACCCCCTCACTGTAGTACAAGAAACTCGAGTGAAAAGAGGTGTACCTTGGTCACAAATATTCATGTCTAAATAGTTGATTTCAACAACACTCTCTCAAAATCTTCTATCTATGAAGTTCTGGAAGGGTCTGTGATCTGACACACAAGGATTTGTCCTATTTTCATGTTTAGGTGGCCTAAAAGACAGACCGCCTCTTAATAGCACCTGTTACTCATATTGCCAGTGTAAAAACAGTTTCAAGGTAAGAATGGTCTTTAAGATGTACATGAACAGTAAGGAACACTAATGTTTGTCTAAAGGAAAGGTTTTAGGTGTTTTGTTTTTGTTTTGTTTTTCTGATTTGTGTCTTAAAGTTTAAACCTTTATACAGAATATGGAGCAGAAGAAAACTGTAAAAATCACTAGCACTTACATAGCCTAGTGTGCAGAAACTGATAGCTTTAAAGTTTCCTCTGTGAAAGGCAAAGCAATGCTTTTATTCCCAGATGGTCTACAGCAAAAACTTTAGTAAAAGGCAAGGGATGAGGAAGTTCCGATTACATGACATACTCCTGTAAATGTTTTCCTCCATCTCTGCTGGTTATATGCTAAGGCCTGTACATGTTTGCATATCCCGGTGGGTTTCATCTGCAGCCCTTGATGACACACCAAAAAACCCCCAATTTACTCATTGGTTGCAGACAGTAGCACTTTTAAGGAAGCAGTATATGTTTCTTCTCTTGTTCATGCTGTGCCACATCCCTTCTGATACTTTGCAAACATGCCTTCTTTTGCAAACCTTACTGAAGTTCAAATCTGTTTCAAATTACACTTCACAAGACAGGAGCAGTCATTGAGATCACTTGGATAACACAAGACACCTTTGACTTCATGCACAGAGGCTCTGCCCACAGAATATTTGGGTCATAACAGCCCAGTACAACTGCTCCAGGAAAAAAAAAAAAACGCATCTGCACAGGAAGTTTCAAAACCTCTCTTTAGTAATTTTTGTGTTTTGCAAACTAGAGTATACTTTGGGAAAAGTCATATGGATTGGATGTCGTTTTGCAAAGCAAGAGTAAGACTATGGTCTCAATTTAGATAAATGTTTTAAAATACTTCAGGTTTTATGACATCCTTTGTAGCTACTCACTTGGAAACTAATGGAAATATTGGTAAGGAACCTTTTGGTTCAACTCATTTTCCATTCAAGGCAAGCTGAACTTGGATGGAAACATCAGCTACACACTGTCATCCTTTTCTTAAAGCATCTTTTTGTTTTCTATTTTTCTTAAAAATTAACAGAGAAAGGTCTCTCTAAAGACAGAACTGTTCTTCTGAACAATGTATTGCTGAGCAGGAACAGAAAAGTTCCCACTGAATGATGAAAATAGTTTTATTAAAATTATCCTCTCACTTCAGATCATCTCCTATGTAGCTCTCTAGCAAAGACAAACATGTATGCAGAATCCCAAAAAGTACAGACTACCTGGCTGGTAATAAAGCCTGATCCAGAGAGATGCAGAGTGGGGAATCTCATTCTCCCCGAAACACCTCGGTGAGACTACTCCAGCAGAATTTTTGAGGAAGTCACAGTATATAAAGAACCTTAAAAGTTTCTGCCCACTTTAGTGCTGTGATTGCTGACAGAGGTGGGGAAATGCACTTGCATCAATTCCAGGAGACACAGGATATAGGGCAGCACACCTCCCAAGCCCCCCACCTTCTCTTGCAAACTGTGCCTTCTATGAAGGACTCTGCTTACTCCCCAGTGGTTTTGGCTGGAAGGCAGATGATTTCATAACTTGCTTTGACAAAGAAGAGATTCAGTGTCGTCACGGGACCTCCAGATTTTGTCACTCTGTCCTCCCTCCCAAGGAATGAGATCATTGTTTCTTTGGGTCAGAGACTATTACAGGCAAAATGGCACAATAACAACTAGCTTGTCAGTCAAATCCAAAGCTCCCATTAAGCTATTTTTAACGAGATCTGAAGGCCTTTTTCAACAAAAATGTTACATTTTCAGCTCAAACCGGGAGCAAAACATCTCCAGAGACAAGGCACCTGGGCACACGTACTTATGATGGAGCTGCTAGTAATTTGGATTGTCACTGCTGCTTCCAAACACTTCCAGCCACACAGTCAATAGGTTGTTCACAGTATATTTTGAAGAAAAGCACTGGCCATATTTGCCCTCTTCCTGAGGCTGCAGTGCCAGCCTGTAGACAGCCCAAATGAACACAGTTCTCAGTTGCTTATAAGATGTAGACTTGCAACCAATCTTTTCCTCTGGTGTCTTTATTTGAAATTTTTGGGAGATACTTTAAGTATTTCCTTAAAATCATTTCTGGACGAGAAAGACTCCATTCAAAGAAATGAGACCTGTGAGTGTCTGTGAACAGTAACAATGTATGGAATCTGCTTTGTTTTACCTTTCTGTCTGGATTTGCTCACGTTGTGTCAGGTAATCTGTATGTATAGCTGTCTCTCTTCTATTAACCAACAGGGTTTCAGAAGGTCATTTGTCCACCCACCCCAGATGAGTGGCTGGCTAGTGGTGTGCCAGTGAGTGGTAACTGTGGAGGAGTGGCAGACACACAAGGTAACCTCGGCTAACTAAAGGAAGCGGTCTGGGAGAGGCAGGCAGGGAGCAGGGATAGCACTGGTGCCACTGCAGTGATTTCCTCGCCAAGCTTCATGTGTGAACCAGCTGATTTTTGTTGACATGTGAGCCCTGCAGACAATTCCATCATTTCTAGAGCTGATACATTCTTAAATCAGGGTCAGTAGTTACACAGTGCTTTTATCAACAAAATGAGTAACATGAAGATTTGCACGCTTCTTGAGGAATTAACAGATACACAGTAAAGTATCCAAGTAAACAGATTTTCATAGCAAAAGTGTATACTTACACTGTTCACCTTAAGAAGTGGGCAAAAGGAAGAAGATACATCAGTATGGACTTTTCTTCTGATGATCAGTATTATCACAAACATTTTTTACAGTGAACATGTGTACAGAAAGTAATGATTTCATGGTAAGGTTAAGAGCTTTATTACTATGAAATATGATTCCTTTAGCATCTTATTGCTTATGCATAAGTACATAACTTCTTTAAGTGCTTCTGTGAAGCTCTTGATGTGGAATTTCAGACAGATGGGAACTCTGTTCAGCTTCAACAGCAGAAAGGAGTTCAAAAAATGTTCTTTCAGGACTGCACTATTTCTGAAATCGCTGACCTGCTGAGATGTTTGCTTTGCTGAGAGCACAACATGCAGTGCAACATTCACTTATCTCTTCAACTTTCTGGAAACATGGCATCAAATATTCAATTCCCTCCAAAATCTCCAGATCATTTATGTATTGTACACTCAAGCCTACCACTGAGATAAGAGTTAACAGCTGCTTCTAATAAACCCAAAATGCTACAGTCCACCTTCATAGACACTCCTAAAGGTGTCAGTACTCAGTCTCCCTCACCCCAGTCAAGAGACAATTAAGCTTCTGATGCTGACACCACTATTAGACTTCTACACCTGAACAGGCAAGATCCAACCAGGCCTAAGGAGATGAAAAATACTGGAGAATCCCTTCCTTCCTATTTTATCCAGCCCAAAAGATTCAACAAGATATGTTCCCTCACATCCAGGACTCCTTTAGATAGACCTCAGTGCTACATGTCAAATTGGAAAGATTTGTTGAGCCATGTATAGTGCTGGGACAGAGCTACTATTCCCTTATATATATGTTTTTTGAAAATACACAGTATACAAACATCACCTGGCCTCTACTCTGATCCTTTATACAAGACTCTATCTCTTTCTGCAACATGGGCTAAACCATCTGCTTCTGAATATGAAGATGACACCTCAACAACAGCACATTAGAAAGCCTACCACAGACTTATCTCCACAAAACAGGAAAATAATGTGAACTTAGGGGATGTTGATATCCAAAAAACCAGGGGATGCAGCACACATCCCTATTTAGTATCTACACAGCATATGCTGGGATGTAGACTGCACACAGTTACAGGAACTGCTGGAGGAAACAACCATTTGCTAACAGCTTCAAAAAAAAGGAACTTGTATAGTTTGACAGGACAGTCTTACCCTTTTGCTGAGCACGGCCAAGTGTACGCGGCTGTCACTAAGTAGTGTCTGCCTCATCCCTCACAAGGAGTGCTACACAATGGAGTGTTTCTCATTCAGCCAAGGAATTGTCCACGTACTCAGAAACTTCATGAACTTGTTAACTTCCCAATGAGATACAGTGCTCAAGGAAGATAAGTACTATAAGTTATAAGAGTAACCACTTAGGAGGGCAAGGAACATATCCTGGAAGAGCACAAGAAGCCTCAAAAAGCTGTTATCCTTTCTCCATCTCCCTTCTTTCTCTCCCCTTTCTCTTCTCCACATTCCTGTGTAAATATAAGATGAAAAATGTACTGTGGCAGGTGTACCTGCTCACGAAATACTCCTTAGCAGCATTATTTAATGGGAAAGTAATTTCTAGCTACAACCTCTCTCCCCCCACTCCCAGAATAGTTATCCAGTATATACTGTACTGCATTGGGTGCTGCATTGGTCAAATACCTACCATTATATGCACCCATCCCAATTTATTACTGGTTTACGAAGGAGGATCACCTCTTAAAAGGCTGTTCAGAGAAATGAAGTCACACTAGTATTCTCACAGAGACTGTCTCCAGCTTTTCTCATTATCATCCTGTTTCTTTTACTACCTTCTATCCCAGTGCCGTCACCTCCCTTTATTTAATGGTTATATTCCAGGATTTGGGAGACTCAGGAGAAGAAACTGAGGCAACCTAGGATGTAAGAAATGACATACTTTATATTGACTAAGCCTGTGATACCAGAAGGCACTCAAGGGAATGCCCCCTTCTCTCATCTTTTTCCAACAGCAAATAGCTGTTTTGAAAAGGGCTCTGTAAGTTCATCTCAGGGGGCAACTTCTACCCAGTGCTGCTGAAATCTGAGTAATAACTTTTTCATTAACTCACATATACAAACTTGTAGTCTAAATCTATTTATCTTAGCACTTTTTAAACTAGAGGCCATTCACCTTTCTATTCAGTCCTTATTCACCTTTACTTCTTTTCCAGGATTTTTAGAAGATTTTAAGTGTTTTACATTATTTTAATTCTCATTTTTTCCTCATTCACCATGTTTCCATGAACTTTCATTTTGCTGTACCAAATGAAGTCCTTTATTGAATATGCCCCAAGTTTCACGGAGGGAAGGAATGTTGCCGTAACAGAAAGACATACTCCCTCTGAAGTCAAAAAGCAAGTCAGTTTGGACAGAAAGACCTCAAATTTTTGTGAGACACAACATTAGACAAACTTGCATTAAGCTGATGAGCAGCACTGAGAGTTTAAACAGTCTGTAGTTCAAGTTAATGAAAATCTGATAGTTTCCAGGAGGAGTAAGTGGGGTGCTGGGAGTGTAGATTCAATTCAGATGCTGATATGCATGATATGCATAGAAGTAACTGGGTAAGCTGAGATGCATTGACCAGGCAGGCATCTGATTAGTCTCCTTCACGTAAATTTAACTCAACCTTGTCTTCAAGTATGAATAAAAATAAAAATGAATAGCCACTCCTTTAGAAAGAAGTACTGAAGCAGTAAAACTTTCAAGAACCTCTTTGAAGCTGTGCATTTTAACTGTTTGAACTGTTATATAAATTAATGGTGACAGCTCTTGTAGCAAAAGAAATTCTCAATACTGTTATTTCTTCTATTACAGCATAACAGACCACATAACTATTCTTCGGTTTCCAAATATAAGCAAGTAGCTACTTACGGGATGTAAAGGACATCCATTCAGTCTCTATTTCCAGTGGCCTGCAACAGTCTGCTACTAAAAAATGTTTTTCATTCAGTCCTATAAAATTTCAGCAAGCATGTATTGCTGTGTTAAACATAGCAATTAAGTTTTGATGTATTACTGTTGCTTTACAATTAAGATTATTATTTTTATTTCACTTTTATCTCCTTAAAAACCTCACACAGATATTTTTGCAACCCCTCCTGCACACCCCCTCTTGCTCTTGCTGATTTTTGGACCATTTTAAAATACTGAAAAACATTTAAATGTTTTTAAAATGATCCATCCTTCTCAGTCCTCTAATAATTACACTTAGACATGTAGAAGTCATATCAGGTAGTTATTTTATCTGACCTTGCAAAACCATCAATTTCTAATCATAGTAACACAAGAGTAACCAGAGAAGTAATTTTACTTCTGTGTATGTGACTAGTAAAATACAGTTTTAGGTCTCCTTCTTTAAAAGAAAAAATAGAGAATGGATAGAAAAGAGCCACAAAAATCATCTGACAATCAGAAAACAAAATCAGAAAACCTCAATCCGTTTAGCTTTTTCTTAAAAAATAAAAAAAAAAAAAAAAAAAAAAAAAATTGAGAAGTAACTTGATTACAGGGTAAAAGCACCTTCCTGGGGAGAAAATAGTGAGTCCTAAAGAGCTCTTTAATCCATCAGAGAAGGCATAACATGAATCAATGACTGGAAGCTGAAGGTAAACAAATGCAAATGAAATAAGGTAGAAAATTTTTAGCAGCAGGTGTGATTACTACTTGTATTATCCTAGTACCTGGAAGCCAAGTCATGGATCAGGGCTCCAGAAGGTGCCGATAAAATAAAACCTCAATCCAACCCACCCATTCCTCTCCAAAAAAGACTCCCAATGCCAAAACCAAGAGGGGAAAAAAACAACAAAAAACCCCCAAAACCCCCAAACAAACAAACAGAAAAAAACCCCCATTGCTGCTAAAAGGTTACAAAAAATACATAAGATGAAGTAACATAATAAATCAATGACAATATTATCTGATATGACAGGCAGCAGTTTCAGGCTATGGTTTCACGATACAAAGTGTTGACTTGAGATACTGGCTTAAGGTGATTCTGTTCTATCAAGACTCTTTCATCCTGCTCTTACAGTTTCTATAGAGCTGTGAAGTGATGGAAACTGACACTTATTAAAAAAACACAGTGTTAAAAGCAGGGGTTTAATTTTTTTCTTTGCAACAAAATGATAGGGGAACTGATACACTTTTGCAAGCATTTCGATTTTCACAAATTGCAGTGAATGGGTTGAACAAACTTTCCCTAACAGGATCCCCACCTGAGCTGTTTACAGGACATGCGAATTTGCTGAGGGGAAAGACTGCATATCCTAGGGAGAAGCATGCAAAAGCCAAGTATGAGATTGTTCTTTTTTCCTCATAGCAAATCACTAGCTTGGTGACCAAATCTCAAGTACCATCCACAGATTACGCAGACATTAACAAAAACTAGAACCTAGCCCATGGTCCGGCAAGATTTCTCTGAAAAAAATCTATCATCCTAATGAAGTCTAACATAAAAGACAGAGAGATGAACTTGTGATTCCCAACAAGACTGCTCTGGCACTGGAGCCTACACCCCTTGGTAGCTTAGAAACACAACAGGCCACTATGTTTTGACTGGGAAGAAGACTAAAGGGGTAAGTCGAGAGCAGTATTTTCTATTAGTAAATTTTTTGCTATCTATTTGTGAAATCAAGGATCACATGGGTTGCCCCTGAAATTCACTGGCGAGAGAACTGTGAGACTCTGGGAGCATCTCCTCTTATTTTCCAACAGAAGAACACAGGAGAAAAGCCCACCTTTGACTGCCGTTTCTTCATTTTAATTATTAGCAGACTGCGGGAACACCCCCAATGTCTACACCACTGAGCAATTCTGAAGGAGCCAGTTTCTTTAGCTGGAAATGCTGAAGAGAAAACAAAAGCTAAAAAGCTAGGGTCAACGCCACACAAATATTACCTGAGACTCAAAAGCAAACTTGGTATATCCATAGCATTTACTACCCAGCCTTCCTCCTTCCCTTCCTCCCTGGAGGTGGCCAGCCTCCTCCCACCGGCTGATGTTCTGTATTTCACTGAGCTGGATATTCACGTCCACATGCCAGACAGGGAAACTGTTACAACCAGTTCTAAAAGCCTTCATTTTTCTCTTGTTCCTTGTTAAAAATACTTCAAGCTATATCTATAATAAGCTACAATAAAGGAACGCCATTTCATTGCAAAGTTTAAATACTTAACAGCCTTAGTGTTCAGCCTCATGTGCTCTGCTGAATTTTTCCACAGGACCGTGGCCGCCCTGTGTGTGCAGGACATGCAGCTCAGGAAATGAATCAGAGTTGTGTATCGAATTAGATTATTTATAGGTTGGTATATGTGTTTGCTCTAGGAGTTATGCAGAGAACAAGACAGACAACTACAGGAAGAGAGCGATGGGCATGTGGTTAAGGCAGTTGAATGCCACACAGGAACACTCAGTTCTGCCTTTCCCATCGGCTTCTGTGAGCAAGGAGCAAGTCAGACCAAGCACCTTGGCAGATGGCCACCAACCTTGTCTTCCTCATTTTCCGGGAGTCCAAACCGAAACACCTTGGGCCTTTTACACAGAAATGCAAAACAGATGATGATAATGGAAGATTTGGCTCCTGAGGGAGAAACGGAGTTGGAGGCAAAAGGTTAAAAGGCAGGAGAATCCAATTAATATCATGGACTTTACTACTGACTGAACAAGTGGCTCAGTTCTCTCCTCAGTCACACAGGACAGCAGTGCTTTTCTGTTGTTCTGGGAATACGCAAAAATTCATCAAATACTGTGAAGATCTTAGCTTACAGTGCTTAGAGAAGCACTGTAACAAACCAACAAAACAAAAAAAGGTTTTTCTCATTCTCTATATACAGAGAAAGTTTTGATCTTTTAATATGTTAATTATCATATATTGCTATGGATTTGCTTTTAAAAAATATAAAAAATAAATACTAACATGCATAGAGATGAAATAGATCTGTTTTCCCTCTCAAACTCTTCTAATGTGATTTTGCAAAGTCCTTTTCAGCTTCTATCAGGGCTGTAACTTTAGTACTCAGTGAAACTGCAAGACAGTCATATGGAATAGACAGGGAACAGCACTCAATGTAATCAAAAGATATTCACTGGCTCACAAAAAAATAAAAATATCCTCACTCTCAGCTGTATGTCATGTAATCACAGCCACAGAAATAGAAAAGCAACAGGAGATCTAGTAAAAGTTAATGCCTTTTCCTACTTATTTTATTGATCTGCATTAGAGTATCATCTTATTGAAAGCTTGCAGTAATAATAGGCTACTAAGTTTGCAAAATAAAATAAAATAGATATACTCTGTGTCCACCAAGGAAAAAACAAATCTAAAAGTTCGGAATAGTTTCAACAGTTACTCTGACTTAAAAATCTGAGTTAAAAGAAATATCACAATGATTGAAAACACAGGTGATGATCTCCATTTTAGATAGGAAGACACTACATGTAAAAATATAACACAATAATGAGAGCAATCATGAGATATTGGCACATGACAGAACGTAAATATTTTAACAATGTCTGACAACATCCCAAGCACACAGTGCCTGAGTGCTAATAAAGTGATGTGCATAAGACTCAAAGACAATACTGGGTTTTGGATAATTTTCATCAATTAGAAGCAAATAGACATGGGAAGAAAATAAAAATTTAGGTTCAGGCCTACAATCAGATTTTCAGAGTAGGAAATCGCAGACATCCAGGAGTCCCATCAGCTCAGTCGGGCCCCATGGCTATCAAGGTCCACTTGAACAAATCCAGTGGCAGGATGAGGGCCTAAATATGTAAACAGAAAGAGGATGAAATCAGGTAACACTGTGCACAGCTCTAATTAAACAGACATCAAACTAGCCACAGAAAAATAATCTGAGTGCCTAGACCATGACAAGATCTACATTTTTATCAGAAAATGCTGCAGCTACAAGAAAGGCTACAGTGATATCTTAAAACAAGAGGCTCATACAGCATTAATTGGTCACAGTGTATTTCCCTTCAGGCAAACATTAGTACCTGCAGTGTGTTTGCTCACTTCCTGCATGCTGCTGCTTTTTCATAGTTATATATAATTTGGTTTATTATTTTTCATAAAAGAGAGTAGCCTAAAATCATTAAAGGTGATATATTTATCTTCATCAATTCATTTCCAGACATGTAGATTTTCAGCCTCTTAGTAACACGGCAGCAAAAACTAACATGAGATAATCTCCCCATATTTTAAAACACTGTAGAACTGACAGAAAGTAATAACATTTCTGTAAAAAGTGTCATAGTTATGCCTATCTGAAGGTTGTGAGAAGTTCTAGCTTGGCAGTGTTTCTCCCTAACATTCCAATAAAACCCCATGGTAGCATGCACCTAGTATCACACAGTTGCCAATGAAAAAAAATATACTGTCTCAAAAAAATGCCTCCCTTATAATGAGGTTTGCCCACTGAAATATAGACTTTAGTACAACAGGAAGGTGTGACAGCAGCAGCGAGGACAATACAGGAACATCAGGTTTATGGTGCATCAAGCACACAGACTCACAGGCTACACTGCGGAGCATCACGACATCCAAATGTCAACACCAGCTCTCTTCATCCACCCCAGGAAAGGGTCCATGCTTTCTCTCTAGCTATGACCTTCCTGTGGCTATCTGTCAGCTCAGGAGGGGGCAACAGCTAATTTATCATGCCTGTAAATGTTGCTGCACCTTGCACCTTTCACTGGTACAACGTCTCTGAAACAGGCAGACCAAAGACAGAATGAGGTCCAGGAGTATGATACCATTCTTCCCATTACTGTAGTAAAGTTATGCCTTCAGAGACCAGTGTGTAACCAGATAAATCAGTATGAACACACTTTCTACACGGAAAAAAAACATTCAAGACTATCAACTATCTCTGATTACTTTTGTATCTCCTAGAGGATGGCTTAAGATGCAGCAAGATCCTTTCTATAAAATAGTAAGTGTAAAAATCATCTCAAGGTACATGTGGACATGAACATATGAAGTTCAGTGAGACACTGGTTTGCCTATAGCACTGACTGAGGGGTAAGGACTCAAACTGCTAATATTTCTAATGGGCATTTCAAACCCTTTTTGCCAAGATGAGAAACTGACTTTACTGGAAGTATTTATGTATGAGGAAACTCATAGGTATGCAAGGCAGATGAGATTTCCAAAATTTGTGAAGAAAGGTAATGTTTTTGTCTTCTTAGAGTTGGTGCTAGCTCAGGATAGATATCAAAATCTTTATTTCCATTTTAATGTTGAATTCCCACTTATACACCACATACATGTCCAAAACTGGTACATAGTAAAGCACCTATAACACTGCGCTAATGGTGCCAGATTTTGGTTATTTTATCTCAAAAGACTTATGAACTCAAACCTGGCTGTTGCTCTGTAAGCATACTACGGTTGAAGAGCTGAGCATGCCAGCAGAGCAGATTTGCTCACAAATTTACCATTTCACAAATTTTTAGCAGGCAAAGAGTCATTTACTGCCTTACCACTATCACTATTCTTTCTCTGAATAACCTGAAACTACTGATGGGCTATTATCAAATTCCTTCCTAGAGTTACATTTCTGAGGAAAGGCAATTTTTAATGTCTTTTCCCTGAGCATACTATAAGTTTTAACTTTTTAATCTGGACACCTAATAACTAGATGCCTAAGACAACCTTTTTTCTTCCTCTTGAAAAAATGCATTAACGGTTTAGATTTCCACACCTAGTGGAAAGGTATCTATATAAAAATAAGAAGAAAGAAAATAAAAAGCTGTTGGTTTTTTTTTTTCTTCAGATTATGCCTCCTTGATACTAAAGTTTCCTCATCTCTGGTTTAAGTGAAAAATACCTAGAAGCAATCTAATTCATACCTGTTTTCTACCATGCCCATATAACTACGTGCCAGTGGAAAATTAGCCAAGAACAGATGTTATTTCCTCTGTCCTTTCTCAACCCATGAGTTCTGGGACACGCTGAAGGGGCAAACAAAGATGACTGTGGCTGATACGGAACCTGACTATAAAAGCTTCAGGCACACTGAAAGCTTACTCCTCTTGGGCAGAATTCTTACATCATCAGGCAGTATTAGGACAAGGAAAAGAATCAATTACCTATTACTGAAATACTACAGAGTATAGTTATTAGAAGACTTAACTTTGTAATTTAATTGTAAAGAAATTACTGTATCCAGGATTCACTATTACTATAAACCAAATGAAAAGATCAGTGCGTTCCCAGCAAATGCAAAACACATCTTTTCATTCTAGGCACCCCAACATGACATTACAAATCAAACTCAACAATTAACGTCCAACCCTTTCTGTCAGGAAGGGATATATTCTAAGCAATATTATGTGGCAAGCAACTGCAGGAGTGAAAAACCTAATAATAAATAATAAAATTATATTTGAGGACAGATATATACAGTTTCCATATGAATTACTTAATTGGTGGTGACGCACACCAAGCAGGATAGCCACACCATCATCCTGCCTATTGCTCAGACATATAACTCTAGCATGACCTTAGATCCCAAATATACTCCAAATCCCAAGATTCATATTCATAATTTGCAGATACTTTCAGTGCAACATTTCCAAGATGGTATTTTTCTTAACTCTTCCAAAGAGCTAAAGTATTCAATCAGGTTAATCATCATTGTTTGATTCAGCAACACTTTTTCTCTCTGCCTTTAAGAAACACAGCCTAATATTGCATGCATTCACTCAGAAAACTGCTGCAAAGACCCTTTTCCTAGCTGATTTTTTGGAGAACACAGTCTCCACAGCTCTCCCTAGCTACTTCTGCAATATCTACTGCTTGTCTTCAGTTTCAAGGTCCATCCTTGCTTATCACCACCACACCTATTGCTCCTTAATCTTTGTCAGGAAGACCAGCTGTGGTTTGCTACCATTTGAAGCTGGGACAATTTTCATGAAACATAAAGCTTAAAAGACCATTACATCATACCGTCTAATCTGATTATTATTTTGTGTCGGGCTAAAACACTTTCAAAACCCCCACTTTTTACTGGTAAAAAAATTAAATTCAGAGATGGTTCTTGCATCAAGCGTCCAGTTCCCAGGTTCTCTCTCACCCACACATTGTATTTTCACACAAACTTCTTATGCTTTTTTCTGTTTTGTGCCTTACAGTTTATGGAAACTCCCTTAAATATTTGACAACATATTGCATTGCTGTTGTTCAAAGCTTTCGCTGAAATTCAGCTTACTAACACAACCCTACAGCCCCTATGAGCAAACCGTGTGATAAGCAGTTATATTCACATCACGTATTTTTAAGCATCTAAAGTAAGGAAGAGGGAGATGTAGGAGACGTATTCTACTATACAGTAAATGGAGAGGTTCCTGTTGAAAGTGATTTGGTTGAAAGAACTCCTGAAACATTCCAAACTGTATAAGTCTCTGGAAATAGCTATGGAAATAGCCTAGGCCGATCAGTCTTTTGATTTAGGTACCTGAGTTGGATCCCTAAAGTATGAATGTTGCCCTAACTACTAGCATTTCCCTTCTCATCTATATTTTATATATTTTATTATTATATTTATTAGTGTATATTTGCTGTTTTCAACTGTATTATATTTACGTTTCCAGCACTTAAAATTGCAGATCATCTTTTCAGCCCATGTCTGTGTGGGGACTAAAATCACAGGAACTAATAATTTACAGTTACACAAACCAGTATTTTATTAAACAGTACCTGATCATGTAATTATCATAGAATTACACCCCCCCCCCTTGTAGATGATGCACAGCTATGTGCATCAACTTCAACTTTGGTATTTCCTAAATTCCTCAGTCCTATAACAAAGAGTGGAATGTGTTCATGGCTGGCACCAGCTATTTTCTACCCAGTGTGAATAATGGGCAAATCCTCAAGACAATTCAACACAGCAAAAGAAGAGAAGGGAGAATAAAAGCGATGGGAAGGTATGGGTGGATCCAAGACACATACAGAATTTCTGGCAGAAAAAGCAGAGTGGAGGAAACAAACTATGGAAACCCTCGTCATGTGCTTGACACATCATAAGCTATTTTGTGAAACAATTGATGAGAAAATAGTAAAATGTAGGACTGGTAAAAGCAAAAGTAAGAAATGGAAGGAGTCCCTTCATATATGTGAAGAGTTCATGCCCCACAATGTACGATGCTCCCTGTTAAACTTACTGAACTTGAAATCTACCCTATTAAAAAAGAGATTTCAACAACATAAGAAAGTCCCTAAAGCCCAAAATAATGAAGCAAACCCCACTGACATATCTTACATGCTAAGAAATTCTCAGGGTCTCAAAAAACATGCTTATTGCTGGGAAAAGGATAATAAAACATTATGAAGAAACAATGAGCTTCAAGAAATTAGCTTATTTAGAAATTTAGAAATCTAATAAATACACAAATTTAGAAATCTAATCCTAACACAAACAATAAGCAAAAGTCATACTAGGCATCATGTAAAAAAGAAAGAGAATAGAACAACTACGACTGATGATATTCTAGTTCTTGCTCCAGATCTAGTGATCTAGATAACAGAAAAGTTCTTTCAAAGCCCGAAGTAGGAGGAGAATGCATCCTGAAGCAAGCAAACAAAAAAATGAGGACACAGGCAATCATAGATCAAAACCTGATCAAAATCTAAACAGGGAAAAATACTGGATTAAATGATTGATTTCATTATAATAGATTTCTTTATTAGCAAATAGTTAACTACAAAGTGTATAAAAAAGAAATGTGTTTGGTCCTATGTTATGGTATAGGATTGCCTCCGTTTAATGGAAGTTGTTCATTAGGTCAGTTATGCCGTATTGGGAAAGTACACCAGTTGCTTTGGCCTCAGGAAGGAACCAGGGCCCACTTCAGCAGTTTAGTGAAAATCTCTGCTCAACACCACACTACAATCAAAATAAGAGTAATAAAACGGGCAGCTTAAACAATGGAAGAGAATTAGAAGAAAGCCAATGTAATAGGATTATAAAAATCAATGCTCTGACCTTATCAGAAAAAGAAAATCCCAAAGGAGGTACAGGTCACCTCTTCTCCAAAAGGTTACTAAAAAACTGGATAGGGTTCATATGTGGACAATAATAGACATGGAAAATTCCTAGGAAGAGAAATTAGGAAGTTTAAAATCTGGAGTCTTATGCATGGACATGTAAAATAATCATTGCTGTAAAGAGGTCAGATCAGACATTTCTATGCTTGCTATCTTACAACACAAGAAAACAATACAAAGAAACACCCAAAGTATGGAAATTTCAAAACTGATAAGAAGAAATGTTTTGTCACATCATATGTAATCCATTCATATTGACTGTCACAGAAATTCAGTTATTAATCTAAATACAATGTTGCTATCAATGATATTATAGATCAAATCAGTTACTACATAAAGAAATCAGGAAGCAACTTATTTGGAGTTAATATCAACTGAAGCATTAGGATGTATTTACTAGTGAAACAGGAAACTGTATTACAGTTTAAACAAATATGGTAATCCCTGTGTAAAAATATCAATTAAAGAAAAAGAATAGCAACTTGATTTCATTATTAAAATTTTATTCACGTCACAGTAATGTTTCCTACAGTTTGCATTAAATGCTATTAATAGCTCATTAACAGTATAGTCATACCTAGAAGATTTTGAAACAACTAAAGTTTGGACACATTAAGCTTTTATGTAAGCAATAAAGGCAAATACATGATAAAATGAAAAACAGCACGACTATAACCTCATTTCCTCCTTCACTGCAGGTTCTACCTAAAATGTAATTTTTTTCTGATTTACAATCACAGCCAGCTTCTTAGAAGTTTGTCTGTTCTTCGAAGACATGACACTGAACAGTTTTTCCTTTACCACTTTTTTTAAGGATAATTTTAACAAGCACTCTCATCACAGATCTTGCTAACAAGCACCCAAAAAGTGACTACTTACTGATCACCCACTAACAAGAGAGCTAGAATTAGCTTAAGCACTAAATCCTTAGTATGCCACCACTCTACTGCCCGGTTATCTTGATTAGATCATCCTGGTTTAGTTTGAAATGCATATTGTCACTGCACATACTAAAAACCATACTGTCCTGTTGTATTAGTCACTACAAAAACATAGAAAAGATTATAATTTTCTCAAAGAGCAGTGAGTCCTAATTTTGCTAGGATAGGTATGGTAAAAACGAAAGAGAGTGTAAGGACGTGGCTTCATATATTTTATTTGATTTTTCCCACTGCATCTGGGAAGGTGAAGAAAATATTATATTTTCTGAAGGTGGTGGAACAGGAGAGGATGCCAGCACTGTCAACGGGAGGTTGGCACTTCCTGGGGCTAGGGCAGGTAAACAGGGCAGAAGTAAATGGCTGAAGCATCACACAGTGCAGTAGAAGGTATAAATGAAGACTCAAAAATCAATAATATAGAGCACACAGAACCAGAAAGACTGCCTGGGAACTCTGTCTTGGATAGAGAGTATACAGCTTGTACTAGGACACAAGAAAATGAGAAATTTAAAGAGCTACATGAACTTCCTGTGATGATGCTCGAATGTAGGCATGGGTACTAGTTCTGATGGAGAAGGGAATTTCAGCCAGTGGGCAGCTATGAATCTAGGAAGACCTTACTGCCTGTAATGACAGAAAAACTGCCTGAAATAAAAGCAAGCTAACAGGTTGCACAAAGGAATATAAAATTTCTGAACCCAAAAGGCAACATACCTTTCCTTCTGTCCTGAAAGCAGCAGACCATTCACCACCAGGATACTGGAACATAAAAATTATTCTCCTTGTGTAACTTACTCTGTTTTGCTGTTTTCACAGGTTGCATATTTGAGTGAAAGAACTGTTACTTGGCAGATTTGCCTTTCAGTTGCATAGCTTTTGCCTGCAAACATTTTAATAACACACCCCACTGAGAAATACTGATCACTTTCTAAAGCGAACATTTTGCTCTTCTAAAGACATTATACGCTTGATAGTATGTTTTGAATGTACCTAACTGAAGTATACTTCACTGTACCTTTACCTGCAAAGTTTGCCCATGTTTTTTTTTTCCCCGTTTTAAGTGAACAGTGGGTAATAGCAACAAACTAAATTCATGGGGGAGAAGGGGTAAACTAACTTCATTTAGGTGTGAAGGAATTTCTTGTTAAGGGCACTTCTTTGCTCATTCCAACAGTATCAAAGCTATTTATTTGGTAATAAAGGTTCCTGGGCTGAAACAGACATTTCTGAACTTGTTGATGATTAATGTACAGTTTAAGAGAGCCACTACTTTGTGACAGGCACTATAGAAGCCAAGTGTCAGATAATATATCAGCTCCTGCTCCACTTCAATTCAGCGGTCAGAACTCTTATTTTTAACATCTTGTTTTAAATATTATACGGTGAAGAGTTCAGCAGGACACGCAGTAGTTGGGAGGGAAGGCAGAACACCTGCCTTGCAGTGTTAATATCACGTAGGCATTAAATGGGATGCACTTCAACATTATCCAAAGCACGTTTTTGAACACGAACGCTTTGCCACAATCCACCGTGTAACCACTGAAGGAAGATTTAAGTTTATGCCACATAGGCACGAAGGAAAACTGACACGATGGCGGTGCGGAGCGGGCGCGGCGCCCGCCCCGGGCACCGGCTGGGCCGGCGGGCAAAGGTCCCTCGGCCGCGGCCCCGGCCCGGGCCCGGCCGGCTGCAGGCGGCTGCTGCTCCCCGAGGCCGCCGGCAGGGAGGGAAAAGGCAGGGAGGGAGGAAGAAGCCGCCGGGTCCTAATGCCGCCGAGCCTGGGCAGGAGCCCCCCAAGCGACGCCCTGAGCATCCCCCAGGCGGAGTCTCTGACCGCGCTGGCTCGATCAGTGATCTCGCGGAGAAACCCCCCGAATGTGCTCGAACGCAAAGCCTCCGTGTGCTCGGAGACTGGCAGAGCTGAGCACAGCCACGGGTGAAAACAGCACCCCAGGAGAAAAGCAGCGAAGGACTAGACAGGAAAAGGAAGAGGTACCGGCAGCCCCTGACATCGATGCACCACCTCTGTGCTTGTAAGAAATCCTGATTTGCTCCTCAAAACTCAGTGCCTGAACTTTGCCTTGAAGCTGCTCATCTTCATCACACAGTACAGGAACAGAAAAAAAAAAAACGCTCTGAAACAGGTGGGAAAGTGAGAGCGCAGGACTAAAACTGTACATGCTGTAGCAGACACAAGCGAGATTCCAGGATCCCTCCAGCAAACCAAGAAAGGCTCTTGACAAGCCAAAGATTCAGAACAGAGAAGACTGCAAGAAGTACAGTCTGGTGAGGCAGTTTTTACACCTGTGCATGTGGAATGTACCAGCATGTCTGCTTTCTGCCTTGCTCTTGCTACTTAGGTTTATTACAAGCAAATACAGCTATACAGGAGGCAGCAGGGATACCACCCATGCACCTACACTCCATCCTCTCAAACACATCAGCCTGGCCAGAGCAGTAATTTCTGATGTGTCTTCACTTTGCTGCCTCCTTCCTCTCCTTGCCTATACTTCAACATCACTTAAAGATTAAACAATAGTATTGTTACATCTTCATATGTTTTATACCATTTTAGTGAGACATTTAAGTGACCCTAGATGACTTGATCTGGAGTGCTAGAATTAGAAACAGGATTTGAAATGGTTACTGTGGAAATTGTGATCAGTTCTGTTAATAGTTGCATATAGTTTTTATTAATGTGCCTATGGTCTTAAAGCCTAAACCTGACAAGGGATGGGATAGACAAGCTCCACATCAGTGAAAGTAGTTAGGTGAACAGTCACAACCTCCTCCTGAAAATGAACAGCGACATAAACAGAAAAAGTTGCACCCAATGTACAGCCATGAGAAGTGTTAAGTGAAAAATTCATGTTAAAGAGTGGTCTTCCCATGAATGTATCTGTTCACTTTGGCATAAACTCCTCTGCTACATACCATGTATGGTAGAACAAGACCGTTATTTAAAAGACAGAATACCTGACTTGTGATGTGTTGTATCTATCCTGTCACAGCAATGTCTTATCAATAACATAGCTCTGTCACCTAGAGAACAAAAATTCTGGAGCCATGCACACATTTTCAATACATGAATCAAGTCAAGCTTAGAATGAATATTATATGGCAGATGAAAAACCCCCAAAAGTCCTAAGGATTCAAAACAATATCAGCAAAATTTTACTTCACCTACTTTTCAAAACTTTTCCTCTCGTCTCTCTCCCTATTACAGATACAAAAGAACCTTCTTGCAACATTCTGGTGCTAAGCTTCTGTAATGTAAGTGATAATTTATCTGATGTTATCAATAGGTAAGTCTGGTTTGTCTTTCACATCCTTATAGGACAACAAAAAATTAAGTGGGTAAGAAAGCCAAAATTCAAGGAGAGCTAAGATAACCAGGGGCCAAATGGTTCAATCTAATGGTTCAAACTACTTAGCGTTTCACACTGTAGAGAGCATTAGATCTGTTCTATCGACTTCCCAAATAGAACAATTTCTGAATCTGTCTAAATACTTTAAAAATACACAGGTGGCAATGCAAATCAGCTACTTCTATAGTCTCTCATCAAATAGTCCAGAAATGAATACACTGAAACTGTGCCACTTTATTAAAAAAAAATAAAATTCACTATTTTTCAGTTCCACCTTTTGCTCACATGACAGATGTAGCTTAAAAACTCAGCAAGTTGTGTGAAAAAGAGCAATCAGACATTGTAAAGCGCAGCTTTTTTGAAAGAATGTATACTGAGTAATTGCTACCCCGCGTGTCCAAAGTGCACAAAGCTTCTCAAGGATCCAAATGGGCATGAGAGCATCTTCCACACTTTTATGTGTGATGGCATCGAGTTTCGCTGTGGGCTGCAATAGTGAGGGCATGCCTTGAGGCTGGCATGTTCATTTAACATAGGAGTCATTCAGTGTGGAAATAACATAACAAATATCCACAAACTAATGAATTGTGAAAGAACTATAACGTTTTCCCCTCAGGCTTGCACCTACTAAAGTGTCACAAATTAAGTCAATATCACAGAAATGATTCAGCAAAAGAGGAATTAAGCATTAAATTGCAGTCAACTCGCTTACAAGTCAATCACTTAACTGGTTTTACTTGAAAGAATACCAGGCAGTACAGTCATCTCAGAGAAGATCAACAGAAAAAGACACTCCAGACTTGACTTTTATAAATAGTGCAACTAAGGTAAGATACCTCTATGACATGGAAGTTGCAAACGAGGTTTTTCTTCATTGATATCATCCTTCAGAATTTGAAGGGATTTAAAATTAAGAAGATATAATTCCCTTTTCCCCCCTAGATGGTTGGTTTAAAATGTAGAAAGATAAAATAACTACCAAACACTTGATGTGCAATGAACCTGAGTGAAAAGATTAGCCTGGCAAAAAAAAAAAAAAAAAAAGTTGTAAGCAGCCTAACTTCCTCATCCCAAGTTACTAAATTAGCCTACAGAATTACAGCAGTTTAAAAACCCACTTATAAATACACAGAAACAGGTATCTAAAATTATATTCATATACCTAACATGCATATTTGTACAGTGCAGCTGAAGGAACCTAGTATACCCTAAAATTACAGTTGCTGATTTGTGTTTTGCATTTTGGCACTGGAATAAGTAAACAGCACTTTGAGTGCCAGATTTTATCTCCCTCCCAGCTAGAAAGTAAAAATTAAAAGCTGAGAGTTACATAAAGGGATATTTAATAGAAGTCACTATTAGTCACCTTCCATAGCCACCTTATTTCAAATAAGGAGAATGCTTACATTAATCTTTTCAGATCTAACTTACGTACTTATATCAGACCTTTGGAGTCCGGCACAGACCTCTTAGGAACTCATCCACCAGGCACTCCCTGTACTTCCTCTCCCAGTATCTTATTGAGGATACTCTGTTTTAATTAACGCTGCCTTAGGTGCCTGTTATGATTCATGTCCATACTGTGCAACTGAGCACAGTGCAGCTCCCTCTGTCAGCTTAGCTGGTACTCTGCCCCCCGTCCCAGCCCCGAGGATACACTACTGTTTTCCTGCTCTCATCTGGTGCCCATTGGAAGTATCTGTGTTGGCATAAGGATGCATCTGAGCTCCTTAACCTTGCCTCTCAACAGCGCTAAGGCCTCTGACAGGCACGCACTGGACTGAATGCTGTTACCAGTCTCAGACATTAACCACCACCCCTCTGACCAACACACTCTATCCGATTAATGCCTAATCTGCTTGTGAATCAGCTCCTGAGCCACCACAGCTTTCTGCATGGCATGAGAAAATTAAGAGTTCTTGAGGTGTGCCAAAACCCCAATGTCACTGGCAGTAGCACTTTGCTGGAACAGCTGTATCAGCTATGAAACTAGTTCATCAGAAGAGCACTCAGTGCCTGTGCTGCTCATTACTACATAGCATATACATATCCAGCACCTCGAAATACCCTTACAAAGAAGCTTTAAGAACTGCCAGCTGCTACCAGATCAGTTCCACTGCAATATCAATCACCAGTGGGATTCAAAGAGTAGGAAGAAAAAGAGGCACAAATTCTTTGTAGATTTCAACAAGTCAATAATATACACAGGTATGAATATACTTGGCTCTGGTGAAAACAAGAATTTTTCCTTAAAGAACTCTTGGCCTAAGTTGTTTCAAATACTAAATTACAAGGAATCACTTCTACTACAGTACAGTTACAATAGCACTTTCACTGGTATTTCTATTTGCATTTTCTAATTATGTACATTACTTAAATACTGTGAAACTTCCAACAAAGTAGTACCAGTATAGTAATGTAGCACGCTGCCATTATATGTGTTTTAACCTATATGAGGATTAAAAGTTTCCGGCTTTGATTAGTTTGTCAATAATTACATGTTTCTTATCTCCTGCAAAGTTGGATGCAATGCCTGTTAGAACAGTTACATGTGTAGTGGTGACATATGCCACCAGGGGTTAGTTATAACATACTCTGAGTTAAAGAAAAAGCTGGGTTTTTTTAAAATAACAGTTCAAAAATATTCAGTTCTAAATATTCAGAGAAACAGGCTCACAAACAGTGAGCCATAAATGGCCACTAACTGCCTCTCTAAAATAACTTACTTTTCTAAAAAGATACTTTCACTGTTTTTATATGCAAGAAGTCACTGCTAAGTAAAGTTTTTGTACGCTGCTTTAGAATTTAAAATGCTGCACAATATAGAGAAATCCTCCTACTTTACACATTTTAAAAGAAAAATTCATCAGACAAATCTTCAGAGAGATACACAAACACATTTTACTGAGAATTATCAAGTACTGTTTAATAAATTACATGCAAATTCTTACCAGAATGCCATTGCTTTTGAAGATGCCATATCCATTGTTATCCTTAAGATATCCATTCATATTCATCATTAGTACCCCGCTTGCTTCACACTCTAGCTTCGGAATGAATTTCTGACAAGCAACCCACACCTACCAAAATGGTTTCTAGAAAGCAAATTATATAGCTGTAAGACATGGAAAACCAAACAGCAATTTGCAAACCACTGCAAATGCAATGCAAACATAGTCAATATAAAATTAATTCTGAAATGTTCATCATTTTGTGCTGGACACTAATATAACCAGAGTTGTAACATTATACTTTTAAATCACCAGTTCACCTACAGAAAAACTGCAAGAGTAAAATTCCTTTTACCCCATGAAATCTCATATACCTCATCTCATTAAGGGTGGTCATTTGCCTATAAATGATTTTTTAATAAAAGAGCAGAATAAAGGAACATTATTCCTAATCATTGTTAAGGTCCTCCAAGAATTAATGAAAATCAAAGTTTCATTATGCTGGACAGTGTATATAACAGAACAGCAAAAGCTCCCTGAGCCTATTAAAAACAATGGTCCAAACAAGGGGAAAAGTTCACACAGAGCACAAACAGCAGCACCATAGTAAATGTAACAGTAGTTCTGCTTTGTCGGTGGCTTTTGCTTGCAAACAAACCAGGAGATACAGGGTAAGGTGGGCAGACTGGATGAGGGGAAGCGTATGTAGTAAGCAGGCATGAAGCGGAAGTAAAGAAGTAGAATGGACGGTAAGAGGGTGGAAGAAACAGTCAATAAGCATAGGACAGAGAGCAGCTCATTAAAGCTAGTGAACGTTCTCTGAATGTTCAAAGGTCCCTGGGCTTTTGGCTCTTTCTGTTCCTGCGAGTTAGTCTCTGACAAGGTCCTTTCTTTACTGCTCCCAGGCTTAGAGCAGAGGGTTATACTGATTTTCAGTCTTTTCCCCATCACAATCCCCTCCTCAACTTTCAACATGGGATCAAAGATCTTTCCCTCATCTATAGCTTTAAAAAAGAGATCATCTGAATCTGCTCAACAATATCTTTATAGAACTAGGACATGCAGATCAGCCTTATTTGCATGTGATCTGAGTTCTGATATTCTGACTTCAACCTTCCTGATTCTTTCTTAGGTAACACATACTGGACAAGATTCATTTATGCAGCACAAAAGTGAGGCAAGACACTGATCTGTAAAACAGTTGAAAGTTGATAAGAGTGCGTAAGACATTGTGTTCCATACTGATTAACACAGAGCTTTTAGGATTTGGGTTGGGGATAGCTGCTCCACAGACTCTGGTGCAAGCAGCCAGATGAAAATATTCTAATCTTCACAGTAAACTGTACTTGTTTTAGTATTAACTGAACAGATTAGGCTTATATCAGAAAGAAAGATGCAGCATTTTCATTGTCAAAACATTCACCATTTATATCTTCTGGCATAAATGGAGATAAGTCAGTGTAAAGAGCAGGTCTGCCCACAAAGACAAATCAAATCTACGAAACTGAAGTGGTGTAAATTTTTATGGGGCTGTATGGATAAGGGCAAATAAACTAGAACGAAGTCACTTTCATCTGGTATAAGGTCTCCAATACAAATAGTTTATACAGGCATAGCAACTGCAACATAATTTAAAACAATTTCTGGAATTGGGCCAGCCCTCCTAGGTTGTTTCCTTCTATGTGGAAATAAGCTACCAGTATATACAGTTTTAGACTGATACAGCTCTATTCACACTATGGGGAAAGGTGGCTGATACTTTAATTATGCCAGTACAGATAAAGTAGTAAAATGTCTGATAGAGAACTTAGTGTCTCAGATATAGTCCATTTACCTCTTGCAAGATAGTAACAATATTCCTAGCGCAGGCAAAGCTTTGGAGTACTAATTCTTAACTTAAAAAATAATCCCTTCTGTAATTCCCAGAACATCACCAACCTTTGAAATGTTAATGGAATTACTAGAGACAAACCAGACTTTGAATTTCTGCCAGATTCTGTCAGGAGTTCAGCTGACAAGAGTTTTCTGTGTGCCACTCAGATGTCACCACTCTTTTCATAATAATTTTCTTTTTCGTAAATGAACTGGGTTTTTTCAGCAACAATGCTGTGGTAATTTTGAATCTTCATAAAAACACTGGTAAAAGGAAAGTGTGTGTTTTGGCTTGAAAAATCTACGTAAAAGCAAATACTCCTCCTCTGCCAGACTATGGCTTTGGAAATTACCTCTGACTTGCCAATGACAATAACAGGCAATTAGTTATCCAGCAAAATCCCTTTATTTCAGTTGGACTATATTACTTCCACCAATATCTATACTTTGTTTGGTTGTTTGAAACAGCACCTGCAAATTCAGGCAGTGCTATTAAAAATAAGCCATCTTTTTTGCTTCTGAAGGAACTAACTTCAACTATTCCTTAAATGAGAAAAAGAAATGAAAAAAAAAATTGTTTTAACAAGTGTGTTCTTGGGAAAACTATGAATGGTAACTTCCAGACAACTGAGTTGAGACACCAGAATCACCTGATAGAACAAGAATGCATTTTCCTCCTTACTTATGACTTGTTCTACAATAGCTTCCAAACCAGACTCAAGATAAATGCATATGTGCATTGGTTTTGTCTCCCTAACTCCATCTCCCCTGAAAATAAGACCCCTGCTCTCAAGAATCTTTAACTGCAACTGTAACTGTAATTTCCTTATCAAAAGTGAACTGTATTGACCATAACCTAGCTGGCACATAGAATGTACAGGTAGGTATACTAGTTATTAAAAATAAGCAATTTTTTTTTATAGCTTAAACTTGGTCTCACAGATGGATCTGTGTTGCAAACTGAGGTTACTTAGAGTTCGTGTTTTTTTGTTTGCTAGTTGGTCAACCTCAGTAAGAACCAAAAAAAAAGGAAAATAAAAATCAACAATACAATCCTTATAATAGTAGCATCCTGTCATAAATTAATAGGAAGGACATACTTATATAGAAAATCTTGTTAAGTAAACATGATATCTCTCTTTAGAAAAATTATCTCATTGCAAATAATTAACAGAGCACTTTAAAGACCTGCCAATAAATGTAGTCCCTTATATACAGAAATTGGAATTTCTCAATGGTATGAAATTCTGTAACAAATTAATCTAAAATAATTTTTACATACAGAAATCATTGTGAAGGATGCAATACTCTAAGTTATTACTTATAAATCAACTTCACTGCTCTTTTTGACACATTAAGAATTTTCTAACAGTGGGATAGAATAGAATAGAACAGAACAGAATAGAAATTTAAAAAATCCCATCGGGGGAAAACTGAGGAAAATCGTTCTTTTTCCTGGAGATTCCAAAGCTTTTTATCCCCCAAATCCCTCAGCCAAGATCTTTTTTCCATATCTTCAGAGGTCCTCCTTTTGTTGTTACTAAGGTGAAATTAATCTTGGATATGTATTCTGCTGAATTAAACATGATTAGGAAATATACTCCACATAGCACTTGCCTCTGGCCCTATGTTGTGCCCCAAGAGGTATAAGTATTTATTCATTACCCTTTATTGTGTGAAGCATAGTCAGATAAACAAGGCTGGAGGGTGGAACATATACGACTGGTGTCTCCAGGACTAAATGATATAGTAGGAAGCTAGTCCACAGCAAGTTGCACTGAAAGACAACGTCTCTAAAAATGGAATAGAGAAAAAAACAGTCGCAGAAACAGGTAAGACTCTAAAGTAAACATCCTCACACGGAGTTTGGAAGCAGAAGGCTGTGTCAAAACAGACATTGCTTAAAGAATCATCATCTTCTTCACTAATGAGCTGGAGAGTAAATCAGTTCCGGAAGTAGTTGTGAAAACAACAGGTAGATACGAGCAAAAAGCTAAGTCTCTAACTGCAGTCCTTAACTCAACCAAAGCAGAGGGCACTTCACCCATCTGCAAGGTGAAAAACTTAGCCCCTTAATTTAAGAGTGGCTAAAAATGATCCACTGTCCTTTTGAAGCATCTGGAGTCCCAAAGCCAGGTCTCTAAATGACTGCTGTATTCACAGTGCTGTAGAAACTGGAATTCAAGTCACTGACTCTCCCTCTCTGATGTACTGATTGGACTCCCTATTTAGTAGCAAGTGCAGTATTTGTATCCTGTATGATGGTATTCCATAATAAACATAATAACCCATTCCACAGTATGATAATGAAGCTAATCTTCTAGGCACTACACAGGTTTCATCACCTCTTCTTGGTGAGCATGTCAGGAATGAGATATCCTCTCTTGGAAGACCCTGGAACTCCCATAGCTGTACTGCAGATAAGGCAAAAGAGTCTCCTCCTTCACAAACGTAACCAACCAGCTCAATTTGACCACACTAAAATGGTATGATCCAAGAGGAGAGTATTTAAGCTGGATATTGATGACCATGATAAGGGCCTGCTCTCAAAAGAATGTCATGATGCTGGGAACCAAAACCAGCATAGCATGTTGGGTGCTGCCAACAGTCCTGCATTTGTTGTTAAACCCTAAGGTAACCTATACATCAGCTTGCACAGCCAATGAGTCCTCCCTCAGGCATTCTTGGAACCCAAGTCCCAAGAACAAGTTAAGATACGTCTTTCTGACGGGGCAGGAAGCTAACTGTGTTCCAAGGAGGAATGGAACTAAGATATTCCATAAAACTAATCCATTCATGTGTTAGCCACAGAGAGAACTCTGAGCTTATATATTGCTCAGATACTTCTATTTTAAAGTGCTAATGATGTACACTTGCCTACATTGATAGGAACTGTCTCTTAAAGTACATCACTTCTCTAAGATTGAATGTGCTGTCTGCTATGTGACAATTTTAATAATAAAAAACTCTTACGTTACTGTTGCTCAGATTTTCTATAACTTTACAAATTCAAGAGGTGAATAAATTTGACCCAAATCCTTTAGTATCTCCCATGGCAAGAACAACAAGGATTACTGATTTCTATGGCGGGGGGGAAAAAAAAAAAAATCTGTATTTTTCATCATCACGAACATGGAACTTATTACAAGCATGCGATACTTCCTCCACTTAATTAGAAAGCTACTATAAAACCACATGTATTTTAATAGTTTTGTTTAACCAACTGCTTGCCAGGAATAGTTGCTTACTTTCTTAAACCAGATGATCTGCTTCAGATGGACCTGTTTCTCTCACATTCTGTATTGCCTATAGAACTGAGCATAGGAAATCCAAAATGTATCTCATTGATGTTAATGGCTCATTGAAGTTAAATGTCTAAAAAGGTAATACATGTATTTCTTTGATTTGTTGTAATCTTTTATCTTAAAATATTCTCCATTTTTATTCTTGATCTTGATCTCAAAATACTGATCTTTTATAGTATCTTTCTGATTTTGAAGAAGGTAAGGAAGTAGTCTATAGTTGAAATTGGGTAAGTCTTAAAAACAAGTCCCCAAATCTTTAATGTTTTCTCTTTGACACACTATCACATAGAAGAATAACTTTTTGATTTTTAACCAGGAAAATTTATTGCTCTTTCTCTAACAATTACAGAACAAATTTCTACTTTTTCCTTCTAGTCACCCCCAAAAAACAGAGAGTGAAGGAGGACCCTGGGTGATTAACTAGGACAAGTTACTGGAGATGGCCATAACAGTTCCTGTTGCCATTGTTCCTCTAAACATTTCCTGCCTCTGTTACTGAGGTAGCAGTACCTGCAAGTTCCGGGTGACTTTAAAGCTCTAGGTTACAAACTATACTGAGCTGTTACAACACAAACCAATGAGCTACCCAGTCCCTGTCCCTGGAGAGAGTGGGGACCAGCTGGAGCAGGAAACAAACCAAGTTAATCCCATGATCTGAACAGAGCCCCTAATGCTCTCCAATATAAAAGCTGTTATTTCTAAATTATGCATGCATTACCAAAAGACATCTCTGTCTTTACAAAATGGAAACTGCAGTAGTTAAACTAGCTACACAGTCATAGCTACATGTTGGAAACAAAATAAAAATGTGGTTGGAATTAGCACTAGACATTCATGTTCTGTGTCAGTATAGAAGTACTCTTGGGGAACAGTACTGCTGAAATGTTAAATAACTATATCATGCTCAAACTGCAACTAACAAATCCTCTCACAAATATAGGCATATCTATTTTAAATGTTAAATGGAAAGTATTTATAGTTTAAGTTGCACCCTTTGCTACTTAATTATCATAATTTTGAAAAGAAGAAACCTTTAATTTCCTCCCCCAAAGAAGTTATTTACCTGAACTGTAGCATGGGAGTCCCCAGTAGTCTGTTCTGAGATTCTCATCCCACTGAATGTCAAAGACCTGGCATTTCAAGGATGGGATTTCAACATCAGTTATTGACAACTTAACTTTGTCTCACTAAAGATAAACCAACCTTTATTCCCACTCAGGTCAGCTCATTGATTTCACAGAAAACACATCTAGAAAGCAGAGCTGAATACTTTCAGAGATTCCACCCATCAGATAAAAAAGGAAAAAAAACAACCAAAAACCAGAAATTGATATAAAACATTTAAGACTTCTTGATGCATGATAAATCAAGTATTTTTGTGTATTTGCATGCACTACAAATACCTGAAATTACTGTTAACAGCTTGCTGAAATAATATAATCTCAAATACTTTACCTTCTTACTCTTCAGGTACAAGAATACTGATCTATGAAGAAAACCCAGTTTTGCCCATGTACCAGAGGTGAAACAATAACAGCTCTGCTAAAAGAGTAAAAAAAAAAATATCCTTGCTGCTCTCAATATCTGCATTACAGACATCGTAAGCATTATTAAGAATAACACTTAACTTAGTTTCTGTTTTGCTCTTGTCCTACTTTGGGTTCTGTGGAATGGTATTCAATAAAAGTTTGACTTCATGTACAGCTAGAACACCTTCTCACCAAAAGGAAAGCCTAAAAAGCTTCAAAATACAATATTGTTCTTCAACTATATTAAAGCCAAAGCCCTCAGTTTTTATAACTCTGTAGCATTTATAAAAAAGCATTTTAAAATTGTACCTGGTGGACACTATCCATAACATTCATACTGTAAAATAAGACCGGAAAATTTAAGCATTATCTCCAGAATGAATTCTGTGGTTTGTGATTTTATTGAAATGCATTTCAACTTTTAGAAGTTCACTGAAGCAAAAGCCTCCTCTTCACTACTGCTGTTCTTGTTCAGAGTACATTAACAGTTCAAAAGCTTTTCTTAACTAGTTTCTGATTTTTAGTTATCCACTACATTTATAAAGCATATCTTCCTGCTTTCTTAAAGTATAAGGGGACTAAACTAAAGGCTTACACTAAAGAAGTGATGTTCTTTCCATGTTACTGAAGTTCTCAGCATCAGGAAGGCACTGATAAGAAGTTAAGTATGTGCACCAAAACATACAGAAACAGGAGCCTCAGTTTCTAGACCCCAAAGATATCATAGCATTTTAATTTGAAAAATCAAGTACTTTTAATTCAGTAGGATTTTTAGCAAGACAAATGGTATTGTTAAGGCTTCTGAGATCATATATGTGTCTACAAAGGTGCAAGTGATCCAGTAATTTAGCAACAAGGTTGACAGGTATCATTAAAAGATTCTAGATTTGTGCACCACTGAAAAGGGTGACAAACTGTACACCGCCATTCTGAAATGAAGCATTTGGTTGTCTGGTTTTTTTTCCAGATTATCACTTGTTTGGCTGCTAGTTAAAACACCAAACCCATGGTGAGCTCTCTCAGTGAGAGAATCCTCATTTTTTTTGTGGGAAAGAACACACAAAAAAAGAAATGCAAGTACCTGTTTAAATATTCACAAGTATTTTATTAAATCTACTTGTAATACTTCTTCTTGAATGTACATTGCCTAGAGTTCCCATGCAGGACATGACTATAAACCAATTTCTGCTGTGAAGTCATTAATGTTATAAAAATAACTGGTTGTCTTGGAAAAAAAGATACAGTGTACCGTAACCATTTGTCTAAAATTAAATTCTGATCCAGTGTTACAATGCCAGGATTTAAGGATCTACTTTAGAAAAAAAAAAAAAATTAATGGCAGAAAATTCAAAAGCTGATTTTTTAAAATAGAACAATTTCCAAGTTGTGAAAACCTGTCTGTGACTTCCTTATTACTTCCTCTGAATGATTTGAAACCTAATAACTAACATTTAGATCGAACAACTCCTGGCTTAGCAAAATACCGAATTCATACAATAAACACATAAGAAAATTCTGGAAAAGCTTTCAGCAAAAGGGAATTGTGTCATTAAGATCATCATATTCTCCATAAACAGCTACTCCAGAGATAGTAAGTGTGCTAAAATTATTTTCCAGACAACAATTTCCCTCCATGCATCTCATAAGTATGTGTGCTCCTGCATGTGCCTTTTCATTTCAAGATACTTCATGTGTCAAATGACCAACACGAAGTGTCTGACAGGACCCTGCGTATATGCTAATTTGAATGAAATGCAAGCATACCGAACCCAAATAAGGATAATTTAAGAAAACTTACCTGAACTTGAGAAAGCACCTCTTTGCTGCATGGGTGCTAATTCCCAAATGAAGACTCTTCCTTGCAAATAAGTGAGCTTTCTTCAGATCATTATCCTGTGGCACAGGCTCCTCCAAATGGCAGAATGAATGTATTGCCATTATTGAAAATTTACAGATAATTTGAAGGAACTGAACTGAAAGCAAGAAATACAGCAGCTTTATTTTCTGTAACCTTACTGAAAATACCTTAGTTAGTTTTCAAGAACTTGTTGCTTATCAATAGCATTTAAAACCACAGGAAGGGTATGCATATGCAGAGATCAGTGAAGTATAAAGGAACTAAGGAAACCAGATGGACAATTCATTTGAGGAGAAATGCCCAGATAAAGAACTTCCATTTAATGCTACTTCAGAGCACCATTTCAATAAATTTTAGGGCTGTCTCTTATACTATATATACCTTTTCTCTGCAACGAAGTTTTCATAAGGCTATCTAAAACGATACATGTATTTTTGCAGAATGTTTACTTGCAATATAGAATTATCTTACAAGTAGTTCAAGTTATTCCTTCCAGTTTGAATTATTTTAAAATTACAAATACTGAATGACATCTACCACTATTATGCTAATATAGCCAATTTTAGAAGGCTGCCCTCAAGTTCCTCACAGCTTTCTCCCGTTTTACAGAATGTATGCAGCGTTTTACTTTGGACACTTATTTGAGGACAAGATGAACCACATCTAAGACAGATTTTACAGGCATAATTTGATGAGCATCTATTCTGGTAAAATGCCAGTTCAAACAGAGATGACCCTCATGGGGCTTATTCTCGTCCTTGTGCCACGACCACGTTTGTGCAGATGTATCTGCTGGTGGAGCCACCTACTACACTGTATTGAGGAACTGACTTGGGTTAAAAATTGCTGCTTGCCATAGACTCCTCAGGATCAATATTCTGACTCAAGTCACTGTATGACAGCACAAACGACTGTGCTAATACAATTGGAGGGAAAGTGATCAAACAGGACCACACAGCTAATTGCAGCTACAAATGCCAGCACTTAAGAAACTACTGTTGTCACCTAAGTGTAAATTACGAAGTAAATCACAGCTTTGCTACTTTTCAGTTCTATCTCCGCATCACAGTTCATCATCCCCACACTGGCACCAAAAATGAGTGCTTGTAGGGCCACACCAAATATGCTTGGGTTACAGTTTCCTGCCATAGGACATAGCCTTGCCAGTTTAAGGTGGGATGAACTACACACAGTGTGTGAGTGTATGGATACATGGGTGCATCTCTGTCTTTTCCACTAACAACAGAAGCAACTTAGATCATTGTTTAGATTGCTAATCACAGAAGAGATTTCTGCTGCTTAACATGTCTGCTTAGGTTAGGCCGGATCTCTTCTAACTTTTGAATCCACTGCCTGATTTCAAAGTTTGTCAAAGACAAAAGTTGAAAAGTCATTTACATTTTATTAAGAATTCAGAATTCCAAGTACTGGGAAGGTGGACAGAGAAGACCAACACAGACACTGACCAAACTGAAGTACAGACTGGAGCATATGCCCATGCTCCTAGGGAACAAGCATATAGGTAAGAGACACACCTTACAACTACCCCAGCTGCAGCTGGTATTTTTCATTCCCTCTAAGATACAACTACATAGGAAGTGAGTGGCTGTTGGGTCTTGTGCTCACAAGAACTACTTGACTATCCATGTAGAATTCAAATCTACTTAAGTGGCATTAAAATAAGCTGCAAATTCCAGCTCTGCTCCTTGTGCTCAGTTTAAAAGTACAGGTTGTACAACACTTGATAGCTTCCAGTCCCCTGGCACAGCATCTCATCCTAACGAGATGCATTCTGCTTAGCAGATCAGCCACTTCATCCTTTAGAATGAGTAAATGAATGAACAATATCATGTCCTTATGACTTAGAAGTCTTTAGCAATTTATTCTAGCATTCAGTCTTTTGATTCTCTAATCCCATAATCAGGTAACTTCCCATCAATATTATTTGAAAAGAATAAAATGTATATGACATCTCTGTGGTGAAGAGTAGCATAAAGAAATAACTCCTTCCTAGAACCTCTGACTCCATTTAATTGTTTTTTATACTCCCTGAAAGTCCAAGAGACATGTCATGTCCTTCAAATAATACTTGCAATGTTACCATCCTCCTTGTAATTTTCAATAAAAGCATACAACCAAACGTTTCCCTGAAATACACTGCTATCAGTAAGACATGACAACTCTATCCACACTGCTACCAATAAGACATGACAACTATATCCCGTTACTGAGATTAATTTACATATTTGGAAGGGTTAAAATGTTACATAAAAACATTTCTGATCACATGCATGTGAATGTGATTGGTCCTTTACTTGCTTATATACAGGCAGTAATTTTGAGATTGCCTCTCTTATCAACAACTTCTCACTTATAAGTAAATAATTAACAACACTAAATAAGAATAGTTAAAGAGGTATCAATTGGAAACAAATGCTATCCAAAAAGAGGAAGGAAATTCATATGAATTCCCTGCACATAAGAAGGATCATACTATTGTTAATCAAAATACAACCTCTTAGATAAAAATACTGTCCATCTTAATATCCAATTAACATTTATTATTTATTAAACCCAACCAGCTGTATCTCAACATCTATGTATACTCAGAATCTACATAGTATATTCTAACAGTGGTGGGTTTTGTTGGGTACTTTTTGGGGTGGTGGTGGGTTTGGAATTTTTTTTTTTTTTTATATAGGAATGCTCTTTTGCATTCAGAGTCCTTGCTTTGGAAAGTTTGGAAAGGCCTTAAGCCTTTCTTAGGCTGCTAACCTGCACTGATGGCTTTGTTACTGTAGTCTTAACAGAACTGGTACCTGAATTAGGCAAAATAAGCTCAAGCCCCTTCATATAGTTCAACTGCACAAAAAGCATTATTTTCAGGCACTCTACTCTGGACTAGTTCCAGTACTGGAACCAAGTCAACTGTAGCTAGGAAGGAATAGCTGTACAAGGAATTCAAACTGACATAAACCTGTATACAAGGAATTTGAAGCAATACACAAAAAGGCATGGGTGTATTTTCTTACTGTTTTAAATCTTAAACTTGGGTGAAATTTGCAACTCCATGCTACAACATGATGCCATAAGTAAAATAATGGCAATGATTTGCTAGAGCTTAGCTTATTCAGGTAATTTTTTTTTTACAAGTGAAATACCTATTTGCATAATACAAGTGTGATAATCAAAAAATCATTCCAGTTGGAATAGACCCCAGAGATCATCTAGTTCAACCTCCTGCTCAAAGCAGCATTAATATGTGAACACTCATTAATGATCCAAGTTGTACTCCTAACCTTGCAGACCACTAATCGCATGTCATCCTTAATCAAATGCACTCAGCTGCCTTTGATAGCAATACTTATCTGCAGAAGGGTTTGTGGGACCAGTTACTAGCTTAAGCGTGGAACATTACAGTACTTCCTAGCTACACCTGTAACACCAGCACCATGCTTCCATTTCATTTCAAATGTCTTCTAAGCAGGTACTGTTGTGAGAGCAATTTTCAACAGGGACCCTGCAGTACAAGGGTAGATCAAAAGATAGATGTACAGGGGTATCAAAACACAGATGAGAAAAGGATGGAGTGAAGTAGGCGGTAACAAATTACTAAGTGAGGCAGAAGCAGAGAGCCAGGTCCTGGTTTCAGGCGTGTTTCACAGGTTCATGAATGTAGCATGGAGGTCCTGCTCTGAGACATACCTATAAAACCAGAGAAATCAACATTGCTGGCACTAACATTCCTGTAGTGATCAACGTCAGTGACCAAACTTCAGCAGACTAAGTTTGGGAACATCTACTTTAGTCCTGCCATTTTGTTTTGTTCCTCCAGTTTCGCTCTGATAAGGACCTCCATTTTGCATCTCTGTTTAAGTTTCTACCTTTGTTTCATGCATGAAGAAGTGATTTAATATGGTACAGCATTACTAATTTAAAAAAAAAATCACAAACAATCCACAGGTAAAAAAAAAAAAAAAAAGTTGAAAAGTTTTAGAAAACCACGATTAGCCAATCACACAAGCTAAATTACAAAACAAATTTGCCTTATATTAGCTCGGTAATGTCCTCTCTGCTGAAGAAAGAAATACAGTAATATTTTATCTATGCTGTGTGGCAATAGATGAACTCTGCCCCACAATTTAAACAGAGAAAAAAACCCCTTATTTTCTAAAACACTCTTTTATTTAAACATTTATTACCTGCTACTGTGACTGCAAATATTAATACTGTGAACACTTTATTGTAAACCATATAAATACTATTAAAGTAGTAACAACAGCAACAAGAAATGAACAGTGTGAGGTTATACAGAAAAAAAGAAATTTATTTTAGCAGCTTTGATAAGTCTGGTCTTAGGCCAATCAGAAAGGCATTTTAAAATACTAGGCCATGGGATTTTTTAAATACACTGAAAACCTTTTCAATTCTGCAGTTCTAGACATTATTTACATGCCTGCCCCAAGCATTCATTAACTATCACTGATGAATGCTAGGTTGCATAGGCCTGTCCCTATTTGACCTGATATACCAGCTCTTAAAGTACAGGATACTTCAACAATTTTCCCTTAACTATACACTAAGAGTTAAACTTAGACCTCTCAACAAACTTTCCCACCAGCATATAAGTGGCAGAAATTAGGTCAGGTGATGGTGCACCCACATCAACCACAGGGCCATGAAAGAAAGGGACACGGCTGAAAGATGCATGTAGGAAGCAGCAAGAGATAGGAATCAAGCAAGCAATTCTAAACCCATAAATGAGAGATCAGATGGATCCCCAAACTGACAGGGCATCTTCAACAGCAAATTTCTACTTTAGGTATCTTTGTTAATCAGACAAAATATTAAAGGTTCTTGACACAAGTATAAAATAAATATTTAGTAGAATGGATTATTCAGCTTTAAGTTCTCCCTTTTAACACCAAACTATACTGCTTTTGTATTTTAGACAATAAAATTTTCCTAGAGAATAGTTGGTTTCGGCAAAACTAATTGCATTTCCACGTTTGCAACTTTTTATAGGAGTACAGTATTCAGCATTCTAGTTGAGGTAGGAGGTTCAATACCTGACTACCAAGTAATAAGTCACTGCGCTGGCACCTTGTCTGAGGGAAGAGTAAACAAATTGCAAGGAGGTGCTCTCATGACATCCAACCAAGACAGATGTGTCCACACCTTGCTAGGTGCTGCTACCATATAAAAAGCAGGTGATTGGTTTTGAGTTTTGGCCAAAGTGTGAAACTACTTTCCTGACGACGTTCATTAGAAAACAAGCAAAAAAGGAAAAAAAAAAAAAAAGAGAGAGAAAGCATTGTTAGTGTCAATTATATTGTATTGTTTACAGAAAATGACATCAGCCTAAGAGTTCTGCATTAGCACACCACAGGTTATATGAAAATTGCCAGTGTGGCTAGTTAATAACAATTCTGATATAAGGAAAAAGCACTATCAGACCGAAAAGGACAATTACAGCCATTCCCTTCTGTTTTCAAGGCAGAAGCAGAAAAAATGCTTTATGTAGAACAATTACTGAACATTATGACAGCTTTGAAATGTATTATCTCTAATTTTAAAGTATAAAGGAAGGTTGAGAGATTGACAGGGAAGAGGACAATTAGATGCATTTAACAGGCCAATAACTTGCAACACCTGAGAATGAGAGGGGTGATAAATTTCCATCAAAAACAAGAAGTTAGTAATATCTGATTTCAGCTAGAGGTTGAACTATTGATATGTTAGGTTCTAGGGAAAAATGTAATAGTTTTTTTGTTACCACCATAATCCCCCCCATTCACTACCCACATCCCTCACCAACACAGTATCCAAGAATTACAGCAAAATGCTCTAAAAATAGTTTGAGGATTTTAAAAAATCATTTATTTAGAGAAGGATAGTGGTCTCCAGGCCCAAAATACTTGCTTTTTGAGGGTGAAGAACCACATGTATTCTCACAGCAATTAGCGTAACAAAACTCAGTCATGATGTGGTGTTTCAGCACCACAAAACAAAACCTATCATATAAAAATAATATATAATATAAAAATATAAAACCATCTATGTTCTACTTTGTAAATATAAATTATTTTCTTTCAGTATCCCTATCTAAGAAATTTATTCATATCACTGGATTTACTAGCTGTTTCACAAATACATTAGCAAATACATTCACAAATATATTAACACCAAGCCTGATACTACATTTTTCAGACATTAAAAAACCCCATCAAAGGATAATTCAGAAACAGGAAAGATTTTGCAAGGGTTTTAAGTTCACAAAGAATTAGTTCCACCAAGTCTAACAAACTATTTAGACTCATGCAATTCTGTGAAAGATTCGGTAAGTATGCAATGTATCAGCAATTCAAGAAAGAGGAGATAGGACAGGTATTTTTTAACTCTTCAAAACAAGCATTAGCATTTCTTTGCCTTTACACAGCACTTATTAGAAAGAGATGCCATAAACTGGAACTCTGGTAATGCATAGTATTAGTGGCTATTAACAGTATTGGCATCCTTACACAGGACAGATGTTTCCCCAAATGCGACCACGGAAAGCAAAAACGTGCAAGACTAAATAAGAAAAGAACCGCAAGACAACAGAGATAAAATTTAGCTCAAGTGCTGCAAGTACCAGAGGGGAAAGTCTCTAATTGGTAGGTAACACTATAAGCTTAACTAGGTAAAACTGGATGATCTGTCATTTTAAAACTTCATAAAATGTATCATTGCTCTTTCTTCTTTCTCAGGGTGGATGGACACCTTGCCAACTTAGAATCAGTTTGCTTGAAGAGACCCCTTCCTTTTGTACTGTAATACATGAAAAATGTCTTGAAGCACGTTACGGAGCGTAACAAGAATTGTCTAATTTCTTGGACAGCGAGTGTCTCATTTAATCTTCTTTGTTCTGCAAACACAGGAACTAGGTTTTGCAGGCAAGATATTTAGAATTTTTTTTTCCAAGAGTCACAAGGGTTCAACTCTAATTACTATGTTTGATTACCACTTATTTTCAAGAAAACAAAATAGCCTTCAAAGTTACTTTGAAAACAGAATGAAACAATTAAGATTCATTTTAAAGCCTCACGTGTTATACCAAATATTGTTTATTTGCATAGCTATAATTTGGCATTAATTTCCCTTTTATAAATACACACAAAATAGAGATAGGAAAATTGGGATGGTATAAAATGTGCTAAACCCTGTAAAACACTGCCTTCAGCTGCTATCACCGAAAACCAAGATTCTCAAAACAAATAAATCACCTTACTGATAACACATCTTTGAATTCCGATGTAAGCCAGTTAAATCTAAAAACCACCATAGAAATCTCACACTTTCATGCAGGAGAAGGGAAAACCAGCATAAAGGCCAAACAAAAAGGAGAGTGAAAGAGCCTTAAAAGAGCAACACCAATAAACATAGGAAACCAGAAACCAACATATGATATCTGGGCAAATGGTATCTATTTGTTCACTTAATTTCAAAACACTTGTCTTGCTCTAATCCTTTTTACTTTGTATGCCTTTTAACCAATGCAACTCCAAATTTCCACATGATTTTTGTTTGACTGTTGTTATATTACCTCATGCTGAGTCCCATTCAATTTCTTCCATCAACATTTCATCGTTGATATTTTCCCACTAGAAATATTCCTGAAAATAATTCATTTATGAAAACACAAGAGCTACTAAGTTAAGTCTTGGCTATTGTTCCCTACCGGAATGGGGTCAGAAGCCTACAGGTTGTAGGAAAGGGAGGTAAAATAACTGAAATAATAGAATGAAAATTAAGAAAAAGTATTTTGAAGGCAAGGCTCTGGCAAGGCTACAGATACCATAGTGAGGAAAAAGTGTAGCCCTTATTTTCAAAAGTACAGGGAAAAAAAGGTGTAAAAACATAAGAAGTTTTTAATTCAGAAAAAAGAAAAGAGTTTAAACAGATAGCATAGCAGTTGACAAAAAAGAAACCTGGCCTCTTATTTTAGCTACTGATTTTATAACCTCTGTCTCAAAAAAGATGTCTCTCCCTTTCGTTAAAATACTGCAATGCAATAGCCAAAAGATTTTACGTGTACAGATTAAAATCAGTAACATTAGTAGGTCATTGTCTTAAAAATAGTTGTGAAATACAAGAAAGCTTACAATCACAGTCACCTTGACTTTATACACACAGAAATTATCAAAGTGAGATGATGATGACTAAACTTCTTGTGATCCATATTTGACAACAGAACATCAGTAACATATTTAAGCATTAAACAGGGAAAAAGAGATATACGTATAATCAGTTACTTTATTACTCTTACCTTTCAAAAATGGCACTTTGCAAGTTTAAATTTTAATGTTCTTACGTTAGATTTTGGAAAAAGAGGAAGGAAAATCAAGCAAGTGTAAAACCCAAGAAACAAAAGCTTGAGAGCAAAAGTTTTCAGCTGGTACCTCCTACTCCATATTCAGTTTCTCAGGGACCATCATGCAGCAACAATCTGGTTAGAAGCAAGCAGCCAACAAGTGTGTAATTTGCATGTGAAAATATTTTTAGAAGACACACACTAATAGCATATGTTCTCAGCCCGAGCGCAATTTTCTAAATATATGCCCTGAATGTTATTTCACCAATATTCCTAAGTATGTTCTAGACAATGGTTTCTTGTACAGATATGTTGCTCTTTGAAAACAACATATATATATTTATCAAGCCTTAAACAAATTAAACTCATTAAACTCATTTCAGAGTTCATCTTGGGGGGGCCTGGGAGGAGCCTCTATGAGTCTTTACTGTCAATATAATGACTAAGTTGGCAAATTATGCTTGAATAGAGTGCAACAAGAGGATCATACCCTGATTCAGAAAGTTAAATCAAGTATGTTTGTTCGTTCACTTGCCTGAATCAAAGCAGTTTCAAAATTTGTACCTTAAAACACTTCTACTCTATGTTAAGGAAAAATAGTTTCAAAAGGTAAAGACAGAAATCAGAAAAACAAGAAATAAGCCATGTGCTCATACACTGTGAGTTAAATCCAAACCAAATTGACACAACACGCCAGAGAAAACTACATTTAAGCAAACAGCAGTCTAACTAGATCCCAAAGTCATTACCAGTCCACATCTGGAACACTCAAATCAATTCCTGGTGACTGTGAGGTTGGCATAATGTAGTAATTATTACTTTAGGACTGTTTTGTTCGGGACAACTGAATTTCTATTGTATCGTGAGATGAAAAACGTCAGTTTCTTTTCTTTGCCAAAACAAATCCTCTTCCTCAAGCATATGGAAAAACTCAGGTCTGGATTCTTTCTTTGGCACAAGGTTTTTCTTTATCCAACTTGAATATCAGGGAGGGAAAAAGAAATTATACCAGTAAATCCTTCTGTGGTACTTAACAGTATATAGAAAAATAACTGAAATCATAGAATAGTTTGGGTTGGACGGGACCTTTAGAGGTCATCTAGTCCAACTATCCTTCAATAAGCAGGGACATGTTCAATGAGAGATCAGGTTGCTCAGAGCCCTCACCAAAATGACCTTGAATGTTTCCACGGACAGGGCATCCACCACCATTGGACAACCCGTGCCAATGTTTCACAACCCTTCTTTATATCTAGTTTGAACACACCCCCTTTTAGATTAAAAGCACTGCTCCATGTGCTATTGCCACAGACCCTGTTAAAAAGTCTGTCCCCAAATGTAAGTTAATTTACCAATGGTCCCAAGACACTCCTAGGAAAACTAAGAAATTACACTACAATGATAAGAAACTAAACTGAAAGTATTACTAGGGCTGAACTCACAATATTCTGAGTCCTAAAATGCCTTGAGAAAAATTACTGCATACATACAACTACCTAATGAAACTATTAAATAACATTATTCAGTGTATTGCATTATTTGACCAGTTTTAACAGTTAAACTGTTAACTGGAAAAAGAGATTAAATACTTATCAAATATAGTGCGTGTCTGTAGAAAGACCCATCTCAATGGCTGTAGAGCAAATTAGTCCCTTCTCCTACTCAACATACCCAAAAGTCCTTTGCACTCCTGAAGTAAAGTACACAGAAAAAAACACATTCTCCACAAGGAAAGCACTATTGACCCAAACCACAAGATCAATATTAAAAAAGTCTTCTCGCAAGATTATTAGCAAGTTTCACTACAATCTTTCACCGGTCAGGCAAACAGCTTCCTCCAATAGAGCAAAATACTCTCAAACATTAATTCAATCTTCAAAACACTGCCGTAAAAATTACAGGAATAACTACTGCAAAAAGCTAGATTACGGATGTTAAAATGGACCCATCATACTAACATACCATTTAACCATGTAAATCATACAGTTCTAAACGCTTTTTACAAAGGCAACCAGGGTTAACGTGTTAGGAAAGCAGAGGCCCGAAAGCAGAGGCAGGCAGTAAGAGAGAAGGTATTTTTTGTGCTATCACCAGAACCATTCCCTGACTCACTCCCTCCTGCCCCGGGGAGCAGGCTGGCTTGGTCCACGCTGACAGCTTTCTTGACGTAAGAGAAGCAGAGCACTGACCTAAATGCCGAAGCTGATGAGCTCCTTGCAGCTCACGCCCGAGGAAAAGGGGCCAACACGGATTCAAGCTGCCAGCTATTGCAGCCCGAGGCTGTTGCTGCGAAAATACTCGCCGAGACCGAGAGCCCCACATCACCTCGATCTCTTGAGCCTCAAACCTCCATAAAACGACCGCAAAGCGAAGTCTAGGCTGAGATTAAGAGCAGAGATTTTCAACGGGGCGCTGCACATCCCCGCAGCGCCTCGTTAGCAGCAGAACTGGCAGCACCAAGGTCTCGGGCAGAAAGGCAAAACCCGAGGTACCGAAACCTCGGACAAGGTTTCACCACACCCCGGGCGCGACTTCAGCCGGGCAGGTATTCAGTGAACGGCAGGTTAATCATCAACTCCGTGCCCCGAGCAAGGCGCGGAGCGGCGGCAGCGCCCTCTCTCCCGTTACCGGGGCCGCCCCTCCCGCCCGGCAGCCGCGGCTGCGGCGCGTCACCCCCCGGGCCGAGGGGCGGGCGGGGGGAGCAGGTGCGGGACCCTCCCCGCTCAGGCGCCCGGGGAGGCGGCGGAGGAGAGCCGGCCCCCGCGGCCGCCCCTCCCACCGTTCCGCCTGAGTGATGGAGCGCGGCGGGAGGGAGTGGAAAATGCCCCGGGGCCGCTCGCAGGGCCGCGGCGCAGCCCCGACCCCGCCCGCCGGCGGCTCCGCCCCCGCTGCCGCCCGGGAACGGTGCGGGCGGGCCCGCATGGCGGCGGGAGCGCGCCGGAAGCTGCGCAGAGGCAGCAGCGGCGGCCGGGCGGGTTGAGGCGGCCACGCGCGACGGGGGCCGGGGCTGCGCGGGCAGCCGGGGGCGCCGGGAACCGGGGGCGGCGGGAGCAGGCAGGTGAGAGCGGGGCTGGAGCCGTGTCCACCACGGGCCGGGTGGGGGCTGCGGCCGGTGGAGAGTGAGTGGCGGCCCCGGCCTGTCGCGGGCCCTTCGGTTGCGGGTGCGGCGGAGAGCGGGGAGGTGTCCCGGGTTCCGAAATGCCGACTGAGTATTTCATGTCAGTAGGTGCGCGGGGACGGGGCGCGGCCCCTCCGCTCCCCGTTAACCGGGGACGCGCTCGGTGCGGCGCCGCGTGTGTCCGTGCACACCCGCCCCTTGCACGGCTCCTCGTGCGCCGGCGATTAACTCTACAAACGCTTTTTTCCTCTGCAGTCTTTCCGTAGCGTATGGACCACTCTGGATGTGGATTAAGAACTGAGAAGGCAGTTTAACCATAGGTTTATCTGAAGGAGCTGGGCACGTTGCGGTGTGGAAGGGCAGGACCCGCGCAATGGGCTGGACCAGCTGCCTGCCATCCCTTCATCCATCCACCCTTAGCCCCTCATTTCCACTCCCGTGGGAAAGAGACTAGGCCTCTGCCTGCGCCAAGTCCCTTCCCGAAGTCTTGCGTCTCTTAGCTGCAGCTATAATAAACGCCATTAGTTTAAACCATATTAAACCACTGGCTTTTTTTTATTTTTTCCAGAAAAACTGAATGTTTTGTCAGCAAAACACATAGCCTCTGTCGCTTGTCATACACCCATAAAAGCATTTAGGATGAGGATGTTTAAGACAAGTTTGACTGAAGAAGAAACTTTCAGAACTTTCTGAACTTTCACCCTAGTTTATTTTGAAACTTCATCAGTTTCATCTTAATTTGCTTAGTCTGTGTTAGGCTTCTTTTCAGGAAAGAAATTTGTGTTTGCTCCCCCACCATGGAGATTTGCAATTCTTCCCAGCACTTATAGGCTGTGATGTAGAGAGAGTTGCTTTCAGGTCCTTTTAAATGTCACCTCCTCCATCCAGCCCGTCAGTCCCACCACCTGCCTTGGTGTCATCCACAAACTCAGTGAGGGAGCACCCGATCCCACAGTCTGTGTCCCATTGCTAAAGACAGTAAATAGTATTGGTCCCAAAACAGGCCCTTGAGGGATGCCACTCATTACTAGGTTTTGCTTAGGGCATAGAGCCTCGACTCTTTGGATGTGGCCATCTAGCCAATTCCTTAGCCATCTAACAGTTTGTCCATCAAACCATATCTCTCTCTCCAGTCCTTCACTTTTTCCTTGTTTTCTGTTTTCTGCCTTGTCAGCTTTGTAGGTCATTGGAGTTTTCATAGGCCGGTTTAACTCACTGGAATGGCAGAAAAACTTGTGCTTTACTGACTTTTCTGTGAGTTCAGTTATCTCTTGGAAAGTCTGATGAGTATGTGAGGTGTCAGGGAAGTTGAGGGGAGAGAAATACGAGAGAGGACCCCCTCCGTTCTGCAGTGAACTGTTAGATCACCTCATGTACTCAAAGAAGCATAACCATAGCATAATTATGCCATGTCCACAGCATATTTAGCATTACATTTTTCAGTATTCAGACTAAAAGAAGGAAAGTAGCATTTTAAATGCTTTACAATGTGACCCAGTAAGTGTGAAAGTGCATTTCTGTGTACTTTCCCATCTGTAATGCAGTTATTGCACATGGCTGCAATGGGTTGTTCCAGTATTTGGTGCAGCAGTCTTTTTTGGTTTTTTGGTAGCTTTGTTGAGCTGATGCCAAATTTTCATACATTGTGCAAAGATCATCAATAACTTCCTGCAGTGTTACAAGCTCTTTGAAAAATATAGGCAGGCCACTTAGTACCACTCTGCATATCTAGTACTAGCAGACCTGTTTTATTTGCTTTTTGTGTTTGTGTTTGAACTGAAAGGATAATTAATCTTTTTTTGAAGTTACTAAATTGACAAGAGGAATAAAATGTCTTTACTCCAGTTCCGTAGTACTATTGCTGAGGGATTATAGGTGGGGGGGGGTATTGTACATCTCAGAACAATACTTAAGCTCTAAAAAGAAGAACAGAAGTAACAGAGACTGAACATAACCTAAAAAAAAAACACAACTTGCTTTCCTTTTGAGGAGGCTAATAGGGAAAACAGGGACTTGCAAAGGGATTAGAAGGAAAAACCTGCAGCTTAATAGTGTTACTAACCTTTTAACTGTATATTTTATTTACGTGGTGAGAAATTTCTTGGAGAATTCCTGTCATGTGAGCTATGTTTTTTATTTACAATGGAGAGCTGAGACTGCTTCAGGCCAAGGAATTTACTAAAAGTCCCTTGAAGAGTAAAGTTACATGTTTTAGGGTTACATGTTATCTGATATAACCTATGATATAGGTTGATATCTGTGCAACTTGTATAAAAAAAATCAGCTTCCTGGCTAGACTAAATATATGATAATATAGTTGAGCTGCAGTGTGATAGTGCTGTTGCCACTGGGTGAAAAACTGGGAGTGCTTGCTTTTCCTTTGTAGTCCAACAAGTGTGCATGCTTTTAGCTAATTCATTAATCTTCACCTTGTGGGAGCCCAGGAACGTACTTTTTCTTGTGCACCTTCTAGCATTACTTTGAAAGCTAAACACGTGTGCTAAGGCATGTGGGTTGATATTTTATGCTCTTGCCTTCTATTAGAGCCATTAGTTTTATAAGTCAGGGTATACTGTCTCTACATGCTGCAGCCTGCTAATTCTGGGAAGTGCTGCTGAACACATTGAAAGTGTCCATGTGACACATCATCATCTCATTTTGACCTGCTCTTAAGTTGTCGTTGGGGTCTGATTTGAAATGAGGGGTTGCATTGTTCCGCTGTGCTGTTTTTAATTCATGCTCTGTTGATTTTTAGCATTCTGTCCAGTTGTGTAGGGTCTCTCCTTACCAAATACTATAAATGCTTTTAGGTTGAACTGGTATTGGCACTGGTCTCAAAGAATGGCTTGAGAAATTTCCCTTTTTGGAAGGAACTAGAATCTGAGTTGGTGCTGTACTGTATGAAAGGGTTGAAAGGACACCATGGTGTGAGAGAGGATACTTTTCAGTGGAAGTACTGAAAAGGGAACAGTTGTGACTGAAAGAAAGATAGTACATTGATGACTTTGCAATTCAGCTTACCTTAACTTCCTCATGCATCTTGAAGAGATACGTATTTATTCTAATTAGTTCCATTGGAAGTCAGCAGGAGCAGAATTGGATCCCTGTAGTTCCACCCCCCTGTTTTGCTGCCTAATTGAAGGTGTAGTTAACCCCAGTGCCAGTGAAAGAATGGACTTACAGAGCTGCCTTCTGATGTGCACCTGGGTCGTACTGAAGTGGTACTCCACAACTGAATCTGTGTGTATGTGTGATAGGTGAGAAGAGAAGATTTTGACTCTGAATTTGAGAGTCGTTGGAAATACAAGATTCAGTACCTATTGTAAAATATGCAGTGGAGTTACACAGTCATGAATACTGCGGAAGAGCTTTAGTTTGCTAGGAAGACTGTAACCTTGTTAAATTAACATTAGGAGAAATTTCCAAAAGTGGCAGTAGCAGCAGAATGCCCTTCTGTAGTTAAAAATTGTTATGTTTGCAGGACAAACTTCTGACAGTTTATTATGCAATAAATTCACTGCTTTGAAAGATGCAGCAGTGGGGTTTTTTTAGTTGGTGGTTTTTTTTAATGTTCCTCAGCATCAACCGGTAGCCCCATGGGATCTTACTGTGGCCATTTTTAAAGTTCATTCTTTCTGAGGATTAGATGCAGTAAGGTGAGATGCCCAGCAAGACTTCTGCGTTTCTGCAAAGTATAAGACATCTACATTTCTGCACTTGGAAAATATGTGAGACCTTGCAGTGCGAAGAATAGATAAGCTCGCAAATTCAAGACTTAAAACTGTTAAATCTATTATGTGACTTAATTTTGAGTTCATAATCTGCACTGTAAAAAAAAAATTATTTTCCGTTAAGTAAATACTCCTCTGAATTAATTTCCACAAATTATACAAGCTGCATTATTGTTGGTAATTTTTTTTTCCCCAAACTTCAGCCTAATTTTTCTTTAATTGTTTTATTTACTTCTTATTTTTCAGGAGTCTTTGAAAAACCCTTAGTGGTCATGACATTGTTACAAGGGACATAAGTTAGCCAGTGGCTCAGAATGATGGATACCCAGAAGACTACAAATGGTTTGCAAGTGATTGGAGAAGGGACTGGTGTAGGGAAATCGACACTCCACATGGTGGGGTATTTGGGAAAAGTCAGTTGAAATTTGTTTTACATATGTGCAAAGTTCATATTTTTCTCTGTTTTGAGAGATTTTTAATTGGTCTTAATTTTACCAAAAAAATTCCCTAAATTATTTTCCACGGAAATCTATAACAATGGCGAAAGATTATTCTAAGTAAATCAGTGCCTCTGATTTTTTTTTTTTTACTGGCACTATTTTTAGAATTGTTTGCATTCTTATGAAAATTGATTTGTCTTAAAAAGATCTGAGCTTGTGTTCTCTGGCAGTAAGTGCCCTGTGGTTTAGTTCAAGTAATAAAATAAAATGTGCGTAACTGTTGTTAAAGATGCCTTATTTTAATATTTAAATAAAAATATAAATTTATTTAGAACTTGCTACCATACAAATATATAAATACTAAAAAAGAAACCAATGTAGTTTTTTTATATTGTACGGTATTATTTGGAAGTTGCACATTGTTTTTTTATCCTGATATGTATGTCTTACCTTTGGAGAATATAAGAAATGCATAAATTTATGCTGCTTTATCTTTCTTGGTTTATCTTTATTTTAGAACTCTAATCCTGTGGAAACAACTGCCCATGAGTATTGTCCAGTCTGCAAAGAGAAGGGTCAGATCCAAGCTTTACGGACTTACCGGATTAATTTTCAAGAGTCCATTTTCCTTTGTGAAAATCCTCAGGTATTATACTAATAAACAATTTTATTTGGCAATGCAGAGGCCTTTACCTTCAGTGGTTTCATGTCTCTGGTGATTTTTGTGGTGGTAAGCAGACTATTGAAATAGGACCCCTTTCAGTCTGTATGCTTGAGGATATCTGCCTGTATATAGAAAAAACTCCATAATTAACCTTTGTACAGTGTTTAGGCATAGGTACTTACTCTAAAGAATTAAAAGAGTAAATTAAAATGAATAAAGGAGGGATTTGCTTATGTAACAAGGGAACACAAGTGGTACCAAATGAATCTTTGTTCGAGTCAGAATAGGAGGTGAGAATTTGATGGCCCATGTAACTAATTCATGATTCTTGCAGGTGTGAGTGTCCCATTTTTCCTTCTTTAAGTCTGGGAAATGCAAATGGGTTTATAATTATAATTACAATGTTTTTGTTTTATTTTTTTCCTTTTTATGTTTAACCTTAGCTGGATTTCTGTGCTGCTTGATATTTGAGTTGTGTGATTTTTCTGCATCTCCCTTCACTGCTTCATGCATGTGGGGAGGGTATAGCAATCCCAAATGGACCGGTGCCCTTAAATTAGTAGAGACTAGACTAGATAGTGGTCTCTGAGATGCCTTTTCCATCCCTTCCTGCTTTTAACTAATTATAGTATAGTTCTGGAGATTGGTAACAGCAACTTGTCTGTATTCTGGTTGCAAAATAGCTGTATGTATATACGACTTTACCAACACCTAGTCTAAGGCATCGGGATAGCCTGAGAGGATACCCTGCCAGTTTGGGCACCAGTAGTCTCTCAGGCATGAGATGATCATGCCAAATCTGTATCCTGAAGGAATGCATTTAGCGCAAAATAACACTAGAAAACGCTCCTTAGCAAAATGAGGTTGTTTTCAGCAGTTGGAAAAATTTACTGGAAAAGTAGTGTTGAATTACCACTGCTCATACATTTACTTCACAGTTGCTTATAAAACAATGTTTGAGTAAAAGACACTTCCTGTCATATATATGCTGAATATATGTATTGACTTAATTACAGTATCACTTTAAAGTCCTTAAGGCCAGGTTGGATGGAGTTCTGAGCAACCTGGTCTTGTGAAAGGTGTCCCTGCCCATGGCAGGGGGTTAGAACTAGATAGTCTGTAGGGTGCCTTTGAACCCAAGCCATTCTGTGATTCTACATTCCATTTTAACATTATGTTTTGTACCTATTTTTAGCTCTTGTTCTCCTGAAATTGCTTTGTAGATTTCACTGTAACTTTCTTTCCTTTAGTGTATCTACCCACTTGGTTATAAACCATTAGACAGCATAATTACTTCTGCTGGTTCAGGAAATCATCAAGCTCCATCTACTCATAAGAAAAGAAAATTGTGTGATACCAGTGACTTTTCTCCTGTTGAATCAGATCCAAAAAAAGCAAGAACTAATCATCTGGTAAATGCTGAGCACGCTATTAATACAGACCCTATTGTGAAATGCTATCAGAATAGCTTATGTATTCCTAAGTCAAGCCTACATGATGACCAGCAGAAACCTAGTAACAATGGGGAGTCTTGCATGCAGAAGGTGGACTTTGAAACAACCACCAAGACTGACAACCATCAAGAAAGCCCACCCAAGACTTCTAATCCCAGAATACAACTCTTGCCAAATTCTGAACTTTTATCAACGTCTGAAATTTCACTGAAAGAGGATACAGGTTCCACTAATAACATAGATTTCTGTCTTCAGTGGAGAAACATACATAATCTTTGTTGGCTAGATTGCATTTTGTCAGCACTGGTACACCTAGAAACATTAAAGCTTGCCCTAGCAGAAGAACGTAACAATGGAAAATGTTTACTCCAGAAACTCCTAACAAAATATAGTCAAGCAACTATGCTCCTGAATACCTGTAAAAGGAGTAAAGTAAAAGGTGAGTAAATTTAGCTGCTGTTTCTTCTGGCCATGAATATGTGGAATTTAGTACAGTGCACTTAAATATGCCTCCGTTCTGTTTCAAGATCACAAAAGAATGAGTTACAATTCATTACCATGAATTTGCAGAGTAGTGTGCTTTGTATAGCAGAATCCTAGTAACCTCTGAAATTGTTTTTCTTGGGGCAAACGTGCACTCTTTGAAGGCATCAAACACTGAGCTTCTCTTGAATTGTTTTGTCATGTCACAGGAAGATTTTGTGCATTATTTATGTAATTGAGCCTTACTTTGTTTCCCTGGTTAGCATGTTAGGATGCTGTTCTAATAATAATCTTCAAATTAATTTCTGTTGTGGTTTATATCATTGTTTAAATAGGCAGTAGTTGCCTTATGACACCAAAATAGTAAAGCTGGGAACATATGTTCTTTCCTGGCTCCAGCTGTGCTTATTGAAAGAATGCCTCCCCTAGGGTCTGCAGGCTGCAGTGTAGATGACAGTGCCTCCTAACCTGTCTCAGTCAAAAGTAGTCAAACATATTAACCTCATTCATGTGGTCTGGGAAGGTTAACAGGGGGTTAACGGGTCAGGTCAGCTTAACAGGTTTGAGGACTGTAACCTCTGAGCACAGGGGCTGTGATGGGCAGCTCAGGGCAACCTTCGAGCAGCACAGCTGGACTCGGGAGGATGTGTTACTGTAGTCTGCTGGTGTGGTCTTTGGTCGTTTTCTGTTCTGTGGATTCAGTTTAAAATTCTTTAACTAAGATCATGGTTTTTTCAGTCCTCTTGAACTGGACCATTGGTGTCATAAGTCTAAACTTCTAAGGCATGATCTTTAGATAATTAAAGAGCTCCCTGGTTTGGCAGTACCTTTCATGAATTTCCATAGACGTCCCATTGGAATATCTGTGTTTGAACATAGAGACTGTAGTCCCAGAACGGCCTTAGGTAACTTGAAGAAAAAATTAGAGGTATATCAAAAGTGGTTTAATTCATGTTACAGAGGTGAGAGGGCAGGGGGGAGCCAAAATATTCTGAAGTAGTTCATGTACTCTGCTTGCCAGAAAGTCAGGGTGCTTGAGTCAAGGTTTTCAGCTATTACTGGGAAGCCCTCTTCATAGAACATGTCTGAGATGTTTTTCCTTCCCCTTTGATGGGCTGTGTTTGCAAAGGAGCTCTGGTGTGCAATAACCTTTAAATGGGAATGTTAACTGTTGGAATATAGGGGTGTTTGAGAGAACCTAAACGTTTTCATTGGAATTGGAATTGCTCCAAAACTATGTTTGGGTTAAAGTGGAGAGGGTATTTTGTGTGTAGTTTTTCAGCATCTCTTTCATTCAGCTGCTTTTAAAAACAATAGAAAGCAATATAGCTGCAAGAAACTTCTCTTTTCCTTTTTTCTGTGTATAGAGTTTGTATGTAATAAACAGTTTTAACAGCTATTCTAAGTACATCCTTTAATTTCTACAGGTTACAATCATAATTGTGTAGTAGAAATTATGTTCTTGCTTGTGCCTAAAGAGTGTTTATGTGGAAATACACAAATTGGCGAAATTAAAATACATAATAAGATACATGACGAAAAAAATATTTTTAAGTGTAAAATTATTTTTACTGTTTTAAAGACTCACTTAGGAAGTTAGTATTTAATCTGAAACAGTACATTTAAATGTTTTATTATTGAATAACATTAGAAAGTATGTAAAAGTTTTCTCTTAATCTCTGAATCTGCAGGATTTGTAATATGTGGTCAGAGTATCCTTAAAAATTGTTACTATCTAGCTCTTAGCCATAATTTAATCAGATCAAGTAGTTGTTAGTTAGCACACTGTAGTAAAGTGTGAGTAACTTGTGTAAATTCTTCTCTAATTTTCAAATCAATTAATACCAAGAATTGACTGTTTTACTAAGTTTCAGGCAAGTATGGGTCAGTATGAAAGGCATCAGTCTGCAGAGAAAGAGTGCATGTTAGGAGTTACATATGTGTGTGAAAAGGTGGGAGTGTCACACATAAATACACAAAGCCGTATTTTTTTCTGTAGATGTTCTTCCAGAAGCAGAATCTCATCTCAATGAAGTCAGAAACGTAATGTTTACAGAGCTTCAGCCTCGGCTTAGGTGTGAATTGGGTAAGTACTTAGTGCAGCATCTCAGTATTTACTTACAGAAAACTCTGTATGTAAAGCCTTTTATGTCAGTTCGTAAAAGCGTGTGTATACATATGCATGCAACACAGTCTGGAAATACATTTGCTTGAATTGGCAACATACACATACTTTATAGTATAATCAGCTGGTTTGTCCCTTGCCTATTCTGACTTTTTGGAGAGCATATTCCCATATTTGTAATTATGCTGTAGTCATGACATTGTCATTGATAACAACTCCCTTTGCTGTGAGGATTAGAAACAGAGCCTTGAAATGATAACTGAAATGATAACTGAAGTTTAAATCCTAGCAATAATCTTATCTTCTTCCTTTTTGAAGTACTGAAAGGTGATTTCAAATATTCAGTGACGGTTTTTTCTGCCCTTTCTTTGAAGGTAATATGGAGAATCCAGTGTTTGCACTCCATCTACTCTTGCAGTTGGATCAACAAACTGAGAAACTATTCTTGCATTCATTTTCATGGAAGTTTGAATGTGTATATTGTGGCTACAAATACCAGAACCGGTGAGATTTTTAAGTAGCTTTTATATCACTGTTCTATCCCACCTTTTAAAATCCACATATGATAGTTGGCTTTCTTCAGATTTGCAGCTTTTATAAAGCTTATGCTTGTTGGTGGAGTTGTACGTGATCCACCTTTTTAGATTAGCATTTGCAAATAGTTTACTGCTATTTTGTGTCTTAAGAAACCACGTTATCAATTAAGGAAGAAATAATAGGTAACACCGCAAGTCCGTGGCCACACTTGCTCTGGTATTTTGCTGGGAGTATTCAAGTTGTTGTGGTTCTAAAGAATATATGCCTAATACACTTTTCCTATTGAAGAATACCTGTAATATTCATTTGGATTACAAAGAATCAGAGATTCTCTGACATAATGTATCTATTTTAAAATAGTATTACAGGAAAGTAATTTTTTGAGAATTGATTTACTTCTGCATAGCTGCAGGTACAAGCTAGTAATTTGGGCTCCTTTTAGAGTCAGAAGAAGAGGAGAGACACCTTCAGAAGACAGCTCACTTTATTTGAAAAACATCTGTTTCTCTCCACTGTCTTAGGTTTATACAATAAAATTCTAGATTCCCAAGTGAAATGAGATTAATGCTGTCTATTACTCTTACAGTTAATAGGTAGCCCTGGTTAATAGGATGTGCTCAATAGCCTTGGTTACATGCTGTGCTTTTTTAAAAGTTGAAAAATTTAGGTTAGGTTGAATATAATGGAAGTCCTTTCTGTGGCTAATGAATGAATACACTGTGTTACTTCACTTTAATATCCCGTACATTGTATTTTTGTACAATATAACCTCTGCTATGAATGTTCTGTTTTTTAAAAACAAGACCTTGTATAACATGGATTCCGAGGTAATTTGTTACCACTTTCTTCTCCTCTTGAGATTCCGTATTAGTAAATTATGTGGATCCTGATACAAGCTCTGTCCTATGTTGGAAAGGAAACGAAGATAACATGGAAAGGGAAAAAGAGCAGATAATCAAATAATGTAAAACTGAAGGCCGCAGAGCTGCTGAAAACAAATTGTAACTGATGCTGTTTGAGAGAGCTGAATTCAGTGCTGACTTGGATGTGATGCAATCACAGTGAATTTCACAGAAATGGCCTGAACATTAATAGAATTTGGCTTTTATATAAAATTTGGGTTTATAACTTTTTTCTCCTGGTAAAGCGTGTATATTTATTTTTTTCTGATCTGCAACTCAGCTTACTCTGTTTCTTTTTGTGTGTCCAGATTTGAGAAAACACTAACAACATTTGCAAATACAATCCCTGATTGGCATCCACTTAACGCTGTTCATATTGGACCATGTAATAACTGTGGTGATAGATCTCAAAGACGACAGATGATTTTGGAAAAGTAAGTTTGAATATGTGAACTTGAAAATAAAATACATACAATTGTGACACTTTGTTTATTGAATGTATGACTTTCAAAGCCAATCTGTTATTTGGGTGTACAGAGATTCTAAAATTTAAAATCTGATAAATACTCAGTTTTTAATATTTTAGATCATTCTTGAATGCTGAAATGGCAAATAGTGTTTAATAAACATGAAACATAGAACAGTGTTTAACATGCTGACCAGCACATGTGTTTGTTCGATATAAATACTTACATCAAGGAGTATATACAGAAAAATTATATGCGCTGTCAGCCTTTCCATAGCCCCTACCATTGGTGAATAAAACTGTTGTTTGATCATTCGTTCACTAGTTTGACTCAGGAACAATATCCTTTCCTACTGAGATTATGGCACAGTTTTCTCCTTTCTTTTTTTTTTATTTCCCCTCCCCCCCAGTTTTTCCTTACTCCCCAAATCCCTTATTTGGTAGTATTTTTTCCCCCCTAAATCTATAACAAAATGAAATATCCAGTTGGGATTTCTTTTCCCTTGACTACTGTGTAATCTGAAGAGTCCTATGAGGAAGTAGAATAATAAGGGCAGAACCACATACTCTTAGAGATGCCTTACTTTTTCATTAGGAACTTTTGCCACTGTTTTATCATAATAAACTGGTTTTTTATTGTTTCTTTGTCAGAGTACCTTCAATATTAATGTTACATTTCATGGAAGGCTTGCCACATAACAACTTGAAGAAATACTCGTTTCAATTTGAGGAAGACACTTACCAAATAACATCTATTATTCAATATCAGACAGATAAGAAGCACTTCATAGCCTGGTGTTTGAATCCTGATGGTAAGAATCACAGAATGGGTAAGGTTGGAAGGGACCACAGTGGGTCATCTGGTCCAACCTCACTGCTCAAGCAGGACCATCATAGAGCACATAGCACGGACTTGTGCCCAGATGATTCCTGAATATCTCCAGTGATGTTATTGAATATCTCCAGTGAGGGAGGCTCCACAACCTCTCTGCAACTTCTTCCAGTGCTCAGTCACCTGCACAGTAATAAAGTTCTGCCTCAGGTGGAACTCCCTGTGCATCAGTTGCTGCCCTTTGCCTCTTGTCCTATTGCTCAGCACCATTGAGGGGGGAGCCTGGCTGCATCCTCCTTGATACTCTCCCTTCAGATACTTACAGACATTGATGAGGTCCCCTGTCAGTCATCTCCTCGAGGCTGAACAGGCCCGGCTCCCTCAGCCTTTCCTCATAAGAGAGTAGAGTTTATAGTTCTTATCTTCATAATATTTCATAAATTTACATGCATTACTGTTTTATGGGTTACTGCAGTAGTCTCAACAGTCAATATATAATAACAAAGATTTGTCTGTATTCTAAACTTCGTATTAAAATGTGACTAATTGGGGGAACTTGGTTTGATTTAACTGATTTGTTCAGCACCCTGCAGTGCACTCACTGGCAAAAGTAACTTGGCCAGGGTTTTTTCTGCTCATAACTTTGTAAAAGTTAAATGATTCAGTCTGACCATGACTGTGGGATAAATAGTATTGGTTATGGTTATTTTGAAACCAGAGATTGATCCATTCTTGGCTGGAAGCGAGGGCACCTATGGAACTATGAGCATTAATGAAGTTTCTTTTTATTTCTGAACTTTACGGCACCTGAGGAGTGGGAGGCACAAATCCATGTTAGAAACTTTACTAATGGTAAGATGGCTGGAAACTCCACAATCAGAGAAGGTGAAAAGTTGATATTTTGATACTCATGCTTCTGTAGAGAGAATGGAGTACAGTCTTATGAAGTGTTGTGACAACATGAAAATTGTCTAAATCATACTGCCAGAGTTTAAGAAATAAAAGAGGGAGCAGCTGGGAAATGCATAGTTAAGAGCCTCCTATACATTACACATATCTATTTTTAAGTTCTTTAAGCTGTAAAAGATTTGTTCATGATCCATGGACAATTTGCAGATGATGACACAAGAGTATTAAAATGAGCAGTTTCTCTTAAACCTCCATCCTTCCCACCCTGGCAATGTAAAGATCTACAGAGGAACTTAATTTGAGAGGTAGTTCTTACCTCAGACCTGTGAAGGTATTTTCAGACATGATGTCTCAGCCAAAAATCCCTTAGCTTTGTTTTATGTTTGACCTACTCTGACTTGTAATAATACTGCTGCAAGTTCTGCTTGTGTTTGATCTTTATACAGTGGAAGTCTCCCAGTTTTCTCTTTAGAAAAACCCTCTATTTTTTGCTTGTCAGGGGAATGGGTTAATAAAAGTACTTGACAAGTGTGAGGATAGTGACTTCAACTTTAAAAGTCTCTGAGTCTCTGCACTGGTTGCTGTTTATTTTTCAGGAACTTGGCTTGAATGTGATGATTTAAAGGGGCCATATTGCAAGAGACATAAAAGATTTGAAGTTCCTTCTTCGGAGATTCATATTGCTGTCTGGGAAAAGAAAACATCCCATGTGCCAGAAGAACTGAATTCACAGTTCCAGAGTAAAAATACTGAAGATTTTCCTCTTAATAACATACAGTCAAATTCCATGGTGTTGCACTGTGGTTTTGATAACACTGTGGGCAAAACGTCTGCAGAACACTGCAAAGAGGATTCTGTGAGAACCCCAGAGAAGAAACAGCAGCGAGTAGCTGAGGATGAAAGTACTGTTCATGATGGTTTAGAAAGTCTGGCACACAATGATTTCGTAACACTGATGCCTGAAGAAGTTCAAATTGACTCAGAAGGTAAATCGCTGCCAAACAGACAGGGGGTGGGAAATAACCTTATTGTTGAAATGGGCACACCGCAACAGCTGGAACCAGCTTTCTCACTTAACACTCCATATGCAGGAGAGTTTGCTGGTACCAGTCTAGCTATGAACAATAAATGCACATTATATGAAAATTCCAACATTTGCTTACCTCTAGAAGAGTTGAACCCAGCAAATATTACTCCTTCTGTTGCTAAAAAACATGACCCTGACTCGTCTGACTCACCACTTGCTCAAAGAACAGATGACAGAACTAATTTAGCTAACAGAGAACATGGATTAAATTCAGAACTACAGCTACACAAGAAATTGCCAGCAGTAGAGAATACTATACAAAAATCACCTGACTTGAGATATGCAAGCAAAACTGTCATTAATTCTCAAGTTGGCAGTTCTTCTGCTGCAAATGATTCTGTTCAGCCTTCACACAAAGACCAAAAAAGAGGATTTGTAGGAAGCTGGGTAAAGAAATTATTAAGCAAGAATACTTCCTTTATGCCTTCAAGTGCCTCAGCTCTCAAGAATGAGAGAAGTTGCAAAACTCCCTCAATGCAAAAAGTAAGTGAAGTGCGGCTGCCAGTTAAGGGTGCAAGTAACTTTGGTGGATTTCAAAGCAGAGGTACAAACAAAACAACTGAGACCCCAAAGTCACTGGCTCCTCAGAGTAATAATAGACATCCTTTATCAGATTACAAAGGATTTTCTCAAAGCACTCGTCTTCCAACAGCAAGGCATACCACTATTGCTGATCCAGCTTGGAGTAAGTCAGGAAGTACATTGGGTACCTCAGGTAAAGTGACTCAGTGCCATTCACTTGACTGTAACTCTGGGAAGGCAGAAGAGTCAGATAGCGACAAAACAAAAAAACTTCGCCTGAAACTGTTAAAAAAACTGAATGCTAAAAAGAAGCAGCTGGCTTCACTGGATAGACTAGCAGTGGAACAGAAGAAACAGGAAAAACCTGTGAGTGGCAACATAAGCACCCCATCGCAGATTGAATCTCAGAATGACAGTGAAATATTGCAGAGCTTTTTAAGGGAACTGCAGTATCAGATTGATGCCACAAATAATGAGGCTGAATTTAATGTAAACTCTGTGTCAGGGTGCACTGCCCATAGTAACACTGATGAAATACTGGCAGAGTTACTGTCCCCTGCTTCAACTGTTGCTTCCTTAGAGGCTCTAAAAAGTGAGGACGAATGTATGTACATGGAGATGGTGGATAGCAGTGTTGCAACAACAGGGTCTGATGAGAAGACCAGTGTGCCACATGCAGCAGTGACAAGTGAGGACCACAATTACTACAGTCCTGTAAAGGACACTAATTTGGAACTTGATGCAATAAACAAACCCAGTGGGAAAAAACTTGCTTTTGAAAGTCCTACAAGAGAAGATATCCTTGAAGACCTGTTCTCCATTTCAGCACCAAGCTCAATGGCAGGTGACATAGATTTACCTCATTTTGATGAAACCCTGTTTGAAACTTGGTAACTATTCGGTTTCTTGGTTTTAAGTGGTTTTTTCAGTATTATGTATATTTTGAAACAAAGCACTACTAAGTTATATTTTCTAATTAGTTTAATTGCACACTGGCTGTACTTGAACAATTTACATTTGATGTAATATTTTTCTTAAAATTTTATTGTAACAAGCAAATCAGGTTTTAATGAATTTCATTGTTCTGAGAAGCAGTTATTTTAGCTGTCAGATATGATGATTTTTAATTAGAAGCTCCTATGAGTCTTAATTTTTGCTGCTTTAAATATGAAAAACATCCATACTCTAGTGAGTTTGAGAAGTAATAAACTTCAGTAGTCTTAATGATGCAATGGTGTAAGAAATATTATTTATGTAGTATTGATTTATTTTACAGGATCACTTCTGAATATCTGACATTAAAAAAAGTTTAAATACATTCTGTAGTCAGGGAATTTTGAGTCCTTTGATATGAAGACTGTTTGTAACATTCTAAACTCGAAACTGGCATTCTGTTAGACTGGCATTCAGCTCTTTACAGAATTACTGTTCTACAAGCTCATGGTGATGCACATGCCCCTTGGATCCAAGGAAGGATGGATACGTGATAGAAATTTTCCTACTTAAAGTTACAGCACGTACTGAGATTTCATCCTGGCTAACTGTGAATGTAATTTGGCAGGATATGCTTCTGAGGCAGGTTACTTTTTTAGGTAAAATTGGTAACAGTCAGTCCAGAGTTTACATCACTAAGAAAGAATAACAGATGCACCTTTTACTTGTTTGTAGCTGCAAAATCATTAATAAAACAAAGATTTCTAAGAACCAGTTTAACTGCAAGTCAATGCCTATAACCATTGACGCTAGGATTTTGTCATGACTAGAGCAATGCACCCCTGTCCATATGTGGGAGTGGCAAGGAGAGGCAAGGTCAATAGGAAGAAAGTAATGGGAAAATGTAGCAAAACAGCACTGACTAAGCAGAGGGATTCACACCTCGGTGTTTCTGGATTTGTATAGATTTAGTTTTGCTAGATGGGAGTATTTTAAACGCATAGACACAGAGCTGAGGGTATTACATGCCAAGTTAAAATAGCTGTACATTTTTCTTGTTCTCAGAAATAACAAAGATTTTATCAGCAAGTCTTTGTATCAGCCATTTTTAGAGGTGTTCTGCATTTTTCATTGTTTTAGATTCCAAGTTCAAAACATTAAGTCGTCAGACTTTTCTGATAGGTGCAGTTGAACATAATAGTTATTACAAGGCATGGCTGCAGATTTTAGTGGTCTTAGATTGTTTGAACTAGGTTCAAAAATTGTTCAAAAAAACTGTCGGTGGCCCTAAACTCACCATGTCAAGTTATTTCTGCTGCAGTTGCATACATTGTAATCAAACTGGTACTTCAGGCAGTGAATGGTTTAATTCTTGAAATGCAAGTCTGTGAAGAACTTGAGCTCCTTCTTTGTTTTAAATACTGTAATTGGTAACATTACAATAGAAAACAAATCAATGGGTTCTGAATGTTAAGTGCTGGTGCACTGCTGGTGAAATGTTTGCCTGTTTGTGAATTCCCTGATCAAAAAAAAGCTGACCAAAACTAGAGTTTGATTTATACGATAATGAAATAGGCACCTCTGCAAGACTTGAGGAAGGTGATGGCATTTCCGTGTGGAGTTTTCCAGGCAGTGATGTATGCAAACCACTAAAAGGCAGCATCTTTCCCAGCCCCAACGGTTTGTCCTGGAGCAGTGGGGAGCTGCCTTCAAGTGTTGGTACCATCAGGGACTGACTGGGTTGCAGTGACCTGCAGCAACCTGTGCAGTGGGAGCTCCTTCAGCACTGGCTCAGGACATGGCACAGACCCAGGGGTGAGTAAAGCAGCGAGCCTGGGGTTGGTGATGCAGAATGCATAGGGCAACAGAAGGAAAACACCCTGATAGAGGATGAGAAAGTCCTGGTGGTAAGGATTATAATGAGCTTAACAGCAGAGGACGGGGGCTTTGGGGACACACCTGCTGTGAAGATACACCTAGACAGAGGCAAAGGCCTCTGGTCACCACTGGCAGCCCCTCTGCAAACTGACTTTAGGACATCTTGGTCTGCAGCTGCGTGGGATTCAGTGTGGATACGCATATATATAGAAGCTCCAAGAACAAATAAATAGCACTTGAGATTAAAGTAAGTATGAAAACAAATCTGTTAGTGCTGCATGTTCCTGGCTGCCTTTTTTTAACTAAAGATGAATCTGTGTTGATTTGTTTGTTTCCTTAAATGTTTTTCTGCCTCTCACTTGCCTGTGCAGGTGAGAATTCAGCTGAGATTGAATGAAAAACCCATGACCAAAGAAACTGTTTGGAATTTGGTGGTTACTGGACATTTATAATTGAGACTAGTTTTAAAATACAGCTTTTTATTTGCCACAAAGAGAATACAAAGTATTGTAGTAGTTTTTGTCAGTTAGAAATACACTAAGTGGGCAGAGAGCAAGCAGAGTTTAGCAATCACTAGTCACTGTATTATGGGGTTTCATCAGTGTTCTAGGGTAAAGTTCTGAAAGTCTAATGGCTTTAAGCACCGCCATCTTCACCAGTAAACCATGTCTCCAAGTGCCACATCTACACGTTTTTTGAATGCTCTCAGGGACAGTGACTCCACCACTTCCCTGGGCAGCCTGTTCCGGTGCTTGACAACCTCTTTGGTGAAGATTTTCCCTAATATCTAATCTATACCTCCCCCGGTGCAACTTGAGGCCATTTTCTCTCTATCGCTTTCTACCTGTGAGAAGAGGCCAAGCCCCACTTGGCTACACTCTCAGGTAGTTGCAGAGAGTGATCAGGTTAGTCACTCATACCCTCGGGCCTCCTTTTCTCCAGGCTAAACAACTCCTGCTCCCACAGTCACTCCTCATCAGACTCGTGCTCCAGACCCTTCCCCAGCACTGTGGCCCTTCTCTGGACATGCTCCAGCACCTCAATGTCTTGTAGTATGGGGCCCAAAACTAGACATGGTATTCCAGGTGCAGCCTTACCAGTGCAGAGTACGGGGAGGGTCGATCACTGCCCTGGTCCTGCTGGCCACACTCTTGCTGACACAGGCCAGGATGCCATTGGCCTTGGCCACCCGGACACACTGCTGGCTCATGTTCAGCTGCTGCATCTCCAGGTTGTTTTCCTCCAGGCAGCTTTCCAGGCACTCTTCTCCAAGCCTGCAGCGCTGCATAGGATTGTTGTAACCCAAATGCAGGACCTGGCCCTTGGCCTCACTGAACCTCATTCAGTTGGGCTTAGCCCCATCAGTCCAGCCTGTCCAGATGCATCTGTGGAGCCTTATCAGTCTGTGTCTTCTGATTTGGGAAAGGCACAGTCATGGCACTTAGAGTTCAGAATCAGCTCTGGGGAGATAGCACTCTGATTCACATCTTACGACTTGATGATACATTCAGTCACAGCACAGGGTGGGAAAAAGGGCCGCCTTTTCACATCCTGCCTACAACAAGCAAGCAGATATGCATAGGAGCTGCCTGGATGGATTTTAAGCTGTATACCTGCTAGAGCACATTCTAGAAATGCACTGCAGTGCTGATTACAAATCCAATTTTGATGTTTTTCATGGCAGGCTATTGCCATTTATTCTTCCAGCACTGGTTTTTACTTTAAGTAATTATTCCCTTCCTGACAATGTATCTGTGAGACCAATTGTGTCCTGTCAGTGTTCCTTTTGCAAAGCTGAACAGTTGCTGTTCCTGATGTGAGCCTCTTCGTGCTCAGAGCCAAGCACATTAGCTTTCGAGCAGTTCATGCAGCTCTTAAGTGTGTGCTGTGCTTTGAAGTCTGCCAGGATTCGGTTTTGGAGTGGAAGAACTTACAGTCTAAGACAATGTGCGGTCAGAGCAAGAGAGAAAACAAGGTTAATGGGGTTACCAGGCTGATGAATTTTGCAGCATGATCAGTTTTGCACAGCTACATGGTGTAGTTGTCTGTGAGGGAGATGCCGAAGCTGAACAGCGCAGACCACGGTGGAGCCATGGGGCTCATGAAGGAGAGAAAACGCTGGGGAAGGAGTGTAAAGAGGTAGGGTGCTTGGTGCCTTCAGCTTACATTTTCAACAGAGAAGCTGAAGAAACCCTCAAGAGATGGTTCTCCCCGGACGTGGGTCTGTATTACTCTTGTAAATGACTATCTGAAGGGGCTTCAGTAATACCCAAGGCTGGGGCTGTTTTCTGATAAAAACCGCTGACCGCTTTTCTGATGAAAACCACTGACCACTTCAGCTGAGATTCTTTTCCCCTTCTCGTTTCCATCCTTCCATGGAAACTGCACTTGCCAAGGGGAAGCTCGTGCATGGGAATGAAGCACAGCTTCAGCACACAGCCCCAGCCCTGTCCCGCCCCCGCTGCAGCTCAGGAGGCCGTTCGCTCTCTACCACTCGCAAGCTCCCCGCGGGGAACGTGCTCCACGCGGCCGCTGGCCCTCTCGAAAGAAGGAGCTCGGAAAAGCGACGTCCGCGGTGACACGGGAAGGAAAAGAAAGGTCTCAGTGTTTCCGCCCGGTTTCGAACCGGGGACCTTTCGCGTGTTAGGCGAACGTGATAACCACTACACTACGGAAACTCCCGGTGAATGTGTGGGCCTCTGCAGCCCCCCTTGAGGGATCACACGGAGCACCCTAAACTCCATTGTTGATACATTCTATGGGTGAAACTCCTCCGGAGGGGACAGGAAGTGCAAGGTCCTGGGGCTGAAAGCGGGTCTCGGGCAGTTCCCAGCTGCATAAAGGCGGCGCGGGCTGGGTCCAGCCGCCGCGAAAGCGCTCCTGCGGGAGGGAACAAAAAAGGACGCGCGAGCTCCACAAAAAAGGTGCGCTCCGTCCCTGGGTGGGCTCGAACCACCAACCTTTCGGTTAACAGCCGAACGCGCTAACCGATTGCGCCACAGAGACGCGCTGGGCCAAGAGCTGGCCGAGCCGCACCTGATTCCCGCGGCGACCGGGGGCGGGCCGCGCGCCTGGTTCCAAGGTTTCTCTCTCCGCTTTGGGAGGCCGGGCGTGGGTGGGTTGGGGTTTGGTGGCCGTTTGCTTTTTCAATCTGAAGAACAGTTTTGTTTTGTTTTTTTTTATCCTTTTTCTCTGTTGTTTTCGGTGCCTTTTCCCATAGGAGCAAGCAAGGGATTGGGAAACAATGGACAAGCAGAAAATATTAGTGGTTAAAGCGCTGCCTATTGGTGGGACAGTTGCGGATGGGAGCCTGAAAGCTGTTCTCTGAGACAGACCAGACAGCAAGCGGAAGCTCTGACAGTATGTGCCAAGGACAAGGAAGGCAAAAATTAGCATCTGCCTGTTACTCAATACATGGCCAAAGTATCCAACATCTTTCCTTCTGATAATTTCAGTACCAAAAGGACCAGTTGTGACCACAGACTCGAAGAACGGAAGAAAAAATTAACCCCACAGTATTCAAAGACTGTGATAATTATTTGCACGAGCTTAAGGAATGTGGGTACACTGACAGAAATGAGACAAGGCAAAAGAGACTTCTCAAAGGGGATCAGAGAGGAAGACCTGGGAATCTGCTGCCCAGGCAGCCTCACTTCAGCTCTAAAAAGTCTAGAAAATGAATTATTAATCAATTTGCAGTCACCTAAAAGGTAATAAGGTGATAATGACAGCAAATGTGAGTTGTGAAAACCAAATCAGCAAGGAAGATGTACCCTAGGGGGATGAGGCTCAGGTCAGGAAATACTTAAGCAACCTGCATGTATATAAGTCCATTGGTCCTGATGGGACATATCACAGGTGCTGAGGGAGGTGGCAGGTCCATTGTAAGCTCGCTCTCCATCAGCTTTGATCAATCATGGCAACTAAGGGAAGTGCCCAAGGACTGGAGGAAAGCACACATCACCCCCATCTTCAAGACAGGCAAGAAGGAAACCTGGGGGATACAAGCTGGTCAGCTACACCTGGATGCCCAGGAAGATGATGGATCATCTAATCCTGGAAACCATCTTCAGGCACATCAAAGACAAAGAAAACATCAGTAGTGCTCAGTATGGCTCAAACAAGGGTAAGTCATCCTTGACCAACTTGATAGACTTCCATGATGAAGTGACTGGCCTGGTAGATGAGGGGAAGGTAGTGGATATTGTCTACCTGGACTTCAGTGGCGCCTTTTGACACTGTCTCCTCTGAGATCATCGCAGAGAAGCTGTTGATGTGTGCGTTGGACAAGAAGATGGTGAAGTGGATTGAAGAGTGGCTGAACAGAGGGTCGTGACCAGTGGGATGATCTAGTTGGAGGCCAGTAACTAGCAGTGTACCCCGAAGATCAATACTGCTCAACATTCCATTAATGATCTGGATGATGGGGCAGAGTGTAACCTCAACAGGTTTGCAGACAGCACCAAACTCAGAGCAGTGATTGACAGATCAGTGGGTGATGCTGCTATCCAGAGGGACCTTGACAGGTTGGAGAAACAGGCTGACAGGTGTCTCATGAAGTTCAACAAGGAGAATTGCAAAGTCCTAGACCTGTGGACAAAAAAAAAACAACAAAACACATGCACCAGTACATGCTGGGGGTACCCAGATGGAAATCAACTTGGCAGAAAGAAATTTGGGGGTCCTGGTGGACATCAGGTTGAACGTGAGCCAGCAATAGGCCTTTATGTCCAAGAAGGCAAATGATTCCCTGGAACGCATTAGACAAAGCATTGCTGGCAGGTGAAGAGAGGTGATCCTGCCCCTCTTCCTCAGCACTGGTGAGACCACATCTGTAGTACTGTGCTCACTTCTGACCTCCTCAGTACATGGGAGACAGGGACATACGGGAGAGTCCAGCAGAGGCCTACAAAGATGATTAAGAGACTGGAGCATCTCTCCTATGAAGAAACTGGTCTGTTCAGCCTGGAGAAGAGAAGGCTCGGGGGGATCTCATCAGTATTTATAAATACCTGAAGAGAGGGTGCGAAGAGGATGCAATCAGGCTCCTCTCAGTGGTTCCCAATCACAGGACAGAAGCAATGAGCACAAATTGACATACAAGAGGTTCCCTCTGAACATCAGGGAACCCTTTTTCACTGTGAGTGCGATAAAGCACAGGCACAAGTTGCCCAGGAAGGTTGTGGAGCCTTCTTCCTTGGAGATATTCAAAAGCTGATCCTGGACAGCCTGTTCTAGGGGACCCTGCTTGAGCAGGTGGTTGGACCAGAAGTTCTTTCCAACCTTAACCCTTCTGTGATTCTGTGAATTTCATCCTTTGACAGGGTGGGTGGTTGTCAGGGCTGTCTAGTATCACAATAGCTGCTAAGAAGCTGCTGCTTGGGAGCAAGGGAGGAAAGGATAACAGAGAGAATATCCCTGTGAAGTGGTTTTGCCACTCACTGGGCACTGTTCAAACCCCACTAATCCATAGCTTCCTGGAAAATCACAAGGCTTTGCCTTAGAGGCCTCAGAAGGGGCTGTCCTGGCTTTGCTCAATTTAGTCTCTTGCTAGCAGAGAAAATACCAAACCCACAGCTGTGCCCATGTTGGAGGTGCTTTCCAGTGTCCTGTTGGAGAGGGCTTGGATTCAAACTGGTCTCGCTACACTTCGCAGCAACTCTCCAGGCTCAACCCACTGAGATTTAATAAAGATAAACAAGCCCAACTACCTGCACTGGGGACGGCGAGCACAGATCCCACTGCATGGTGCTCGCTGGTGAGGCAGGAGCGCTGTGGAAGGGGACCCCAGGGGTGAAGTGCAGCCACAGGGATGTCACTAAGCAGTGTGGCTCTGATGTGAACAGGAAGACGAGAGCAGGATGTGAATGTGCTTGTTTTGGGTAGAGCCAGTTTTCTTCACGGGAGCTCAGGTGGAGCTGTGTTTTGGATTTGTGCTGGAAACAATGTTGATCGCAAAGGGATGTTTTAGTCATTGCTGAGCAGTGTTTACACAGACTTGGGGCCTTTTCTGCCTCACATCATCCTGACAGCAAGTGGGTTGGGGGTGCACAAGAAGTTGGGAGGGGACACAGCCGGGACTGACGCCAGCTGATCCAAGGGTTATGCCATACCATGTGGTGTCATGCTCAGCATACAAAGCTGGGGGAAGAAGAAGAAGGAAGGGGGAGAAGTTTGGAGTGATGGCGTTTGTCTTCCTAAGTTACCACTGTGCATGATGGAGCCTGGCTTTCCTGGAAATGACTAAATGCCTGCCTGCCAGTGGGAAGCAGTGAATTAATTCCTGGGTTTGTTTTGCTTGCATGCATGACTTTTGCTTTCCTTTGTCTCACTTTTACCCTTCTGATTCGCTTCCCCCATCCCTGTGGTGGGGAGTGAGCAAGTGGCTGCATGGGGCTGAGTTGCCGATTGGGTTTAAACCGGAACAATGACACACAGAGGGTGAAGAGGAGGAGGTTGTGCTAGAGGGCCCAAAGGGACTACAGGCTCTATCTTCCAGCTCCATGTTTCAAGCTGAATTTGTACAAATCGAATATGAAGACAGCAAGTGAAAGGAAAAAGCCTGGAAAATGTAGAGAAGGAGGGGTTTCCGAGGTGGCGCTCTGGCTGCTCCCACAGTGTCATTTTCCTGGCTGAGCAAAATGAAGACAGCATTTTAAAAACTGCAGCATTGCCCCTTTCTTCATGTTGCACTTCACATTTCCAGCTCTGTTCATACACTCCACTGGGGCTTTGTCAGGCTTCAACGAGGACGCGATGCTGAAGCAGACTAAGTGACGGCAGGTAGTCACCCACACGTGTGTGTATGTACTATATTTGATGGTGCTGTGGCACTTTAGGTTTGCAAAACACAGTGCTAATATTAACCAGCCAGTCTGAGGGGCTTGTGTCTCGTTGCATTTATGATAAAGCATGATGGCTGTGTATCACCTGGCATTTATACAGAGGAGTTTCATATGAGAAGCTTTTATTTTATCAAGAGGCACACTCTCACTGGAGTCCTTGCAGCTGAGTGCTGATCAGAGTGCATGAGAGGAGAAGAGAGATGAACAACCCAAAAGATATTTATAGATCTGTGTTCCCAGTCCTTTCCTCTTCACTATGAAAGCAATTCTACAAAAGGATTATTTTGACTGGCTGTTCAAGATTTCAGAGGAGGAGATTAATGTGCTGGAAGCCTCACAGCGCAACTGAAAAAGCTCACTGGCTTTGCACATTTTCGTGAGCTTCATGGCTCGCTGTGTCAAGGTTATCTTCCTCAGACAGGACGATGTGGATGTCAAACAGCAATGCAGCAAGCAAAAGGGCTGGGGTCTGACAGCAGCTACTGAAGCACAGAATTACCTGTGCCTGAAGAGGTCTGACCGCAGCTGTGGTTATAGAGGGTGCAGGTGCTGTTCTCCGAGATGTGTATCCCTCCCCGCTCCCCCCTTTTTAATTTTGCCTACTTGAGAAAATCCCCTATTTCAAATGGCCAACTGAGATATGATGGAGGGTCTTGCAGTGATCTTTTTCCCAGCTGGACAGGGTTTTCCAGTGGTGCCAATTTTGCTTGACCCAGACAGTGATCCTGTGTATATGTTAAGGTCTCAGGGAGAGGGAACCATTTAATGTGCAGAAGCTATTTGCAGAGTCATTTTTAGCCCCATCTTAGCTCTCCCTTGCCAAGACAATTCCCCAAACTGGAAAAAAGTTGCCAGAACCTCCTTCTATCCTGCAGCTATTCCAGTGCTAAGGGGTATGAAAAAGTAATATTCCTCCCCACAAGGGGTTTCTGCTCTATCTGACTGTACAGTGGACTTGACAGGGTAAAGGGGCAGAATTTCTTTGATGTCTCTCATACCATCTTGATTTCCTTGGCTTTTCCTCAAGCAGAGTCCACAGAGTGATGTTACATTTAAACAAACAAACAAACAAACAAAACCCCAACAAAACTAAACCCCTGCAGTTCATATTTTAAGGCAGCCATACCAAACAGATTCTTGTTGGCAAAGTTTTTTTTCCCTGCACACACAGAAATCATCATAGCAAGCCCTGGAACTGATGTCACAGGTTTTTTTTTATTGCAGGAAGAGCTGCGAAACCATGTTTTCCTCCACACATACATGTGGGATGGCTTTGGAGGAAACCTTGGCAAGAGGAGGAAACAGGCTGCATTTCCAGCAAAGTGCCAGGAATGCCAAGCACTAAAATGCCAACGAATCCTGTGATGCCAAGAAGTGCCAGGGGACAGATGGAAATCAGAAGGGGCAGAGCAGAAGAGCAAAGTGGTCGTGAGGCTGTGGTGAGAGGCACTGAAAGGCAGCAAAGCAAAGAGCTGGAAAACAAAGTGTGAGACAAGGAGAAAGCAAAGGCATCATCAGCTCAGCTTTTGTGACCTGGCCATCCCACAGGGTGAGGGCTGGGAGCTTGGGTCAGCCAGCTGGAAAGGCATAAACACAGAGTATGTTGCACATTTTTTGGCATTGTGGCAACTTCAAAGCTCAGCAGCCTGACTCCTACTCCCTTTTACAGGACACTTCTGCTGAATAGAAGTCACTTTGGGGAAGACTTAGTGGGGAAGCGTGTGTGTTTTCTTGGCAAGTTGGAGCAGGCTCATGTGCTTGTACTGCCACTTGTAAATCAAAAAGCAAGCTGCAAGCTGCCTGGTAGGTTTGCACCAGCACAAAACAGGCAGAAGAAAGAGAAAGCTCAATGCCTGCTGTGGAAGGATGACTGGGAGTCATCCTGGCGCAGATGCCCTGAGGACCGCTGCTGTCCCCTTTGCCCTCTTCTGTTTGCAGCTCCCTCCTCCCACCACACCTGCTTTCCCCCTCCTGCTTCTTTCTTTACAGTCATAACATTGGTCTCTGCTTAGAGAATATTCCTTTTTTGACTTAATTCCATAACCTCTTTTAGTTGATGGGTTTTTCTTCTCAGAAGGTTAGTAGGTGCTTAGCATTAAATATCATCCCTAAATACCAGCTACATTCCTGTGCTCAGCAGACCACAAAACATAAACTTTGATGTTCAATAAGAAAAGATAATTTTCTGAGGAAAAAGAGAACTTCAGCCTGAATAAAAGCATTCTCAAAGACCTATTGTGTTTCTCTTTTTGTTCTTGGATTTGGTTTTTTTCCTGAAGTAAATTTGCCAAGAGTTAAAAATCTGAAGAAAATATCACAGGCCAAATCTAAACCTAGATGATCATTATGGCCTTGCTTCTCACACAGTCATGTCTGTGTGGACTGTAGGGAAGGTCTCCCAAAAAGACATTCTTTTCCTATTAGGGTAACAGTAGGTCACAGCTCACAGTGTTAATCACCTACCTGTCAGCCAGTTCATTTCTGTATATTTGCTTATACTCAAAGTACCTGAGAGTTTTCCATATCTAAGAGTACAGATTATAAAAGTTTGCATGATACAGAGACTGGATAAAACCCCCTTTGTAGGTAAATGTATCCCTATTGAACAAGATGGATTTTGCAGCTTGGCTCCTGCTGGGAACTCCTGCCTGGCTGTGTCCCATCCAGAGAGAGGTAACCAGTTGTCTGGCCACAGTTTGGATGCCAGGCAGCACTCAGACCTCAGCATGCAGTAGAGTAGAGACAGACAGAGAGATGGGGCAAAAATTGTACAGGGTGAAGTCCAGTGGAAATATTACTTTTTATTAGTGTTAAATTCCTACTAAAGGTAAGCATTTTATCATGAGACTTTTCCCAATTAGAATATGGGCAAAAGGGAACAGAGTAGTTAGGGTCAGCGAGTGATATGCATTTTGGATGAGGATGCTTTCCAGCAATCTGACAGAAACAGTGGGACTTTCTGCAGCTGTCTGTATTTAGTTTGCTTGGCAAGGTTTTGGTAGCGGAGGGCTACAGGGGTAGCTTCTGTGAGAATCTGTCAGAAGCTTCCCCTATGTCCAACAGAGCTAATGCCAGCTGGCTCTAAGCAGACTCACTGCTGGTCAAAGCCAAGCCCATCAGCAATGAGGGTAGCACCTCTGGGATAAGATTTAAGAAGGGGAGAATGTCACTGCACAGAAGAAAATTGCAGCTGGAGGGAGGAGAGAGCAACAGCTCAGCAGACATCAAGGAGATGGGAGACCCATGCTGGAGAAGTTCATGAAGAGCTGAAGCCCCTGGAAACGATTCTTGTTAGACAAGTTCGTGGAGTGTCTCCTGTGGGAGGGGCCCCATGCTGGAGCAGTGGAAGAGTGTGAGGAGTCTTGCTTCTGAAGAGGAAGGTGTGGCAGAGACAATGTGTGATGAACTGTCTATAACCCCTGTTCCTCATTTCCCTGTGCTGCTGGGGAAGGAGGCAGAGAAATTGCAAATTAAGTTAAACCTGGGGAGTGGAGGCATTCAAAGATAAGTTTTGCTTCATCATCCTGCTCTTATATAATTGGCAATAAATTCAATTCATTTCCCCAAGCTGAGTATGTTTTGCCCATGACAGTAACTGGGGAATGATCTCTCCCTGTTCTTATTTCAACCCATGAGCTTTTTGTTATAGTTTTTCTCCCAGTCCCACTGAGGAGGGCAGAGATGGAGCGACTTTGGGGGGCACCCAGTATTCAGCCAAGGTCAACCCACCACACTTCCAACACCACAGCCTGTGTTTCTCTATCATCAGGGGGTCAGAGCCAAGCTGTGAACAGGCTGCAGCAGTTGTATTCAGCCGTACTGGGCTTCAAGTACTAAAACTGGGGTACAACTGTGAAGTCTGGGCCACTAAAACACCAAGTGCTCATAGCTGTCACTGACTTCCAGGGAGTTATTTGTATGGGGGAAGGACACCGGATCCATGGCTGGTAATGAAAGACGTATTTTTGTGCTCACCTGCAATGCTCACAGCATTAATATACTGCCATCCAGTATGCCAGGTGGATCAGGAGCTTTTGCTTCTGACCTGTAGAACCGGGGTCTCCTCACTGGTGAGGCTGATGGAGATGTGACCAGGGAGGGCACCTGTCTGAGAGCAATAGTGTTACTGAGACTCATCAACATTATTTCTCCTCCCAACTACTCATGGAGTGGTCAGACTCTTGCTGACAATGCTGTGATAGCCTGGCTGGTTTATTCCAGCCTTCTGCTGTTCCACACAGCTAGCCAAATGTTCAAACATACTTCAGATATCAAGGTTGGATTTTGCTCCTGTGTAGGAAGGGCAATAGATACCTTTCCATGTTGTATATCCTTTTAGATCACGGACATATAATCTCTTATTTCTGTGGGCTTCATTTGTGTATGATGAGTGCACTTTTTGGTCTGACATGCACCAAAGCTCAGGGTGCTGACACTCTCCTGTGAAGCCATAGGAAGTGCTTCATGATTCAAGATAAGACCTTCACTTCCTCCTTCTGTGCTTGTAGGGCTGAGCTACCATCGAGGCTGCACCATCCACCCTGACATCCCGCTCACAAAATGGACCAGGAGACCCTGGGAAGCATTGTCCTGCTTGCCATTGTCACCTTGCTAAGTGTTGTCCAGAATGGTAAGACAAAAATAAGCATTTATTTAAGGTCTGAAGGGGAGCTGAGGAAAGTTCAGGATGATGTATGCTGAGCTGACCTTTGGATAGATGATCTCTGGTTATAAGTACATGTGTGGTTAGTGCTCAGGCATGGCTTTAGCTTTAGAAATGGTCTTCAAAGCATAGCATTTTGTGTGCCATTGTGGCAGTATCCTGGCAGTTGCATGGTCCTACTCTGTGATATTCTGGAATGAGTTTGTTAAATGTGTCAGCTAGTGAAAGGACTAATATGCTGGGATATCCTGTGGCAACATGCATTTTGAATTGGTGACTGAGGTGTCCTTTCCTGGCCTAGGTCCCTGCCATGGTCAGCCAGGGCTGCTCTCATGCAGCTGCTGCTGTGGGCAGGGACGGGTCCCCAGGGGGGTGCAATGGGTCAGACCTTTGCATGGAGCTGGGTGAAGGGGAGAAAACTGCACTGCCTCATTGGAGGAGTCTGTGTGGGCTATTTGTGGGCAGATAGCTCCCCTGCTTTCCTCTATCTCCAAGTCCTACAGTATAAGTAATATCAATTAACTGTGCTCCCAAGAACACTGCGCATTTCCTGCGATGGTGAAGTTTCCTCTTCTAGCACTTATTCAGACTTCCTATAATCACTACTATTTTTGGGGATTTTTTAAATAAATCAAGTTTCTCTCCTGTGCAGATTTGATTTTAACATGATCATCATCTTTTACAAATACTTAATCATTTTAGCAGGAAATTCTGTCCAGATTACAAAGAAATAAGTGAGTTTTGCCCCAGCTGCACTGAGTTTGCCCAGATTCAAGGAGAGTTAGCAGTGGGGTGGAGGGGCTGGTGCAAATTCCAGAAATCTTTAGTTAAGGCTTCTTTTTATGATTGGGAGATTCCCACTGAGCACAAACTCCATATTCAGTCCCACATTCAGTCCTAGGAAATGGGCTATTCTTGGGTTGCTGCAGAGAGGGGAAGTTGTGGGAGCCCAGCTGCTAGAGAGAAAAAAAAAAAAAAGGAGATGCAGACTGGGTTACTTTCAACATAGGCACTAATCATTTAGCCCGATGTTGTTTTCCAGTAAATGCACAGTGTGTGACATCACCAGAATATGGCATGTTGAGATCAGAGCACATACCATCATTAAGAAAATGTGTCAAATATACATTTCTTGCTATTTAGTCATATGACTTTATACACAGGGCTTTTTCTTCTCACTTGGAACTTGTCAGCTTTCCATTCTGACATTCATTTTTATCTCATGGAAATCTGTCTGTGAGATTATTGACCCAACTACCACAAAGGGGAAGAAGGATGCTTGGCAGAAGACTTAGTGTGCCAAGCACGTGAGTCAGACAGCCCTAAACCATGATTTCGAGCCTTACATCGTCTGATTTCCTCTTCCCAGGCTTTCTGTCTAGAAAGACCAGACTTGATACGAAGCCTTCCAAGGAACACAATAATTAAGGCAGTAGAAATGCTTGTCAAGGGCTATCAGTTATACTGTGCTCTTGTTGTGGCTTTCATTCAGCAAGGCACTTGAACATTTGCTTAACTGACTTTAAGTACATGAAATCAGTGTCATGTAAATTTGCGATTATGTGCTTTTCTGCATCTGGTGCAGAATTAGAGAACATCTTGGATGAATGCTGTTATTCCTAAAGATGGAGGTGATGCTGCCCCTGTCTGATGTCCATTTACATAATGTTCATGTTGGAAATCTCCATATGCTACAGAATGACTCGTGTGGCCTGATACCACTAAGTCACACAGGCAGCTCTAAGTTTTGTTCTTTTGTCAGAGAGCTGTTGCAATCCAGCAGCTTTCAGGATGAAAATCAGTGGTCATTGCTGAGAAGATTGGGATGGAGGAAAAACGTGAAACTGAGAGAAAGAAGGGGCACATTTTCCAGTACTGGCTAGGTTGGATCTTCAGCTCATAGTTTCTGTTGGCATGGACTTCTGAAACAACCAGGCTTACACTGAACTCTTGCACATTAAATTGACCAGAGTGGGACTGCCATAGTTCAGGCTCTGGGCAGTCTATGCAGCCCTGGAGCCTCAGGGCATTATCTCCTGGAACAGCTAAGCTGAATTAAACCTCTCTGTTCCAGTCTTGCTCCATTCACTCATCTCATGCTGGCTTGTGAAACCACCCTCTTGCCTCTGGGCATTGTGAAGCCTCTCTGTGGCAGCATGCTGACATTTGGGAAGTGGCAGCGACTACAGCAGTGGAGAGGGAGATAAATAGCTTATTTGGCTTGTTTAGAAGCTGTGGTATCTTCTAGTGATTTCACACACATGCTAAAAGGAAAGGAGGATGTGTGTTACCAGTGAGCCCACGCAGTCCCAGACCTGCAAGAAGTGTTTTCCCATCACTGCAGCTTTGCACTGGACAAAAAAATGCTGATCAACCTAGTCCTCTTCAATTTTAGGTCCTCTTAGTTACTGTAGGCAGGTTAATAGCCTCTTGCCAAAGGCTGGGCTGGTGAGCAGATGGAGATGCTGGGAACTCTTGGTGGCTGTGACACTGGATGGTATCTGTTCTGGGTCCTTCAGGAGTGGCCAGTGCACTGTGCTGGAGGCAGTGGGAAGGTCTGCAGCCTGGCTCAGTGTAGGGATGCTGGCTTAAAACACTGTGGGTTTTTCTGGGGAAAGGCTGTATGTACCTAGGGAATCACACAATACGGGAAAGTGGAAAAACTCAGTAACTTTTAGTGAAGACAATGGAAGTACAAAAGACCTATTTACAGCATCAATGAGGGGGAAAAAAGGGTCAGCTTTTCATATTGCAGGGATGAAATCCTGCAGTTTATCTATTTACACTTCTAGTGTTATAATAATGTATTCCTAATGGGTTGTCTTTTATGTGTATATTTGATTAATATTCTAAGCCATAGCATGATTCAGATGCACTGAGATGGGGTGCACGACAACACAATGTTTGCAGCTTGTAGCCTGCCAGGGTTTCTCTGGTGTATTTAGACACATGATTGACGGTCTCTGGTTTAGTGTCATCAGATAAAACGTGTTTGTCAAGTACATGATACATTATCTTGAGGTGCTGCATTTTTGCAGCAGCTAACACTCCAACAAAATGCCGTTGCTTAAAAGGAGGATGCACACAAGATGGACACATACAGATCAGCTATCAGGATGAGGTTTACAATGGGCCCTTCTGGGAAAAGAACCAGCCCTGCAGGATGTCCCTGGTTTGGCAGATGGGTTTCACTAAAAAAGAATAGACCTCCTTGTCTCTCTGCCCTGTTGGAAAGCAAGATTTGGGGTTGGCAGCTCTGACTGGAAAGCTCTTTTCCCACTGGGGGCTCAAAGGACCGGGTCAGGGCAGTGCTTCTGCAGAAGAGGTGCAGGCTGCCAGAAGTGCAATGTGGGGATGAAACAGGCACAGAGGTGAGAGCCTGCTACCCATCACATACAGACGTGTGCAGATGTCTGAAGCTGCGTTGCACTGCACTCTTGCACAGGGAGTTTGATTAACCTCTGGGTGACAGAACAAGCTCGCTGGCCACATCTTGCCCCTCCATGCACCCGTGTTTTCTTCTGCTGTCTGTCCTGCCTGGATGCTCATGAGAACAGAGCTGAGCTCACAAATCCCAGCTTCTGCAGTACCTCCAAATTATATCTCAGACTGAATACTTTGTGTTTTTTTAACAGCTTTTTTTGCTAACAAACTGGAGCATGAAAGCAAACACTGCAATGGCAAGGGGTTCCAGCGGCAGGGATCATCCTGCTTCGACCGCGTCTACACTGCCAAGTGAGTAGACAAGACCCAAGGAGCAGTGAGGGCAGAATGGAGTTCATTGTATTCTTCATTAGGGTTTAATCCAAACCCTTTTGGGGCCCAGAGGTGGGTTTCAAATGCCCTCAGTTGAAGGCTTTATACATAATCCTTTGCTGTGCCTGTTGTGACAGTGCTCTGACCTGTGGTTCTCCAATATGTTTGCTGGATGAATCAAGCATCCTTCTGGACTCCATGTGCTGCATCTATATAGGTCTTGCAGCCTTTACGAGTACGTTGTCCCTTCATTTGGGAACCAGTCCACCCTTCTGTGATGGAAGTGTGACAAGCACAGCTAGAGTCCCAAGGGCACTGTGGTTCAGAAGGAAAGAGCCAGCAGAGAGACACCAACTTGCTGAGGAGCAAGTAGGTGGCAAAGCTTATATAAACCCTTTGGTTCCTGGCACCTCCCTTGGGACACAGATGTCCACTTCTCCACTTCTCTGCCACATAGTCATAGAATACTTTGGGTTGGAAGGGACATTTAAAGCTCATCTAGTCCAACCCTTCCATAAGCAGGAATATCTTCAACTGATGGTTATTTAGAGTTCTGTCCCACCTGAGCTTGAATGTTTCTGAATGTTTTGACAGATGGAGCATCCTTGGTCAACCCATTCCAGTATACCTTTGTACCTCTTGTCTTTGAGATCTCTTCAGAGAGTCCAGAGGAAAAATTAATTCTAAATCAGAAAAGAACATGAAATATTTTTTTATTACCTCAGAAGTACTGTCAACAAGCTTGAAATTGGATGGGATGTCCAAGTGCTGCCCTTCACAGGTGTGCAGCCTCTGCCAAGGGCAGAGTGCTTCCCCCTCAGAAAGCATTCCCTGCTGAAGGAGGCAGCTGAAAAGTATTTCTGTTCCCCTGCAAAGACACATGTTAACTCTGTGGGACACTCTTATCTGTGCTGCAATTCTATTTTGGTAGTTTTCATTCAGTAGCTTGACTAATATGACTCAGTGACAAGGATTTTAAGCCAATAAAGCACACAGCGTGTCTTATACATATGTATATACATATGTATATACATATACATACGATCAAACAGCTTAGAGAGAAAGTGGCTTTCGTAGGTGCCAGGCATGTGCCTGGGATGGTTTCTTTTCCTCATCAGGCAGGACAAAGGCACCCATTATCTATGAGAGGAAACAGGGAAGCAGACAAGTGGATGAGGAGCCCCTGTGTTCAGACACAAATACACCAACCAGCTCCTGGCAGGTCAGGGGCATCCCACTGCTCTGGGGTAAAAGACTACCCCCAATGGCATTAGTGTAGCCCAAATTCACACCACACCATTCTCTGCTGGTGAAACACATTAATTTTTTTCTGTTTCCCTGTGTTCTAATTTCTTTCCTATAAATTCCATTCTAGCCAGAACTGCGGACACGCGTACCCTACATTTCTCGCCGTGCTTTGGTGTGCTGGCCTTCTCTGTAGCCAAGGTAACGCTGGGGGCTATTTTGTATGTCCTTTCAAACTTGCACCACTTTCAGGAAGAGATTGCGAGTGCTTCAGAAGTTACACTTCCAGGGACCAACCCTCCAGTAGCAGGGGAACACATCTCACCCTCCTGTCCTGCTGTTTGAGTAGCAGCACACTCAGCACTCATCTGAGAACAGATATGTTCTCAGACATGATTCAAGGTATTCCAGGCCAGGGACATTTCTCCTGCTGGCATTATGGATGACTTCCCTTTGTTTGGGGTGAAGGATTTAGTACTTAGTTGCTGGATGCCACATTATTCACTTTTGGGACTGGAAATGGGCTCATTTTATTAAACTGCCTGCCCACTGCTGAGGGCAGCTCAGGAGTCTTTACCTGCATTTCTAAATATGGTTCAATACAATATTCAATACAGTGTGAGTTTACCTGAAGTTGAGTACTCGCCTGGGGTCCATGGCTATTCTTTCTGGAAAAGGAAAAGGTTTCCTGACGAGGAGAAGGGCTTTTGCCTGCAGTTACGGGGAATGGTAGAATTATGGGGGAAAGCCCCTTTTTATGAGCTCAGAAATTAGTATTGGACCATAATATAGTCCTCCACCTACTCCTAGTGAAATGCATCCATCAGTTGCCTTTTATTTCTGGTGAGGACAGTGCTTGAGTTGGCACCCTTTTTCCTGAGCCTGATGTAACCTACATTGTGTTTTACAGAATCATTGAATGGTTTGAGTTGGAAAGATCTTAAAGATCATCTCGTTCCAGCTCCCTTGCCAGGGGTAGGGACACTTTCCACTAAACCAGGTTGCTCAACGGCCTGTCCAGACTGGCCTTGAACACTTCCAAGGATGGGGCATCACAACCGCTCTGTGAAACCTGTGCCAGTGCCTCATCACACTCATAATGAAGAACTTCTTCCTTATATATAATCTAAACCTGCCCTCATTCAGATTAATGCCATCCCCCCCTTGTCCTATCACTTCATGCCCTTGTAAAAAGTCACTCTCCAGATTTCTTGTAGACTGCTTTTAGGAATGAAGGTGACAAGTGTGTGCTCTACAGTGGGCACAGTTGTGGGCAGAATTACACCCACAAAGTCTTCAGAAAAGCTGGAGCAAGGGCAAGGCAAATGCTCTGTTTCCCATGCACGTCTCCATCCCAGTTCTAGTGCTTCTCCCACAACCCAAGACTGCAGATTCCCATTTCCCAGTTCAGCCTAGGCAGCAGATGAGAACAGTAGATACAGCGAGACCTGAGCCAGTGTTTGTTTTACCTTGATTTAACTTGTTTTACCCTTTACTCAGCTCCTGCTGCCTTTGCTGGCCTGATGTACTTGTTTGTGCGGCAGAAGTACTTTGTGGGCTACCTCGGCGAGAGGACTCAGAGGTAAGGACTTGAGGAGCCATTTTACAAATGTGGCAGCTGGATGCTGCCACTTCCACAGACACAGCCTCTGGCTTGTGGTACTGCCTGCAACAGCTGCTGGCATTGGGTAGCACAGGAAAGCCCCTCTCTTTTGGATGAATGGGAGTAGCTGTGGAAGACATTGGAGATGCAATTGCACTGGGATCGGGGGGGCTGCAGTTCCTGCTCACAGCCTCTGCAAACACACATTTACATGTTTGTGCCACTATTTGCACAAGATTGTCATTTTATATTAATAAAGCCTGTTATGCATGTGTGGAATAAAGTTGTCCCACAGCCTTTGATGGATGAGAATACATCCAAGTCTCTCTGAATAGAGGCTTTTGTAAGCAGCAGCCTCTGCTGAGAACAGGAGGCCAAATCCAGACCCAAATGGGTCCTGAAAATGACATTTCATGCAAGACAGAACAGAAATTTGACCTCTCTATTTCAGGCTCTGAGATCTTCCAGCTGGTCTCGAGAGCAGAGTCCAAAGTCAGAGAGTTCTCACTGATGTGAGGTGATGCACTTTAACAAATTGCTTTACCCCATTTTTGTTTCCTCAGCACTCCCGGTTACCTGTTTGGAAAGCGCATCATCTTGTTCCTGTTTCTCATGTCTGTGGCTGGAATACTCAACTACTATCTCATCTTCTTTTTTGGAAGTGACTTTGAAATACACATTAAAACGATAACCAGCGCGATCTCTCCGTTGCTGCTCATACCCTAACTTCCTGCAGTGCTGAGGGGGTCAGCACACTTAATATATCCATATCCAGAAGCTGCCATAATTCAACTGTTTAAGAAATGAACCCATAACCCAGTTACATTGCTGTAAATCTCATGCTTGATGGGTTTTGTAGTTTGATTTAACCTTGCTTTTTTCTTCAGAAAAAAGATTTATCATGAACACTTGGCTTGCCCAAGGAATGGCAACAACTTTCTGTTAGTTCTTTAGAGGTTTTTTCCCAACAGTGCTGCTTGTGAGCTGATTGCATGACCGGAAGGGACATTGCATGACTGATGGCTCCTACAGTTATCCTCACATAGACCTTTGCCAACATCTCACATACCCCTGCCCGCACAAAGGCATGGACCAGCCTCTTCACCTACCCTTTCCCTCCCTTTTGTTGATGACAGAGCTCCTGGTGTAGCAGGAGGTAAGCAAATTGGCCCCTCTCCTGTCTTCCTTGATAAATATTCATGTGTGTAACACTCACCACACTGATCTCATTTACACTTCAGCCTTTTTGTTCTCCCAGTGCTGGGGAAAGGAGTCTTGTGTAAATGAGGAGATGGTGTATTGCTGGTGGGGCTGGGTTTGGTGGTGTATTGCCGGTGGGGTTGGGTTTGTTTTGATTGGCTTTGTTTAATAAAACAGCCTTAACTGATTAAATCTGTTTGCTGCCATCTTCTTTGGCTGGTGCATGATCCCAAAGCTTCATGGCTCAGCAGCTGGCTGGTAAGCAGAGCAAGGGGAGTAACTCTGGGCTCTTTGTGAGAGCTCCTAATCGCCCTGGGCACGCCCTCCTGAAAAGAACCCGAGCTTAAGAACTCCCTCTCTATTAGCAAGTTCAGTGTTCTGCCTCCATGACTAACACTGTACCCCAAAAGTCTGTACTGAGGAGTGGTTTGAGTAGCGATGCGGAATGAGGTAGGCAAACAGGTCGGTGCAATCTTTTAAAACACTGCTACCATCCAAGTGCTTAAGCTCTTAAGCCTGCCTGATTGCAGCATGCAGGATGGATATAGCTGTATTTTATGACTCCTTCGGCAGGGAATGAGACTCCTTGCTCTGCGAGAAGAAAGTTTGCAGAGCTGTTCACAAAGGCAGGTGCAGAAGGCTGCCTGCCTTTGTACCACACCAAGGCTGGAGGGTTTTGATGCTGTCTGATGGGGCAGAGGTGCCTGTGTACAGCTGCCCTCCTCTGCACCTGACCACTCACACTGCCCAAATAACATACACCTTTTTTTTTTTTTTTAATCTTCTACAGGAATTTTAGATGTGAAAGATTAGTAATGAACACATTCATTGCATGATGATTATAAATGTCCTCACTGGTTAGAATAGGCAATTCAAAAAATATAATCAACCCTTCTAACCTGTAAGTGCTGAGACACCTTATTCCTTATGTTCCTTCCCTCCCCTTCTTCTCAGCTGACACACTCCAAACCCTCCTTCACACCATGATTTTCTGTCATAGCTCTCTCCGTAACTCATTGCCAGCTGCCCATCCTTGCCCGTCCACCACCTGTCTGCCGCGTGGGGTCAGCCCACGAAGGGATGGCAGCACCCAGACGGAAAGGGGTAATCCCCATGGCCTGGAGTTACAGAGATCTTCTGCATTGCTGCTATCAGCAAAAGAAGCTTCACCAGCACCAGTCCCTGCTCTGCAGCCTCTCTGGTCTCCATGAGGTCTGAGACTTGTTTATGGAAACCGTCACTTGTGGGAGATGACTCTCCCAATCCTGTGTGTCCACCTTGCAAGTCTCATATGGTTGAGTTTTCCCTGGTGCCTTTTTATCCTCTATATCAAGAAGCAGCTCAACTGATCACCTCCTTTTTCACCACTAACATGAGAAAAGGCACTCCACAAGTCAGCTATAAAGGGGAGAGGATTCAAATGTCTATTTTGGGTCAGATAATCTATTCCAGCACTCTACGGTCTGGCTGTTGGACTTGGTGATCATCGTGGGTCCCTTACAAGTCAGAATATTCTATGATTCTCTGTTGACACAATGGTTGGTTCTTACACATCTCAATTTAGGTAAGATTAGGTCATCTTCCAGGGGAACTAAGGCCTATCTTTAGCTGTAATAATTTATTTTGCAAGAATATCTCCTACTTGCTTCCTCAAAGCCTTTCTGATAACAAAAGGGATTAAAATGTAGGCAAAATTTATTTTCCATCCAGCTGTAAATGGAAATAGTGATAGTATCAGACAAACAGGTGGTACATAAATGGATCACTGTGTAAATTCTTGGTGAATGTCACGCTGTGTTTTCCATGTTACAGTCAAGCTTTGTGGTTGCATTTGCCTTCCTACGCTTTCTGTGAAAGAAGGCAACGTCAATAATATTTGGGCTTTCCCCACTGTGCTAGACAGCTCCATTTTTTGTTTTCAGCAGCAAAACCATCCTGATCTTGTTGGTACAGTTGCCAGCACTTAGCACACCAGCTACTCAGAAAGCTACACACACAGGCTCATTGCAGGGGGGGTTGGACTAAATCACCTTTAAAGGTCCCTTCCAACCCAAACCATTCTGTGATTCTATGATTCTATAGATCCACATAAATAATACGACCGCCACTGTAAGAGATGTACGGACGCATACTGGTGTCACATACACGTGAAGCTATGAGGACCTACAGAGCTGCACTGGACGTGGGGACATGGTTGGTGGCAGAAGTGGCAGTCCTCTCTGATGGCTCCTGCTTAAGGCTGGCTTGCAAGCTGCAGGGAACAACACCCATGTTTGGTGCAATGCAGGGTGTGGCAGCTCCTGACCCGGAGCTACAACTGTATATAAACAGCTAATGCTTCCCAGTTCTGCTAATGAGCAACAGCATGGTCAGCAGGATCGGCAAACTGGTCATCCCCCTCTAGTCAGCACTGATGAGGCACTGGAGACCTTATCACTCTCTATAACTACCTGAAGGGAGGTTGTAGCCTCTTCTACCAAGCGGCACGTACTAGGACAAGAGGAACTGGCCCCAAGTTGCACCAGGGGAGGCTTAGATTGGATATTAAGTAAAATTTCTTCACTGAAGGGGTTGTCAAACATTGGAACAGGCTACCTAGACACATGGTGGAGTCATCATCCCTGAAGGTATTTAAAACACATTGTAGATGTGGCACTGAGGGACGTGGTTTAGTGGTGGCCTTGGCAGTGCTGCATTAATGGCTGGACTGAATGACCTAAAAGGTTTTTCGAACCTAAATGATTCTATGATTCTATAATTGAGCTGATATTGCTAGTTGGCCCATTTGCTGTGCTGCCAGGCTGTGGGCTTTGCTTCGCCAGTGGTGCCTGGCTCATTGCCATGCTGTGTCACTGCCGTGCACCGGAATCCAAGGTACACAAATAAACATTCTGGCTGTGTGTGTATATGCATAGGCACAGTGTGTTTACTTACTGTATCTGTATCTCTCTCTGTATGTATATATACGTATTGTGGGTGCTGAGTCATGTGAATGCTGGAGGCTGTTCGGGGAAGGCAGGGAAGCAGGTTGCTCAGGCACCAGCCCTCTTGCAGCTTGCAGGCTGTGTACATCAGAGACTGCGGAGACTGCTGGAAGCCAGGATATCGCAGGATGCTTTTGATCTGCTGACAAAGGCCTGGAGTACATACAATATTTCTGCCACAGTAACCGCATCTGCTTCCATACAGCACTACAACCCTCTAGTGGAAACTCAGCCCTATCGGCACGCCAGTGCTGCTGGCCATGGAATGAGCTTTTCCTTCAAGGTTTCAAGCCTGACAGTGACACGACAGCACCCACATTTCTGAATAGATGCATTGTTGCTACTGAATGCTATTTTTTATTTTTCAGGCATATAGGAGGCCCAGTTCTGAAGCAGGACCCCTAACCTACTCATGCTGAAGCAAGCAGTTCTGCTTAGCAAGTAGGTAACATTCAAGTGGGATAAAAAGTCTGTGTGCACCACCCACAAGAGTTTCCTGCAGTATTTCACTGATCCCCAGTTTCCCAGAGCTTGCAAAATCATCCTGCACAGTATCAGCTTGGTCTAAGTCACATCTCTGCCAAGTCAAGTTCCCGAATGAGTCTGAGAACTGGGAAAACAATTCTGCTGGAACAGAAACTGGCCCTGGACAGCTTCTTCATCTCTCACCTGCTCTGAGGTTACTTTCTTCTAGCAGTGTAGCTGGTTTAACATCCACAGAAACCTTTACAATGCTCTGCTGGCATGGGATACTACAAGGCACTGAGTACTGCCCCAAGGCAGGGGTGTGCCTTTTGCAGATGGCAGTGGGAGCAGGATTAGGCTGTGCTTGGAAATAGTCCGCTCTTGATAAGTGAAAGGGCAACGCAGAATAAAAATAGTGGTAAAACCATTCCCTGTGTGATTCATGTCCCAGCTGGAGTGAACAGGATGAGCATTCCCATGGAAAAGCCCCTCAGTGAGGGGTCTACTGAGCCCAGCAGAATCTATCAGCACCCTTGCAGAGGACATGCTGACTCCTGAGAGCTGGAAGGACCTTGGATGCCATGATGTCTCTGTGGAGCACTTGGGGAACAGGTACAAGCTTCACAGTCTCTTTGGGTAATGAAGATTGATGTCCCTGGAGTCTCCAGAGAGGGTGAAGGACATCTCATCTGCGGCTCCTATCAGAGCAGTTCAGTGACTCAAGGGGTAAGGATGGAGAAGCAGAGTCTGTATTGATGTGGGGAAAAAGGTGGTCTTAGCAGCACTGTTGTGATCCCCAGGAAAATATCCCATGGAGAGGAACAGCTCAAGCCAGTGCCTGACCTCTGCCCCTCAGTGTACCTGACCTGGCAGAGGGAGGTTGTAGGAGGGAGAGCATCAGCACTGCTCTGTCCTGCCTGCCTGCCAGAGCATCTCACTCCTCCAAGCCAGCATGTAAAAACACAGAAGCTGGCAAAAGTGAGATTCCTGCCCCAAAGGACAAACAGCTTCCACAGTGAGATGTTTTTTCCCCTTTAGAGGAGAAATAAATAACTTTTCAATTTCAGCTGAGAGGATCTTCACACTATGAGATGATTTCATCAGACAGAGAAGCTCCCAGGGCTTGGTGCTGGCTGCCTCCTGAACTGCTCAGATGCCATTCTCTGGGAACTTCCTGCTCATCCCTGGGGAAGGGAATCAGACACCAAAGGGACAGCAGTGACGTGGGGGGCAGAGAGGAAATGAGGTGTGTTTTTTACCTAAAGAAATAAAGATGTGATGACATTGCAGTGGAGTTAAACTTGCAGTTACGGCATGCAGGAACTGGCAGGGATTGCTTGTTTGCAGTGACCTCTTGCAAGGCCAGGAGATGCTTTTGGGAGGCTTCGGAGAGGGGCTGCTGCCTGCTGTGATGCTATTTGCCACCACTTGTACAAGCATAGGATTGATTCATTGTTCCTGTGTTTTCCCAAGGGAGTGCCACTGCTGCCTTCATCCCCGAACAATGTTTTCTGTGCTTTTGGCACAGAAGTTCAGAGGGCGTCAGCCTGATCCAGCAAGAGACCCCTTGGTGCTCTGGGATTAAACAGAACAGCACGATGTCTCCTGGCCAGCTGCTTCCTCCTATTCGTTTTTCTACAGCAAAGGAATTTCTTTTCAAGAAGCAGTGCCAGCCTTCCCACTGCCCTCAGCAGAGGGGAGGGGTTGGTGCACATCCCTGCCAGCAGCTGTGGGGCTGCGGCCCTGCAGGCTGCTGTGTCCCTGTGCTCTCCTGCCTCTGTGGGGACCATGCACCTTTGCTGGTGGACAGATGCTGGTGGACAGATTTACTTCCTTCTCTCAACCTAGGCAGCTTCAGCCATAAACCAAAGCAGACAGTCATTTATCACAGTTGCAAAAAGTTGCAGCTCAGTCCTGAGCTATGGTTAACAATAGTGAGATTTTTTGGAGCAGATCTTGCTCCACTTGCCTTCAGCAGAGGCAGTGCTGAAGAGCAGAAAATAATAGCTTTCATGGCATGACCCCACTGCTCAGCTTGACTCTGACCTCATTCCCCAAATCCCATGTGCCCTCTCTCCCTGCTCCCATCAGGATGCTTCCCAAGCATTCCCTTTAGTGCCAGTCTCACTCATTTGTCCTTCACCGTGTTTATTGTCACATTTACATCTCTCCTTACAATCAATACGCATATTGGTAGAGCAACCTGGTGAGCTGGTACAGGAACCTGATCTGGCTGAAAACAACCCTTTCTCTCCCCTTTATTAGCTTGTTTTTAACTCCCTGATCCTCACTGCTGCAGGTGGGAACCCTAACAGAAATACTTGTGAGATTTGCAGGGTTTCCCCCTCTGCATGGTGTCAATGCTGTGCTGATATGTTGGTCCTGAGGCATTCCTGCAAGGCTGAGGTCTCCCTCCTCTAGTTCACACCAAGTTACCACAGAGTTACCCAGAGGCCAACCTCCCCTTCTCTCACCTCATACTGTCCATAGGATTGACATGGCATCCCATGTAGCACAGGAAACATGATTCTACCTGAATTCTGCCCAGCTTGCAGCCTCTGCTGCAGATCTCTGACAGCACAGACCCTACCCATGACATACCAGTGACACTGCTCACAAATGAGAAATAGTGGGAGGAAACTCTGTCCAAGCATGTTATGGGGACCAAAAACCCTGCTGATCATTGCTCATCCCACCCACAGTTGGCTTGGTTCCTGGGTGGTTGTATTTCAGAAAAGTAGTTTTATTTCCCAGACAGAGGCTTTAGTTTGTAGGTTTGTGGGGGTTTCCTTCTGACTGAAATAGGAAGATGTAGCCCTTCTGACAAGGTTGGCAGCAGCACAGACTCAGCTCAAATTTAAAGAGGTTGCTAATAACACATTAGCTCCAACTTCCTGGCAAAAGTAGCTTTTCCTGTCCACACACAATTCATACTGTCTTGGAAACAGCCTGTTATGGCAGAAATGAAAAGCAGAAAGGTGGATAAACAGTGATACACCCCCACCTGTTCACAGCCCAGCCTCCCCAGCAAAGTGCACTGAGCCATCAGGTTGTTTGCTCCCATGAGATGCCAACAAGTCCCCATCCCACTGGAACCAGCACAACCCTATGGGATTTCATATGACTCCCTGAGCCTGAGGGTTCTCAGATGCTGCAAGCCCAGAGCTCTAAGCTTGTCATGTTTGCACCTCAGTGACACCTTGGTGCAGTATTTGATTGTAAAAGGTTTTAGGAAGTGGTTGCCCTGGCCTCCAAGGTGTTGAGTCTCCTGCATCACCACTTACTCCATGGTGAGCTCATCTGATGGGCTGAATCACCTATTGGCTCTCTTCCCTCTGCTCTCGCAGATTCCCTGTAACACATTCTGGTTTTCCCCTGCACTTTGTGGTCTGAGGAGCTTCCAGGTGACAGCATACTCACACTAATTTAAAACAGCAGGATCCCACCAGGGCCGCGTACCTAGGGCTCATCAGGCACAGGGCACAATGTTCATCCATGCTGCCACGGGCATTCCAGACCCACTGACAGCTGTGTGATGTGCAGGGCTGCCCCAGGATAAGCTTTTGGGGTACACCCACTGAGTGGTTGTGAGCTGGTCTGGTTGAGTCTCCCAGGTGCTGACACCATGCAAATAATGAGTGACAAGTGAAGGTTGATTGCGAGGGTGCACATCACATAGCAAAGCTGTGGCTTCACACACCACTGAGCACATTTGATACCTTCCAGGCACTGGAAGGAGATGGTCCAAAGCTTCGTGTGCTTTTCCCAACCCTTGCTTTCCCAATCCTGGTCCTGGTGTCTCATCCCCACCTTTGCTTCAGCTCTCAGCACTCAGCACTCAGCAAACCTTTCCCTGAGCCACTCCATGCCCTCAAATATTAGAAGACCACTAATTTCTGCAGGTTACAGCTGTCTGAAGAAAGAATCTGAGAAGCCAGATCTTCTGCAAGATTAAATGCAGGGCAGGAAGTTGTGTTTGTCTGTATCTGTGAGGTGTGTTCAGCTTGATGTAGCTGAGGTTGCACTTGAAGATGCCTGGGTAGTTATGGTGTTGAACTTGAGATCAGTGCAGGCTCATCCTGTGCAGGCTCAATTGCTGCTTTTAAATGCAACCAGATTTAATAGGAGGCTTGGGAAGTGTCATTATGCTTGCCCTGTGCTTATATCTTGGCACAGATCTGCTCTAAGACACCATCAGAGGTAGGATCATGTCAACATGCATTTTTTTGGGTTGACTCAGTACAGCTGATCTTATGTTTTGATGAATTGCTGCTCCCAGCAAATTTTGCAGAGTACACCGTGGCTGTCCAGCAAGGCGAGGAGCACAGAGCAGTGATGCATGATGCAATTCGATTAAGAGACACCCTACCAAGTTTATTCCTTTGTCAAAAGATTCAGAAAATAACTATAGGATGGTACAAATAGGTTTTATTAGTGTAGCATGAAAAATTCAGAAGTGTAAATGAAAGAAAGATTAGTCCACAGGCCCTCAAGATCATAGTTGGGCAGGGCTTGTTCTCTCCCTCCACCATCTGATGACTATCAGTCACACACAGACCACAAGCCTGGGTGGCACCAACCTGCTTCACGGCTTACAATGGAGCAGTAGCCCCCTCCTAACATTTCAGAGGGGAGGAGACCTCTCTGCTGGCCTGGGGCATGTTATGGTTCTCATGCTGGAGCTCTGTGCAGCCCCAGCCCCAAGGGCTGTAGCAGCATCCAGGTAGGTGTGAACACTCTCTGTGAGGCTTGGGTGAGGAGACATGTCCTGGGACTCATTGTGATGCCAAGCAGCAGCCCACTGAGTAAGCGTTCCATTGGCATCTGCATCCCCAATCTATCTGGGCAAGCTCACACAAGCAAAACCTACCCTCCTCTTCTATATTGCTGTTACCTGAAAGCAAAATGAAACAAAACCTCCAGGATGCATCTTGTTATGTCCTAAGTCACCCTGCTGTCAGAGGTTGCCATCTTCCATCAACAGTCCTCTCATCACTCTGTTCTCCGTGACACAGAAACGCGATCACACACAGCAAACACCATCTCTCCCATCCTGAGGTCCCTCCACTGCTGCTGCATGTCACTGGCGGTGCTCAGCACCCTTTTCCTGGAGTTAGGCCCCATAAGACATGGTGCTGCCCCTCCAAGCCTTTGTTATCAATGAGAAAATTAGCAATGCAGCCATAGGCAGCAGCTCTGCTCTGAGTCTGTGGTTACAGGGAGCTGGAGTGAATAGGAAGCCAAATCATGTCTGAACTGCCACTTGCAGGACCAGTGGCATGTGACAGCCACACTGCTGGTCCCACTGCAGCTTGCACAAGACATTGAGTGTGTGGCAGGGTGACAGTATGGAACCTCAATTTATGGAAGAACTGGCATCCTGGGACTGATGTGCTGTTTTCACCCAGGGTTTTTTCATACAAGTATGGCAGGAGCAGGCCCGAGAGAGCCATGCAGAAGGCATGAAATACAGGATGCATGCATCTTGCAGTGCCACCCAAAGCACTGGAAGCCTGAACTGCCGCACCCCCTGCATCCTGTGCTCCGCCTCATTCAGCAAAAACGCCACCAAATGCAGGCAGGCTCAGGGCAGACCCAGATGTATGCCTCCAGAAGAGCCAGAACAAATCCAGTGCCAGCAGCTGTGAAAGTGTGGCTTGGGACAACATTTGGCAGGATCCTTAATGCTTCCCTCACTCCCTTCTGGCCTGAGAGAACACAGAAGACAATGTAGCAGTCATTTCCTCAGCACAGCCTGTGTTCCAGCTCTTAGTTTTATAGTGGAGGTGTAGCAAGGCTAGGAAAGCTACACATCCCGGAAGCCTCTGCATATGGACAGCTTCCTAAACCTAGTTCAAACCAGTCTCCACTGGGCCTTGGCAAGTGTCAGCTGGGCAATATTTCACAAAAGTTTCATTCCAAACATGGCAGTGATTTTACTGTTGCTGTGTGCGGGTTTCTAACCCAGATGGCAAATTCTAATTGTCTTTTTCCTATGTTTGACTAGTGTACTATGTTTTTAACAAGGTATCTAAAGTTGATTGTTGGTCCAGTTTCTTGATCTTTTCTTATAAATTGCAGTAGAAATTTGTGGAAGGTATGCTTAAGATATCCCTCCATAACTGCATAGTCATGGTATAGCACTGTGGAAACTATACAAGGGTACATAACTCATTCTCTACATTAATCATCTATGCGGGTAAAGATAAAATTATGACATATATCCAAAGTTCTTGCACTGGTACTGTGCTCATTATGCCAAGAGACCCTTCTAACTTCATAAACGAGTTTATTACTTTACCACTGGCAAGTGTCTAGTGACACAGAGATTTTGGGTACAAGGAACCTTCCAGGATTAGGTGTGCCTTGGATGGAAGGTGCAGAGAGCACTGGATCAGGAACAGTTTCTTACAAAGAACCTCTCTGTGCATTAGCCAGGATGGAAACAGAACTGTGTTCCCTCCTGAACATCTGTCACCATCTGATGCCTCAAATACTGTAGTTTTGAGGCTAGGGTAGGATAAACTGAGCCATGCTAACTCACACACTCTCTCTTCTGCCTCAGCACATATTATATCACTTAGGTCAATGCTCTTCCAACAGGTCTCAGGATTTAGTGCAGTTCATATTTGATCAGGCAGAGATCCCTGAGGAACCATTTGAATAGCAGAGGATATGAGTACAGAATATGAAGGGACCACCTGGGCCATTAAACCCAGTCCCCTGTCATACCTTGCAACCATATAATAGACATTTAATCCAGAAAGGCCCAGCTACCTCCATTCCTCCTCCCCTGTGTGGCTGAAGCCTGTAACATGATATTAAAGCCATCACTGAAAGCATAGTTTTTGCTGCAAAAAGGCAGAGCTCCCAGAAAATGGAAAGTCTCTCGTGTCTTTGGCCATAATATATAGCTAGGAATAACACAGTTCCTAGCAATAGCAATTTACACAGAGCCAGACTTGGCATTTTCCCAAACACTTTCTCAGCCATTCTAGAGATTTATAACTAATAATTGCAGAGCTGGATAAATAATTAGACTCTGAGGCTTTGTCTTAGCTTTTTTCTTATAAATAAATCCCTTATTCACAAGCTATATTAAAACACCTGTCGGTAGTGTAATGTGCATTTCATATTGGTGAATCACTTATTTCCTGTCTGGGTACATTGATTTTATTTCCATTATCTGTACTTTATTTGTGCAATTATCAGACTTGTCTTTCATAGAAAATACATCTATTCCGTGTGTATAGGTGCATTTCACTATATTGGAGATGGTTCACATACACAAACTGCTGTGGTTTAACCCCAGCCAGCAACCAAGTACCATGCAGCTGCTTGCTCACTCCCCCCCACCCATGAGGGATGGGGACGAGAATTAGAGAAGGGGAAAAAAAAAACCCTGTGGGTTGAGATAAGGACAGTTAATAATTGAAACAAAGTAAAATGTAGTAATAATGAAAAACACCTGTAAAACTCATGGGGAATGAAACCAACAGACAAATATGTGATGCACAATGCAGTTGCTCATCACCTGCTGACCAATGCTGAGCCCATCCTTGAATAGCTATCACTCTATTCCCCAGTCAACATCCTCCAGTTTAAATATTGAACATGATGTTCTATGGTACAGAATAACCCTTCGGCCAGTTCAGATCAGCTGTCTGGCTGTGCTCTCTAATGGCTTCTTGTGCAGCTCCTTGCTGACAGAGCATGGGAAACTGAAAAGTACTTGACTTAGGGTAAGCACTACTTAGCAACAACCAAAACATCAGTGTATTACCAACATTATTCCCATGCTGAATACAAAACACAGTACTGTGGCAGCTACTAAGAAGAAAATTAACTCTATCCCTGACAAAACCAGGACCAAAACACACATACACAAAGAATAACAGAGAAGTGGATCAGCACAAGGCAGAAACCCATCGTGAAGTGATGGAGCCATTCTAAACTGCTTCTGATTGCCTTGAGTGAATGCTGAGATATGGCAGAGCTATGGCAGACCACATTGTCCCACTGAAGAAGCATTCTGAAGGAAGAGCAATGACTCCCAAAAACAAACTCTAACCTTGCAGAGGAAGTGTTGGTTAATGTCTAGAAGGTCCTCATAGGAAGGCAGAGAGAGCTATTGCAGTGCTGTCATGGGACCTGGTGTTAGCAGGCATATATATTAAGCATCTAAGAAAGTGAGGGATAACGAAAACACAAAGAGCAGCATTAGCAATATTATTCACTTCTCGGAATTCTACACTGCTCCCGTTTCACTCTTGGTATGCCCAAATGTTGCACAGCTACATATGTTGCACAGCTACATACAGTCAAGGACAGGAAAATACATATCAGGTTAGATTTACAAAAGGACAGGCACCCTTAGCACTGCAAATAGATGAGCACATCATCTTTCATCAGCTGGAGGCAGATTTATGGGAAGGAGGATGTGGGAGGCTAACAAGGTTGTTGCCCTTCCCCCCTCTCCTGACTCCGTTGCTGAAGCCCAGTATGGCACGTGCTGTGCATCGTGTCAGTGGGGCTCTGCTGCCCCTCATCACTACTGCAGCCATATCTGGCCCCATTTTAATTTCCCCTTCTGTCAGTCTCTCATGCAACTCTATCCCCCATCCCTGTCTTCACTCTTCTCCCAGGTTGCTGAAATCTCTCTTCCAGTTTAGGGGGACATTGTTTGCAGCCCACAGGAGTTAGCACCTCCTTAGGGGAAGTGCTGCAGGAAGCAAGCAAGGCAAAAGCTGTCTGAGAGCAGACTGACTCTTATACAAACAGAAATGTAAATCATAAGATCCAGAAGACCCAAAAGCCCGTGTTTTCTCTACACTTGATTCTCTCCCCACTGCATGCCAGCTGGGTGCTGTTGAGAGCTAAAGGCAATAGATCTGCAGCAGGCAGGGCAGGGAAGACATGACCATTACTGAATCCCAAAGCAAAGACTGGTTATAGCCAGTCCACCCGACATCTCTAGGAAAACTGGACTCACTTTTGTGTCAATAAACTTGATTTCATGGTTACATTGGGGTACAAGAGCAAGTAAAGACACTGGCTTCTGGCCTATCATCTCATGCCTCAGTTCTGACCCCGGGCAAGGGTGACAGATTATATGCAAGATTTATTTTTTAGTGACACAAATTTCTTTTTGTCCTTCTGAAGACCTTTAGCATAACACCAGCAAGTACCCATAGTAAAGCAGGTAGATAAGCACTGCTTTTTCTGTGTATTCTAAGGATGGGCAGATTTTGCATCACTCAGTTGTAAAACCCTGACTCTAATGCATTGAGTCAGACAAAGACAATCCGTAGGATCTCATTAATATTTTCTCATAACCACATTTTTATTTACTCCATTGGGTCCAAGCCTTGCATCAAGGGCCATAGAAACACTTTTACAAATGCATAGGATATGATTCTGCTGGAATTCCAGAGAAAGTGGAAGAGCTCTGGAGTCAGCGAGCCAGGCTTGGCCACACACCTCCCCCTTCCCAGCACCCTAACCACACACTGGGCTTTATCCCCAGACCCTGGGAGACCACCTTGGCATGGGCTCACATTGCTGAGGTCCAGGCCAGTTGCTCCCTGCACATGTTTCACTCACACCCCATGCAGGGGTTGAGAGGAGCCCTGAGTACTCTGCAAAATTGGAGGTTTTAATGTTGCTGGCTGGCAGGAGGGTCACTTGCCCCTGGCTTTTGGCTTTTGCTGAGGTGCATTGGGAGGAGTCACTGCCCTAGAGCCAAAGCAGGGCTGTCAGGTGGTGATGGTAGTTCGCTGGCTGTTGGAAGGGGGCCAGGAGTTTCAGGAAAGACATTAGTCATTCTATTTACTAGAAAAACCTTCAGTAACCACCAAGTGCTCTCCTGCTCCTATGAGGGTTTGTTTGGGTTTTTTTCCCCCATTTCTTTGGCCTGTCGAGTTTTGGTTTTGCTATTACCTTGTGAAACTAAATGATTCTATGATTCTGTGAAACACCCCAGAGAACCTCTGTCCTTAGCAGCTGAACTTGTCATCTGCCTCACGAATTGGACAGCTGTCCCCACAGTCCTTCTCCGCTGCTGCACAGCCCTTAGAGGAGCATCCTCAAAGAGCATCCAGGCACCACTGACACTGCCCTGCACTTGTCTGTCCTCCTAGAAGGGCAGTGATATCATAAAAAAGTCAATCTATTCTTTATACCATTGGTTGCCTTCACACCTTTTGTGTGCCTGCACACTGTATGTAGCGGAAGGTGAGGGGGATGAACTTATCCATGTTTATCATAAACTTTCACATAATTAGAAGGAATTTCTGAGTGGGGTCCTTGCTGGCCCATGGAGACCTGTGCAGTAAGATATGGTCAGGGCAACATGATGGGAACAGCCAAGCACTTCCCTGATGAGGTGACCTGTGGGACTGAAAGGCTGAAGCACACTCCATAGGGTACTACTGTGTCTGGAATTAGGGAATTTCACTGCACAACCCACACAGAAGGCATTCCTACTGATGTTGAGCTGTGTCCTCTCCAGGATGGGACAAAGTTAGAGAAAGGGCAGAAAGGACAACTAAAATGATAAAGGAATGAAACAGTTTCTAAGGAGAGACTAAAGTCTCTGGGGAGGAGAAGGCTGGGGTTTTTGACTGACATTTGCAAATGGCAATGGATGAGGTGAATGCAGAATGGTTATTCATTACTAGAACTCTGGGAAGCACGATCAAACTAGCAGTAGATTAGTCTAAGACAGATAAAGGTGCTTCTACACATTTAGGGTAGTGAACGCTCCTCAGAGCCCTACCTGAGCTTTGTCATGGAAAGAGCTAGATGGACCACATGCAAAACTGAATGAAGGAATGAGCCAGAAACAGAGCAGCGGATTGGTCAAGGAAGGACAGGGTCCATTATCTCCTGTTTTATTTATCAGTATCATCATAACCATTGTGTACATGACTCTAGTCTATATTCATCGATACTTTTGATATGAGCCTTGCACTCATGTATTTGGCTTATTACAAGAACACATCCTCAGCCTGTAATTCTCGCACAAAAAGCAAAATAAGAATTAAGAGCTGTGATTTACAAGAATGAGCAAGGCACTGTTTAACCTAACCAGCTAATTCTCCTTTAAATCTCTGCTGAAAGGCACAGGCAGACTTCCAGAACGTGAGTCTTTCTTCGATAGTTCCTATAATTTGAACAAGATTTCAGCTAGAGTTCTAAATTACTGAGGGAAGCTGGCTGTCCTCCATCTGATTTCCACCAGTTCTGCAAAGATCACACAAAAATTGAAATGAACTTACCTAAAATTTCAAAATATGCTGTAGCCTATGGCAGTTAGTGGGAAACATTAGTGCAGTAACCTACCAGGTGGACAGCAGAAGAAACTGGACCTCTAGCTGCAATGAAACTTGAGCAGTGTGAGGAGCAAGAACTGCTAGATCACGTATGAGGAAGAATTCCTCATCCACCCAAGCTAGTGGGAACCATGAAGAGAGGTGTGGGTCAAACACAAACTTTGGCAAGCCTAAAGGAAACATGTTTATTAGCTAGAAATTTTGGTGCTTCTATCTATGCACATTTCCAATGAAAGGTCAAGAAACATCCCAGTGTAAGTATCCTGCCTTTTCAGTATGCTAGTAGCTATTCCTGCACTTTGCAAGAAATTTGTTGTGGTTGAACTACTAGGCAGGGTGCATGGAGCTGGAAATGGAGCCTGGCAGAACTCAGAGGGGAGAAGGCAAACATGAAGAGAGCCCAGTGGACACAACAAGAAATCGCTGTAGAGCTTGGGATGTTCAATATGAGGGTTAACATCAAATACCCAGATCACTTGGGACACAGGAGACTACAGGTTCAATTTAACTTAATGTGGAAACCCTTCACTCTGGAAATGTTTGGTGCATGTAGCTTTGTTTAACAAACCTGTGGAGAAAGCTGAAGAATGAACCTTTATCATGTCTCAGGGCTTCTCGTTCTGTAGGATTTACTTTTAACAGACATACAATAAGGCAGAGCTTTGGGCAGTGAATGTGAATACTGAGCTGCTCTGGGCTTGGGAGAAAGAGAGGCAGAAATCTTGATAGTTGCAGCCCTTGGAGATACAGCCATTTCATAGGCTGGTCCCAAACTTTTACTAATCTGGGTAGTGGCTACAGACTTCTGTTCTGCAGAAAGCCCTGATGACACAGGCAGGAATTTCTCACAGCAGCAGGGCAGATTTCAGCTGCCTCAGAGGGTTCCCTCCTCCTCAGCTGTGCTGTATTCGTGGGAGGATGTACAGATAGGTCCTGGAAACTTACCATTAAATATTCAGCTGTGGAATGACCATGAGCAATTAGCAGCACAAACTGCTGAAGCTGGCAGTGGTGCAAAGAAAAATGTTTGTAGACCCACAGCTTGAAAAGTTAAAACTTTGGTCAGTACTTCAGGAAAGGACTTAAACTGATATACAGGTATATCGTTGCTGATATATAGCAATGAGGTAATGTAATAATGCAGACAAATAGTTTTGTCCCCACTTTCCAATTTTTAAAACATGAGCACATCATACTTGTCATTAAAACCAAAATAGTCCTTTCTCAGTATATCTAAATCTTAGATGGCATAATCAGATCAAGGATTCTTCCAGCTCCCCATGAGATTTCAACCAACAGATGGCAGCAACCCTATTCATAATGGCACTACCACTACAGTTTTTGTTCTCATCAAGGCCCGCGGTTACCCGGTTCCCTGGGATGCTCCTCACCTTACTGATGAGCCTATGGTCAGAAGGAATGTCCCTGCAACAGAGCAAGTGGCTGTGAAACACAAAGAGCCTCCACTGGCTGCACTCTCCATTGCTTTCTTGGGAACAGGATAGCTTAAATGAGTCTACAGATGCCCCAGAAAGCACACTGAACCCTGCCAGACATAATGAACCCCACAGCCCCACGAGATGACTGACAGCTGACATTCAGAATCACTGCTTTTTTGTACATGAATTCTGCATGGTTTATGTAACTCATTTTACTGCCTCCACCTTGTTTGCAAAGCAGCACTTGGCCCAAAGCACATGTGGGTGGTCCTTTTGGTCAAACACCACAGGCACTTCTCACTTCTACTGGCTCCTTACCACTTGTCCTGTAAAAGTGTTTGGCCATTCACAGATGGCCACAGACTTTTGCCTCTGACAAACCACGTGACACTCAATCTCTCGCATAAAAAATTTCGTTTTCAGCCAGCACTTACCTTTTACATACACTCTTTATTTTACAGGTATGGTTGTCCATGCACATCAGTGCTCTAAAGTTCTTTTTTGTGTGATTATCCAACAGACTCCCCACCTATCTTGTGCATATTTTGCTGCATATGCAACATATAGCCCCAGGGCTAGACAGTTTACCAAAAAATTCCCTTGTCCTGCTATACTACACTGGAGAAGGGATTCAGTGGATTTGAGAAGCAGAAGGGAATTGGGTGCTGCAGGGCCAGCCCTACCTGGCTGAATTCACTTTCTTCTTCCCAATGCCACCATGATGGTCACCTGCCTCTCCTGGGCACTGGTCACTAAACACCTCACAGTGCGAAGGGGAGCATGGGGATGAACAGGAAAAATGCCACTGAGAGATACTGAGGAGGAGAAGATAGGAGACATAGAAGAACGCTGTCATGAACTGACATCAAGTTAGGCTGATCAGTGCACTCCTAGTTTGAAGCAAGACCTCAAGCAAATGAGCAGTGACTTCAGCAAGCAGAGAAAGGGAAAACCTTGAGAGAGACAGCCAGTTTACTAACCATGTCCTCAGATTTGCATCCATCACTTGCACAGCAAAGGGAATGTGAATGATGCTGCAATAAAATGGGTAAAAAATAGGGACAAGTGGATTGCTGATGGGCACACAACTGGACAGTGATGAATCTGGCTCTTACTGGAGTACTGAAAGATGCATCTTCTCTGGGTATTGCATTTCTTTGCCAAATTTCAGGTGCCTCTCCATTCTGCTGTGAGACAGCTCAAGAAAAGGTTCAAATAAACTTGATTGGTGGGGAAGTGTGTGTTCTCCATTCTCAAACATAAATAATCCAGTTTGACTCAAATTTTCCAAACCCATTCCTTACTGGAGAACTTTAGCACTAAAGGCGAAAGATCTGGAAAATTGCAATTATAGACTGAAAGCAAACCAGAATAGATATAAGTAATTTCTTAATTCAACACTCTTATTTAAATAGTTGCTACTTCATCAAACTAGTAAAAAAAAAAAAAGTTATTTCATCGAGTAACTGGAAGAAGGTACACATTCACAGGCCCTAATCCTCAAGGGAGACTTTACTCACCCTAGTTTCTGCTGCATGGGCAACACAACAGGGCACACAGGATATCTCTGGAATATATTGACAATAACCTCCTGACACAGGTGGCTGAAGAGACAACAAGGGAGATGATCTGCTGGACTTCAGAATCACAAACAAGGAAAAAATGGTCAGGGATATGAAGGCTGGGGTGGCCTTGGCTGCCACAACCATGAGATGGTGGCATTCAGAATCCTGAGTGGAGTGAGCAGGGAAAAAAGAGGGACTGCAACCCTGGACTTCAGAAGAGCAGACTTTAAACCTTTTCAAATGGCTGCTTAGAAGGATCCCATGGGTTATGGTCCTGGAAAGAAGAGGGGTCCAGAGGAGATGGTTAATTTTCAAGGATCACCCCCTGTAAGCTCAAGAGCAGTACATCCCCACAGGACGCACAAGACATCAAGCAAAGGCATCAGGAAGCCTGCATGGATGTACAAGGAGGTCCTGACAAAACCCAAACACAAAAAAGAAGTGCACAAGAGGTGGAAGCAGCGTCAGGCACCCACGAGGAATACAGAGGCATTGGAGTGTGTAGGGAAGGGGTTAGGAAAGTCAAAGCCCACCTGTAGTTGAATCTGGCAACAGATATGAAGAACAGCATGAAGGACTTTACAGATTTATCAGCAATAAAAGGGAAACTGGGGCTGCTGCTGAAGGGGGAAGGGGATCTGGTGACAAAGGACATGGAATATGCTGATGTACCCAAAGTCACCCTTATCTTGATCATTCCAGTACGGCCTACATTCAGCAATCCCAGAGATCCTGACACTTATCAGAGTGTCTGGAGCAAGAGAGTTACTCTTACTGGAGGAGAATCAGTTTAGGGAACATTTAAACAAATTAGATATATAGAAGTCTGCAGGACATGGTGGGAGTCACCCATGAGTGCTGAGGCAGCTGGCCAGTTGCAGCTAAAGGCCAACCTCAAATATCCTTGAAAGGTTGTGGTGATCAGGGGAAATACTTAAGGACAGGGAGAAAGCAAATATCACTCCTATCTTCAAGAAGAGCAAGGAAAAAGGTATTGGGAACTATAGGCTGGTCAGCCCTGCCTTAATGCCTAGGAAGATAATGGACCAAGTAATTCTTGAAACCATTTCCAAATATATGAAGAAAAATATGATGACTACAAGAAGTCAGCATTATTTATGACTGTTATGAAAGTAAAATTATGTTTGGCCAGCCCAATGGCCTTTTAAAATGAGATGACTGGTGGATGGGGAGAGAGCAGTGGCCTTTATTTTCTTGGATTTTAGTCAAGTCTGTTTCCACAGACAAACTGATGAAGTTTAGCGTAGATATATGAATGCTAAAAGGTGGACTGAAAACTAATTGAACTGCTGAGTTCAGAGGATTGTAACCAGTGACACAAAGTCCTGGTAGAGGCCAGGCCCTAGTGGAGTATCCCGGGGTTTATACTGGGTCAAATATACTTAACAACTTCTTTAATGAACTTGATGATGGGACAGAGTGCACCCTCAGCAAGTTTGCGGAGGATATAAAATGAGCAGGAGAGTTTGATGCACCAGCTGGGACCTCAAGAGCTGAAGAATGGGATGGCAGGGATCTCATCAAGTTCAACAAAGAGGAGTGCCCAGCTTTGCCCCTTGGGAGGAATAACAGTGTGCACCAGAACACACTGGGGACCAGCCAGCTGGAAAGAGCTTTGCAAAGAAGGACTTGGCAAAGATGACCAGCCACGTCCTGACTGGTGTCTGGGATCCCCAGAACAAGAGATATGTGGAGATACTGGACAGAGTCCCTTGAAGGACCAAGAAGATAATTAAGGGGTTTGAGCACCTGACATATGAGGCAATGTTGAGGGAGCCCAGAGAAGGCTCAGGGGGGCCTTATAAATGTATACCGAATGTTGAGAGACAATAAAGAAGACAAAACAAGACTTTGCTCATTGGTCCTACATGGAACATCAGGAGATAATGCAAATAACAGGAAATACAGGAAATACATTTTTTTTACAAGTGATCCAACGGTGGAACAGGTTGTTCTGAGAGGTTATGTAGTCGCCATCCCCTGAGGTTTTCGAAACCCATCTGGACATGGTCCTGGGTAGCCAGTTTTAGGTGGCTTTGCTTGAACAGAGGTTTGGGCTAGATAATCTCCAGGTGTCTTCCATCCTCAAACATTTTCTGATTGTTTTATTCTTTAAATAACCTTGTTTTCAACAAAAGTTAAATGAGTATTTTTCCTAAAGTGAGAGCTGAGGCCAAGAAATGACACACAAAGATGAATCAGTGAAATCTTATGATTTCAGAAAATGTTTTCAGTGGTTCCACTGTTCCTTAAAGTAATTGTGTGACTGAGCCTTGTTGGTAACTTTATTCCTTGGAAACTGAAAGCCTGTTTAATTCCAATCCACATAAAAATCATCCCTGCCAATACCCTGGACACCAGACCAATAACGTTCCTCCTCCATCACCATTTGGGCTAAACAAAATACATTAGGCATCTTAATTAGGTACATGTAGTCATCTTGGAAAGCACATAGAAAATGACCTAATCCACGATTAGCTCACTATGTCTGGATTCTGTGGGAATTTTCTTATGCTCTTGATTTTGCTGCATACATTAACGTACCTCTGCAAAAAACCTCCAAGGCTGACAAGAATGCAAAAGCACACACATGACTGCACTGTCCTTGTCCCTCCAGTCTTACTGCTGGTCTGTTTTGTCCCTGTGGTGCCCCATAGCGGGAGCTCTCTGGAGCTCTGTTCGTGTGCATCCCAAGCACAGTGAGACCCTCTTGACTCTGTTGCATATAAATACGCCAAATTGCTGCTCTCCTTCTCATTTATGCAATCCCCAGGAGAGCGTAAGTGGTGCTTGTCTCAGAGGAGGAAGGATAAGAGAAAGCTTACCTTACCAGTCCTCCCTCAAGGGTCAGGTACAGCTTCAGTCTCGGCTCCGAGAAGAGGACAATGCTCAATACCCACTGCAGAACCTGTCTTCCTAAACCCGGAGGGAGAGAGGCAGGGACATGAATAGCTGTGATGCTCACAAAGGAGGTGAGAGCAGGGGTCGCAGTCACAGTAGGCAAAGAGAAATTAGTACACATGTGCAGTCATAGAAGATGTTGCATTTAGTTTTACTCTTTTGGGCATAAACAAGGCAAAAATAAATAAAAATAAACATTCCATCTTCTACAAGTTCACTGAGAAACAACCCAGCTGTAATAACAACAAGTCATACACAGTGTATAGCTCATTTCCCCTGCTGTAGGTTAACCAGAGAAGGTCACAGCAATCATGTTCAATAAAAGAAGGTTTCCCTTATTTTCTGGCAGTGGCTTTGAACAACTGGCCATAAGAGCTGCTTTCAAAATCACTCCCCAGTTATTCTGTCTCTTTTCTGCTCAATATTCTACTTGCAGCCAAGTAGATTCTTTCTTTTTTTTTTTTTTAATGAAAAGATTATGTTAATTTATCTCAGATTTCAACCAACACACATTATAAGTCTCTGCAGATTGTATATTAGCATGGGAACTTTGAATACACAATAATTGAAATATATTACATTCAAACAAAGTCTCTAGAGGGCAGCTTCAAATGCTGGTTTAATTCTACTGTTTTTTTTAAAGTCTGTGCATGGTATGAAAATAAATCACTGGAAGAGACTCTCTTTGCACTGATGAACTATTTTACCACTTTCTTCTAATGGTTCCTTTTTGATTTTGACAGTTATCCCAAGCATTTGGTTTATCAGCAGACCTTTCAGACTCTAATCCTGACTACTAAGTGGCCTATGTGTTGCAAATTGTCCTTATTTTATGCCATGCCTATCACCTAGCACACAGCCACTTCTTGGCACCTGCTGAGCTATGTTACTTGTGGCTGCATCCATCCCTCCCAAAAGCAAACACGCTGCCCACATACCCAGCCTAGCTGTGAACTATCATGCATTTCTGCTTGCAGGATGATCCTGCCAGAGCCTTCTCAGGATGGCAGCAGGCTCCACAGGCACCTTCTCCTCTGGAAACCCCATCCTTTGGGTCCTCTTCACCAGGGCTGGTGCTGTGCCAGGGCTGGGCAATGCCACCAGGCCTGCAGAGCTGAGCTAATGCCCACAGAGAATGACTCAGGCAGCACAGCTGTCACTGCCGCCTACCCAAGGAACTGAGACCGTGGCAATGGAGAGCGAGCCTGCAACTTGTCCTAAAAACAGTGTTCACAGGGAGTGGGTAGTCGTGGACATGCCACCACCATGAGTTCCTCAAGAGACCAACCATGCCTGAGCCTCGGCCGTAAGTGACACTCTTCTCAGAGCAGCCTGTTTGTTGTTGGGTTAAGACACTGGACACAAAGATGGCATCTGGAAAAGGGAGGGAACCAGACAAGCATTTCCCAAGCCAGAATTGTACTGGTTACGGATGCCCTGCTGTGAAACCCACCTCAGGCTCCTCAGTAGCTGAGGGGCAGACACACAGGGCCCTACACCTTCCTGCCACCCCAGACCCTCCTACCAGCACAGGCCCTGAAATAGCCAGAGTCTTCTAGCTGTCAGTGCCCTCTGTTCACTGGTACTGCTCCAGACAAAAGTAGTCCACGGACCTGGGGGATTTCTGCTTCCCCTCCCTCAGCCCCTTTTCCCTGTCTAGTAATATAAAAAACCCTGCTTAACCGTATTTCAAGTCAGCTGGGTGCAATGAGCTCTGAAAGCTGGATACTCCCTTGGAGACTCAGGGTATGGTGTGAGAAGAGGAAGACAACCCCTGATGTGCCTGTATCTGCATTTCCCCCTCATAAGGCTGTATGGATCCCATGGACATCCTTCCTGATTGCAAGGTTTTAGGGGAAACTGTGATCCAGCAGCTTAAGTCCACAGAAATCAGCCTTTCTGTACTGCTGGTCTGCATCTCTCATCCCTGCTGCCTACACCCTAACAGCTAAAGTTTCCACTCCAGCCTGCCCACATGTGGACCTCACTGTTTCTGACCTCAAACCAGTTCCCCTCCTGCCTAAACTCAGATCAGTCACTCCTGTGCCTCCAACAATCTCCTGCTCCAGCTCCTGTGGCTCACGTGCTGTATCTTGCAAACAAACATCATCTGCACCAGGAATTTTAGTAGAAATCAGCCACAGAAGAGATTGAAGGATGCCTCACACTCTTAAGGCCCTAAGGAACTCTACAATACCAGAATATTTCAGGAATTAATTAAAGACTTGTCCTCTGTTCTTATCCCTAACATCAGGTTCACAAGACAAGATTTTAATCACCAAGATGTGCCCTTTCACTGGTAAGCTCCAGCCGGAGGTGGAAAATGAATACAGAGCAAGTAAAGTGCTGAGGGTTGTAGTACCCTATGAGAAGGAAGGCTCAAGATAGCACTGGGCCTCGGGAAAGGCAAGTCCCTGCCCTCTCCAGGGCTTTTTGTATTCTCTCTGTCCTCCCCCGTCCTCTCTGGGCCAAGGGGACCCTGTACGTGTCTGCGAACGTTTTCTCTTCTGCATACCAGAGAGAGAGAGGGAGCTCACTCACAACCCTCTCTGCAACTTTCTCTGAAATGCAGAAGGGAAAGAAAAACCAAAAACATCTAACCCTCCTGAGAGAGGCATTTTGCAGGCAGAAGGGCTTCCTGAGTGAAAGCAAGTTCTAGTTCAAATTTCCCCCTTGCAAATTCTTCCATAAAAGGGTACCTGTTCCTACAAGATGTCATTGCAATGCCTTCACTCTCAACTGGAAAAGAGGAGGCATGGCAACAAAACTTTTTAGGTACATATCCCTCTGAAATCCCATAACCCTCTCTGCAAGATGCTAAGCAAAGTGATAGAGCCCAAACTGCTAGAGGTTTCCAAGAAAGAATTAAAATATTCATATAGGCAATAGCACCAGAGCCTAGAAGGGAACAGGATATTACAGCTTATTAATTTTTAAAGCTACAAAGCACTGTTGCTCTACTCCAAGCCACAACAGGACAGCTGAAATCCTTGTCTTCTACAACTCTTACTTTAAAGTGACAATCTGGACTGAAAATGCTGGCGATGCTCAGGTGTATGTTTTCCAAGATGTGCTATTCAATGTATTTTTTTCTACCACACAGAGATTTTGAAAGTAGGAGGAACCTTTCAGGATTTCTGGGCAGAGAAGATAACTTTGAACTGATTCATCTGAATTTTTGGGATGTATGAACACAAGTAGGTTTGTGGAATAACAGTTTCAATAATTCCAAAAGGATAGATTTTGATAAAACGAGGAGACTTAATCAATGTTTTTAACTATTAAAGGGCTTGCCTGTGGAAAAGGCTGAGAGTATCTTTACTCCAAAGATATAAAAACTATGTACATTAACTCTGATGAGTTTATGTTCTAACCAAAAGGAAG